>NW_015090794.1:10392395-10464895 GCF_001431845.1 Calidris pugnax
CCCCCCCCCCCACCTTTCCCATGCTTTTACTTGAATTAAGCATAAATTTATTGTCACTTTTCCCCTTTTGTTACTACTTTTCCCTACTCTATTGATCTGGAGTGCAGTCTCTAACCTTGGCTTTGAGAAGACAATGTGCTGGCCTGTTGGTTAGGGAGAGCTGCAGGAGGCTCTTCAAGATTTCAAATAAGGACCTTCCTTACAGAGATCAACGTGTCAGTGTGGGATACTTCCTGCTGGACCTGAACAACTCTACAGGCTGATGTCCTGTGCGCTTCTCCAGTTCCTTTCATTAACCCACTCACGAAGACTTGTCACCTGCATGCTGACGCACGGATATTAGTGCAAACTTCAAACTCTGCATTCAGACTCCCGCTTTAAAAATCACTCCAAAACACTTTGGTTCAGGAGTTCACCAAGTGACTGACTGTGATTGTAAGCTTCACTGCTCATCTCCTCCCCCTCGCTAACAGGGAGCTATTAGCCACTCCGAGATTTCAAACAGCGAGGCTGATCAAAGGCCCAACGGTCACAGCCACATAAACCTACTGAGACTTAAAAAGAATGAAAAATGTAGGCTCAGTGGTATTGTAAAATATGCACATACGTGTTCCTCTGCCTAACAGGGAGTTGCACAGCTGAATAGAGGAAATATTCTCTATTTATGTGTAAGATTTACTTTAATCTCTTGGTAATTTGGGCAACAAAAATTATGCAGGCATGCTGAGTAGTGAATAATTACAAAATAGATAATAAGCTAAACTTGCTTACTTATTGTGGAGGTATTTTCAATCTTCCTTTATTTTACCTTACCTATAGCAAGTTCTGCATTCATATAGGCTGTAAAGCATAACACAAAGCAGTAAAATAAAATGATGTAACTATTATCTTGTACTGTTGGAAAAGGTAGAAAGAGAGTGAAAGTTGGAAAGTGCCCAAACAATGCAGAGCTTACCACATCTGAGTGGTGAGACAGACTGAAAAATCCCAAAGTGCTACAAAAGCTATTGTATAAGAGACCAAATCCACAAGGTGCAAGCTTTTGGGCTGGATTTCTAAATCATACACCCCATATTGAAGATACTGAGACAAAAAAGATGCCTGAATAATGAAGCCCGATTGGCATGTGTTGGAAGCTCTTTGTGACTTCTGATTGAACAGCATCCTGCTACTTAGCCGTTTCTAGCATTTCTCTCACATGTGGTTTCACTGGTACTGACTTGGAATAAGCTTGCACAACTGTTCTTTCCCTGGGTCTCTTCTACCCAATGCTTATTCCCAAATCACAGTTTTCCATTTGTCTTTGCAATTTCTCTTTTAGATATGTTTCAAATGGTTACAAGACTTAAGTTTGAGAGACAACCAGGCAGATAAATGGCAACAGAATTGTACAAGCCTCTTTTTCCTAGAGAATAGGCTGAAAGTCCATTGTTGCAATACAGCCAGGGGAACCCTGTTCTTGGCTTCAGCATCCAGAGCTGCCTGCATGCTTTCCTCCAGCACAGGGACAGTCAGCATCACACATAGACCTTGGCACTGCTTCTGCCCTCATTTAAGGGGCAAATGGGACCCTGGTTGTTATCTTCCTCATGCTTGCTTAGCTACCCTCTTGCTTCACAGAACTGAGGATGTGTTCATCAATGTTTAAGGCCAGACAGGTATTAAGGTATTAGCTTGAGAGGGACTTGGATCATGCTTCCTCTACTAATGAGGAAAACACAGACAGAATCAAAATCTACTTTTTGCCTCAGGCAGTGGGTTAGCATAGATGAAGAAGAATATTTCTCTCTCAGTAAAAATCTGAAAACATGAAGACTGCAGGATTTTTAGTTGAGATTGCATAAGGTGCAAATGCAGACATTTAAAGTAAACACTAGACATTTGTGTTATACCAGTTGAAGGCTTCAGCACATTTACTAAAATTTCTTTAAGCAAGCCAGTACGTCTTGATTACAATAATGTCAGGAGCATACATATCTGTAATCTCATGCTTTCAGCTACTTCTTACCAAACACGCTAGAAAAATAACTGTGGGTCATATCAAATAGGACTCAAAGGATTACTACAGAAGGTTGACCATCACATATCTGTGCTGCAAGTATTCCTCAATAGTCCAACTGTTCAGAGGAGTAACTCACAAACTTTAAGAATATACCACAAAACCAAGATGGCAAATAAACAGCATGAGATAAATAATGCGGAACTGTATAGAATTCAGCAACCTGATTCAGTGAAACCTCTTTAGATCCAGAGACCACCCAGTTCAGAAACCACCTATATCTATACTCAGAACTACCTTATCCATACTATGAGCCATGATGATTCATTAAGTGAATAAATGATTCATCGGAAACAGATCCTGAGCAAAAGCTGCGTGTTGGCAAACCTAGCAGAAAGTTTCTTCCCTACAAATACATTTCTCTATGCATACCATAGTTTTGAAGAACAAGCGTGCTTTCCATTTTGGAACAAACTAATTTTTTATTTTGTGGATTTGTTTGGAATTTCAGGAAGGAAGGAGGGGCACTGTAGAGAATAAAAAGCCCGGGGGGCGGGGGGGAGGGAAAGAAAAAAAAAAAAAAAAGCACTCAAAACCTTTTGAAAAGAAAATGTTCTAATGAATGTAATGAAATCAGTTTTGGATGCTTAATGTGAACAGGGGTCCTGCAGTCCCTAAGCTCTGTGTGCTGGGCTTGCCACAGTGCTCTTGCAGTGATCCAAACCAATTAGTTGCTCAGGCTTTTGCCTCTTTCGTAGTGATTAGACTGTTCTTGCTGTACTATTCTGTTGGTGTGATACTACCTTCAACTTGGGAGGATTGCTTGAGCTGTTAATGAAAGCTGAAGTTGTATGCAGGACCTTCCACAGCCAGGATTAATTTCTGCCTGTAAGCATTTTTCTTAATACCGTACTTGGAAGATTTTGTTGCAAAAGTAGCTTTGAGCTATGCAAGCCAAAATTGCTACTGGAAGACTTAAGAGGAACTGTATGCATTTAAGGTATAACATGCACATATCTTTAGCAAACATTTACTCTAGTTTTAAAATGCAAACTAAAATGATGTTATCTTTTCAGCACTAGATTCTGCTTATAGTCTAAGTGCGTGCGGGTCTAGACTTGAATCAAAAAATATGATATTTTGTAAACAAAATATGAACAGCTCAAATGCAAATCACAATCCATATTTCTCTTTAACAGTGTAACTCCCTAGTTAAAAGCTGAAGTAGTGTGTCAAGACAGCTCATGGAAAGTGAGGAGTGAGAAGCAGAAGAATATCTCTGCAGTGCCCTCCTTGCAGCTGCAGAGGCTTATCCTTCTTGCTATGCACAGCTGAAAGGGGTCACTGCAACATGTTGTGGGATGATGCACTCCAGAGCAGTAGAACTCATGCACGAGCTCAAGGCTTGCACAAGCAGACCATTAACCTTTTCTCTTTTTTCCAAAGAGACCATAACTCAAGACAAGTTTCACTATGGTAAGAACACAAGACAATACCTCTCCACCTCACTTTCAGATTTAATACAGGTTTGCATTTTGGCACTCCCAAAAAAGAAACTAACTTAGTTGAACTCAACTGCCTTTATTAGGAAAAATATTCATGACTAGGACGAGACATCAGCTAGTTTTAATAGTCCAGACTCAGAGGTACCTTCAGCTATCTAGAAAATTTGAGTGCGATTGCTTGAGCAAACTGCGAGATACCAAAGCACTGTACAGAGGCTAAAAATACCTGTACTTAAAACTGGCGTTTCAGCAAGCATATACTGGGAAGATACCAAAGATTTGGGTTATCTTACTTTGCATAATAGGCAGTTTTCTTCCACAGCAGAAACATCCATATCCTTCAAGATCTTTAGGCAGCATGCCTGGCTGGAGTAACAGCTAACTCTACACAGGCATCCAGAAATATCCCATGTCCCTGTGGAAACTCTACCTGGAGAGCAAAAAGACCAAGGTTGTATCAGAGTCAGAAGCTAAGGTAAGCACTTTTTTTTTTTTTTTTTGAAGACCTGTAATGACATTGCTCCTTACACCAATTCCAATTTAAATGTGCTTCTTCCACCAGCAAGGGAGAGCATAGGCCCACAGAATTCAAATAGAAATTTCACAGGTAAGATTCCCTGACAACTATGAGTTAATGCCTATCACAGCGACTGAAAACTTAAATACATTTTGTTCACTCTAGATAGCAATAGATTCATACAGGTATTGGTCCTACAAGAGTGTAGTCTGCTCAGGAAATAAAAGGGAACAATTACCATCCAAAGAATGGTTCATATTAAAATGGTGTATATCATATTCATGCTTGAATGCATCACGAGTAACCTGTAAATCCTCAAAAATATATGTGGTGCAATGACTATTTGTTACAGATGTTATGAGGTAGGAACAACTTTAAAGTATTTCATAGAAATCAATGATGACCTCATATAGGAGCACAACAGTAATTTAACCATTCACTCACTTTACCTGCCAGGCGCACACAGAAGCCACTGGCACATAAAAGTATCCCTGGCTTCTCCCTGTTCCCTGCTTATTTTTTTTATTGTTATTTTGGTAAACTGAAAATGTCATTCTTTGTGCAGTACAAAGGGAGCAGTTTTAAGCTGCACATAAATTATGCAGCTTCTTAAACAAAGAAGGTAGCAACTTCAGTAGAAAAAACAAAAATAGACCACCCGATAAAGACATTTGAAACCTACAATACCCATCACAATAAACATAGGAGAAGTCAAATATGTGCAGCTACACAAGAGCTATACAATTCCTCTGCAGCTTAAATCCAACTCTGCTGCCAATGCCCACTGCAAAGTTCCCAGGAGTGGGACTGCTCCCAAAGGGGGACCCCGCACCACCGGGCACAGCCTTGCAATACCTGAGCGAGGACGATGTGGCAGGGCCAAGCAGCAGCCCAGCACTCAGCAGATGCCAGGAGGGAAAAAAACATGTCTCAGGTCGACCTGATCTTTAATAGGGCTCCTGGGCCACAGCAGGGGGGACAGGTGAGGCTGCTCAGAGCAATTAAAGCTCATTAGAGCTTGTTGGGCCTTGAAGAAAGTTAAGAATAAAGCTTGAACAGGGCCACAGAAAGTCTCTTGATATATCAATCTTTGTGACCATCTAGGGGAAGAGCAGCTGCCTACAATTAACTACAAGTATTCTGGCTACATGAAGAATTTGTCCCCCTGTGAATATTCAGTGCTGGTTTGCAGTGGCAACAATAAAGACTGAAATACATGCCCATCTTTAGCATCTACAAGATTGGTTCTTTAATGTCAACTTTATTTGGGTTTATGGGGTGGAACAGTGGCCAAAGCACCCATAAAGCTCTGCTATTTGAAATTCCTGTGGAACTATTTCATATTCAAAACATCAGTGACAGAGAGGAAGCAGATGTCAAAAATCAAACAGGGTCTTAGGATATGTATTTGTTTACACCATTGCAAATGGAGAAATGCTACCAATCCTCATTTTTCACTCCCTTTGCAGCGGTGTCAAAGATCACAAAAGGCTGAAACAAGCAGAGAGTCTAACCCCAAAATGTTTGTTGGGTTTTTTTAATTTCTTCAAACAATTCCTCTGGCATAACTAAAGCAAACAAGACCACTTGACTGCTACATGGTACAATTGAAAACTGTTATGTTGCATGAAAAACAACTCAAGAAATGGCTTGGGGAGATACATCTTTTCATCCTTAGCATTGTACTTTAACAACGTACACAATGCAAGACTTGTACTTCAAGGGAAAGCAGCAGTTTTCTTTTTTCCCCAGAAACAAAAAATATTTCTTTTGAAAACAAAACAAAACACAATCCACACACGCACACACCCGTTTCCCCTTTCATACATATTCATTATCTAGTCACACTGGAGCAGAGTGACTTGGAAGCAAGCCATATACGCGCTGTGCATACGCTCAAACATTACCTGGGCCCCCGGCAATAGGGAGAGACTGAAATATTGCTCATATTTTGCTCCCCGAACATAATTTCTCATGCTGTTCTGCTGACTGCTGAAGAGGTTTTAAAGCCTCTCTCCCTTCATAACACATATACTCTCATCTCTGAAGAATGTGTCAGCTACAAAGAGGAATGGGGACCCTCAGAAGAAATTCAAAGCAGATAGAAAGGAAAGACTTGCTCATTTGTAGAAACTGAGAGACAGCAATGAAAACTTTGATAAAGTTACCAGCCACTAACTGTCCCTAAACATCTCAAGCTGAAGTTGGCACTGGGTGACATTTAAAACAACTGGAGGTGGACTGAGGGGGCTAAGGGGTGGTTTGGAAGCATTGAAGCCACCACAGTGAGAATAGCCTTCATGAAAGGAGAGGAGCGGAGGCCCACACTGCCAGCTCTCTTCGTCTGGGTCAAGGCAGAGAGAGATTAAGGCCATGAGGGGCTGGAGTTGGCCCTGAGCCCTGCAGCCCAGGTGCTCCATGGCACTGGCCTGACAGCTTGCCGTCTTCTTCAGTTCCCTGTGTCCCATCATCCTGGTCTGTCTGTTTGGATTCTGTGCTCTGACCAGAACCACCTACTGCCTGACACAGAGGTTTTCTTTTTGTTTGTTTCATTTGGTGAATCTAGGTCTAATCAACACTCTAGTAGCCACCAATGAAAATATTATCAATACTCATTTATATAAAAGGGTTTTTTCCCTTCTGTTTTTATGTCTACTCTTAAGCGTCCCCAAACCCTGGATTTACCTCAGACTTGAGAATATTACAAATTAAGATAGAAGAAGAGTTTTCAGACCTTGGCAATTCTTATGGTACAATTTATATTTCAAGTTCATTCTAAAAGGTTGAAAAAACCCTAAATTTACCTGCAAGTTATTAATTAAGTCTGTAGAGTTCTTCAATCTGGAATACACCAAAAATGCTTTGAAGGGAGAAAAGAACCGTGAGAAATTACGAATTTAAATAAAAAATAAGAATTTAATACATAGTAATTCCTTACAATAGGGAAAATTACAATGAGATATTTTTAAACGAAATTAAAAATGTTGTAAGTAAACACTAACATATTTTGGTTTTTGTTTACAGAATCATTAGCTAAAGGAAGGAATGAAACTCACAAAGGAAGGGGAATTAACATTTGTTGACATTTTACTGCTTTTAGTTTTTATGTAAACTCGAAGCAATTAAATTATGTTTAAGACATTTTTGCTGTAAGTAGTTTCCATTTACATTCCTAGAAATAGTAATCCAACTATTTTATTGCATTGTTGGGAGCCCTGTAGCAACAGACCAAATATTTAGCAACAGCTCTGTTTGCCATCTCTAGAGCTGGAAACCAAAGACTTGAATCAATTTAATTGCATCAGTGTTTCTCAGCTACCGCATCAGAATGTGTTGTTTTTCAGTTTAAAGGGTCTATTCCTACCTTCCCCCACAGCAGTCTCTAAATAAACCTATAAATCCTTGTTCTGTAGCACATGAATTATCAGTAACTTCAAAATAAATGAAGACAAAAATGGTTGAATATTTAAACGTGTAGCAACTCCATCCCATGATAGATCATTTCAAACCAAAATTCATTTTTTTCTTTGATATCTACTACTGCTATAAACTTCCAGTTTATCATATAACATTACAATTTATGGTATAACCAGCTTGTGTACTGACTATAAACCCTTTGTCAATGCCACTGTAAAGACTTTATAGTCCATAAATAATAGAAGAGCGATAGTATCTATCCTTCTTATTTTTCCCAGCACATCCAGAATATAGGACTCTAAACATGTCAGAGGATTTGCTTGTTTTACATGCAATATATGTTATGTAAAAAAATAAAAAAGGTACGTTTCTCTGAGTATTTGGCTTACACAAAACTCATTCAAATAAACAGAAAATAAGTCACAGGTGAGAGTCTGCCTCTGCATGTTATAACCCAGGAATAAAAGACAAACACAAACAAAAATGAGACTTAATTTACTGCAGCATTCATCAGTGGCCAGGGACTTTAAAAAATATTAATTTCCTATCTCCTGAATTATTAGAGAAGATGGCTTTTCTTGCTGTGTAATCACTTAGTGAGAAGTTTACTTAGAATTTTGCATGTAGTGTATCACCTTTTCCTGGTTTTCCATGATGTACGGATTTGATTATGACATACCTTTCTCTCCTAATGTAGTGATTCGAGACCCAAATCTGTCACACATTTACCTTTACAGCCCACTGAAGTTAGTGTTACTTCGGGGACTTTTCTCTGATGTTGAGGCAGAATGAAGAAAAGACCTTTCCTCATCCCTTCATGCTGTACATGACCAGTAACAACCTCACCTGCTGCGCTTGCCAGGCACAAGGAGTTAAGGTTTGTGCTTCTGGCTCCTCCTCTCCATACAGATCCCCATGCAGGGGTGGTTGTTTCATTTTTCATACTGCTAGCAAAAAGACAAAATGCTGCTTAAAAGACAAAACTGCTTAAAAACAAACATACAAGGAAGTGTCACAAATTTAAAGTAGGCGGACTGCTTAAAAACAAACGTACAAGGAAGTGTCACAAATTTAAAGTAGGCTAAAGGCCACTAAATATCAATCCCATTTTGTAAGTAAAGATGTTGTTTACACTGAAGATCATGAAAATAATATGCCATCTTGTCCCTGCATTCTGTATCAAACTCTTATCCCAGCTGTAGCAGATAAGCAAAACTTCCATCACTCTCATCCATAGCCTCAGATATTCCTCTACTCTCTAGATTGCTGTCATAGCACACACAATTTCCACAGCCTGTTCTTCCCCTCCAAGTTTGTTTGTTGCGTGTTTTTCACATTATACAGCTCTCCTCCTGCACCCCTCATGGCAGGATGCTCATGTTGTCTCGCCAGGGACTGCCCCTTCTCATCAAATCCTTCCAAGCGCTGCAGCAATAGGCCTTCCGGCACAAAGCCTCCACCTATTGATCCTACAAACCAAACTTATTTATGCTTACACATTCCCTTGATGGATACCTACGTTGCTCTCACTCCCTACAAATTGGCAGGTACCTTCATTTATGTTTCTTACTCTTTTTCTGTTTCTCTCTTTTATCAGCTCTCAGAAGAGTGCATATTGACACCTTTCTCACTGAAAAATGTAACAATGGGCTGAGGACCTTTTCTCCCTTTTCAGCTCAATAAGGAAAATATTTGCCCCCCCCCTTTTTTTTTTTTTCCCCAAACCTGAGTACAGTCTCTCACTGAGCAGCGATGGGTCCCTTCTTGGGTGGTGTATTGCAGCTCTCCACAAGATCACATCCCTACAGCTCTTCTAGCCTTACGTCCCCTTTCAGTGCTGCTGAACCAAAAGCAGGCAATGAAATACCCTTGTGAGTAGATGTAGCACATCTTTAAATGTTGATGTATTCAAATATCTTTATAGAGAATACGACACAATAAGTCTCAGGTGAACCCTTTGGGAATTCCAGGAAAAAGGCTGCCTAATCTCCAGTTAAACAGGCCTATTATCTCTCACTCCCCATGAGAAAGTGAAGCAGAACTGATTTGATTAAGAGCAAATTAACCTCTCTAACACAGCTACCCAGGGTTTTACACCTGTCACTTTAGTATGACAATTTATATTTATTCAAAAAGCCATGAGACAGTAAATTAAACATTGCCCTAATTAGAAAAATGTCATATGTTACAGTGGGGTAGCAAACTGAACTAATTTCAAACAGTTCTTGTGCAAAGTACATTTCAGTACAGCATTAATACAAGTAGAGTCAATATTTTTTACACTGTCACGTCTGAGCTGAATGCCATCATGCCACAGGTGTATATTTAAAGTTCTGTCAAACAATAAGGCTGGACTATATTCAAAGTTCACCATAGACCCAAATTTGTTTAGAAAAAGCCATCAACACCTTAATTACCATATGCTACAGTCCTGTTTCTAGCCTCTAATGTCACAGTATAAACCAACTCTCCTCTTAATTAGATTTGTTGGCACGGTGTTCCTCCTAACGTTATGATGGAGTACATAAAGGGTACATTCTTCAGTAGGTCACAAAACCATACAATATCAAATGTCAAAGTTACATTTGCTTCATCAGACAGTTACTTATAGAAGAATCTCAGTGTTTCCAAAAAGTCTAGAATTGTACAATGTAAATTTTTAGGCTTACAGAAAAAGCCCTAGATATCTTATAAACACATATAGTTTCTTGCGCACTAATTTTGGAACAAGATGAAGAAAGGCCAAGTTGTGACTGTTCACTCAGCTCCTGCTCAGGTTTTGGCTAACACACAGCTCACACTGAGGCTTCACATATGCTGGGATCAGTCAAACTGAGGGCAATACATAGGCAGGACACGATAGCCAGAAAGGGCTAGAGGTGTCACCTGCAGCTTGCTGTCCCCTCCAGCCAGCATCTTTGCATATTGATGGGGATGCGCAAGGATGATGTGCAGGAAGTGGATTTCTTCAGAATACACTAACTCATGGAAATGATACAGACCAAACTTCCAAGCTGGAAGGTGTAAACATGGAAGTTTACCCCAAGAGATTTTGAAGTGGATCTAACAGCAACTGGACTACTGAGGCTTTCCCACTTCCCAGCGTGATACAGGGGACACCTGCACTGTGATGGAGGAGGAGGAATGAGCGCTCTCACTGTTGATTAGCTAACTGGTTTCCTCATAAGTGCACAAGTTATGAGTTAACATTTTATGAATAGGAGAACTTGGAAGTTAGGAAGCTCATGAATTCAGTGATGAATTGGTGAAGTAATTTTTTTGGTTTTTTTTTTACTTATCCCTACCTTTTTAACAGCTTTAATTCTCTTGCTATCTAAAAGTAGTATGCATACTATAATTACAACACAGATAATGGCCCTTTTGATAAATAAGTACAGATTATACAAAAAAATCTTAAGAGTTGCTCTGAGGAAACTGTATAATAATGTAACTATCTGAACTCTAACAAGAAAATAATTTAGGTCATTATTCCCAGCAATAAATATTGGACATACACATTTGTTTTGCTTAGCTCACTAAAAGGAGGCCCAAATTATTATTTTTTAAAAATATGTATTTATGTGTATGTATATTTATGTATCTGTTTTCTATATTATATATAATTATCCTTTTTTATATATGGATATCTGTGTATACACATACATGTAGAGAAGTATGTATACATAGATAAGTATAAAAATAGATAAAGAAATAGTACAGTAAATGAAGGAACTTGACTTTGGGGGGAGGGAGGGGAGACATTTCATTTATGACACACAAGCATAATGAACACAAGCTTAAAATTGATTTACCGTGTTTATACATGAAAGGCCTTCCCTGATTTGGGGCTTTCCCTCCTTATTGTCAGGGCTGCTTCTCCCTCCTTGGGGCAGGCAAGTCAGGTCCCACAGAGCCTCTCCTCACTGATAATTCTAATTTCCTCCCTTCAGTTCTCTGTGTGTTTCTTTTCACAATCTGTAAAACCTCAGACCTGCATTTGGTCCAGGAAATGCTAAAACTGTCTACATTCACCTTACAAGTAAATATGTCAGTGTTTATCACAAAAGGATAGTCCCTAGACCTTTCTCCAGAGCCACTGAAGGACAAATCAAGAAAAGCAGTTCTTCAAATTTAATGCAGCCATTATCCCTTATCAGATTTGTTTTTAAATAAATAACATTGAAACCAAAGGAAGCCATCAGAAGCAGAAGAGAAATAAGATATTTGCTACTTTATAGCTGTAAAAGAGTAAAGATACATTAAACAATTCTGCAAATCTTATTTTAGCACAAACAAGAAAAGTCTACAAATAATTTATTTTCTAAAGGTCACTAAGTATCACAGATAACCATTATTTTTATGCATGATTATCAAGCTTCCATACTTTATGTACAAAGGACCAGCACTATGAATTTAAAGACATCTTGATTATTTTTTTGAATGACCTTGCCTGAGTTGTTAGCCAAGTCAAAGTTGTCACCACTAAACAACCTTTCGTTTCTTCCTTAACTCTTAAGACACAATAACCATATAGCTTCAAAACTGAAAGACACAGGTTAAAGACATACAGATTACCTGAAAACAATGCATTACAGCCAGTCTGCCTTGTCACCAACACTCATATTCAATGGAGATAAAGTTGTCAGTAATATATTGCCTGATTCATGGAGTTTTCTTTTGTTCAGATTTATTTCTATATATCTCACTTTAACTATTTTAAAAATATTTTGGCAATAGTTTATAAGTAGCTGACAGTGTCACATAAGTGGAGACCATGTTAGAAAACATCTCTGCCATGAAAAAACAACCCAAACAAATACTCTCTTAAACTATGTCACGCAATCTAACTTAAAATAGCAGCAAGCACAGCACAGCCTGTGTTTTAACTTGGGATGCCATCTCTATCTTATACTCAGTCTTTCCGTGGGCTGAGCTGCAGAGACGATTACCAACCCAGATTGCCTCATGCTCCTTGCCAGTTTAGCCTAAATCAGATAATTCAGGTGAGCCAACTGAAGTTAGACTTCAGCTTTAGGCCCATACTGCAGCATGGGTCTAAATTCACATATCCCATTGGAAATCGCATCACCTCCCCCAGAAAATTCCAGTATTGTGTTTTGAAGTTGGACATTCTCATTGCCTGGGACTGTTTTTGAGAGAGCATCTGCAAAATTTAATATACTGCCATTTGTTTCATTTTTTTGGAGAAGATGCTTTAGAGAAGTCTAGCATGGGTAAAAATTTCTATTTTCCCTTAGAATGTCTTTAAGCTGCCCAAATCCCATATTATTTAGGATGGGAAACTTAATATTACTCCAGAAAATAGCAGTGGGGTTACAAAGGTGTTGTCTATTTCCCCTCTAAGCATCCATTCAGAAATGAGTCCTTCTGCACCTGCAGGCTGGAATTTGTCCAGCCCTGGCCTGCTCAGCGAGTGCCGTGTCTGCATCATGCGTGCCTCCGGAGAGCACACAGCCACAGCAGCAGTTCACGTCAGACACAATCTGTAGCAACAGATCCCAGGAAGGAATATTTTTAGAAGACTTTAAAATTGAAGTTCGCTTTCAGGACGTGCATTTGTGGATCAGCGAGGAAATGACAGAAATAACAAGGTGGCACCTTATAATTTAATGATTGAATAAAACGGAGTTATGGATCATCTGAGAATAAGACAGATTTAAAACAAAAAAAAAATGTTTTTACATTAAAATTTTAGAAACATGAAGCCTTTGGGAAGAAAGGAAAAAAAGGAAATACAGAAAGGGCACCTTGTTCATACACACCATATGTATCATCAGGATATTCCTAAGGAAATAGCAGCTAAAATTTATGAGCAAAAGAGGCATATCAGCTCTCAGATACAGTAGATTTGCTATTCTTTTTGAAAAAGCAAAAACTGAAAAAGAGAAGAAACTGTACTGGTTATAAAAATAGCTCTTTACAAAAAAAACCCCAAAAAAACCCCAACCAATCAACAAGCTCTTTCCCTGAGGTATTTTTTAGCCTATAAAAATCAAAAGTTACCAGAAAATGAGACTGCAGGAAAATACTGTAACAGCAATATTAAATTTATGCAAGACGACAAGTAAAGAGATGGGCAAGATCACAATATGTGTATTGGATCACACAGGTAACATTAAAAAAGCACTTACTGTTTGTAATCAGTAACACCAGAACACAGGTGAAGTGTTCCCATGTATAATACCCAGTATCCCAAAATAGCATACCAAAAAAACCCCGCACCTAATTCTGTTAATCTGTTCCTAAAAGTGCAACAAGAAAATATACATACCAGCTCGGCTGATGCTGGTTTTTCTTTGTTTCCATGAGGTTAGAGAAAATAAGTAGGCAATCAGCTAAGTTTCCCAACCCATCTGAAAATTAATCCTATGGAACAATTTGTTCCCAGCTACACCAGAGAGCTGAAGAAGCTCGCTGAATAATTAGTGATGCCAGCAGAAGGGAGATGTAAAAGTCCGCAGGTACAGGGGGAAGGAAGGATACAGTACAGCCTGAAGTTTACTTGACCATGAAACCATGCTTCATAGCCAGTCTTTGAACAAATTATTATGTTCACATCCCCAAAAAGACAGCCTGATCACAAGAAATTAGTTTGAAAATGATGAAATGAAGATACAATGAACATATATAATTTTTGTTTGCCTTGCTGGGTCTACAAAAATATGAATCTTAATAAGGCATCACAATATGGAAGACATAAGACAGCAATGATCTCTTTTTATAGCCCAAATCCAAGAGCAGCGGCTTCTGATGAGTACTGAGAGATTAACGATTAGATGCTATCAGCAGACCTACAGCACTGAGGCAATGAGGCTTTCCTGAGCCCCTCAAACACCAGTGTGATTGGGAATCAAAGGCTTCAGCAGCAACTGGGAAGGTTCCTCTGAAGTGAGTCCAAAACAAGCTAATGCCCCAAAACTCAAGGAGCACTTGGGCTGCAGATTCTGAGTACTGTTATCCTGGATGGGGTTTCAAGTGGAAGGTTAGTTACAGTCAGAAGACTGAAACCACAGTCAATGGCTGTTGCAGGGGGCAGAAAGACAAAACATAAAACCACCCCATAGAACACTTGACTTCCTAAAAAAGGAGTAAACAACCTAACATGTATTTTTGTTGTCCTTGAAGACAGATGTGATTAGTCAAAAGCTAAGGAGTTAGCTTTAATAAAAGAGGGGAAGTGCTGGTACAGAGCCAACAATAACTTTTTCATGGTTCTGACACCATTCAAAGAACATGCTGAGTTACCATTTCAGTATTTTGTAGGATGCAGTTAGAATTATATCATCAGATATATGAATCCAATATGATCCTTCACAAGCAAAAATCAGAAGCATGCCATATGTTGTATATCCTAAACACTAGTCAAAATAGCCTCATTTCATTTGACAGCACAAAGAACTGTCTGGATGTTGCATCTTTTCTTGGCAGACCAGATAGACTTATTGCTGTGTTTGTTTCAAGACAGGAAAATCACATCCAGCACTTGTGTTGCAATCATGAAAAGAATACAAGCTGGAGAAATATTAATAATATTCTTTGCTCTGGGTTTTGTGGAATTTAATATTCATATTACATTTTGGCCATGAAGGGTCAAACCTATACACTTTCTAAAATTAGACAACTTTTCTTGCACTGAGGGTGCAAAACTCAGTATTCCAGAGGCTATTGCAGAAACTCATATTATAAGCATGGGGGGTTTTTTTGTTTTTAAAAAAAAAAAGCTTTCAGCACATGCTGAATGTAAATAATGAGTTGTGTAGAGTTATTATTTAGGAAATGGAAAGCACTAAATATCAGTATTATACAGTCATAGTCAGGGTCCATTGTGAGATGCAATCCACAAATGCATAACAAGTGCCTCCTACCAAAAGCTTACACTTTGCACACTTGACAAATACCATCTATTTTATTTTCTGGGGAGTAAACAATAGGATTATATTAAACAGTTTGTTTGGAAGAAAAAAAAGAGAAAAAAACCCCAAAAAGCTAATTACCAACTACTTGCTTCTCAGTAACTTCTTTATCACCTACAGTCAGGGCAGCCAAGCAGAATGTGCTGCAGGCTCTTGGTGTCTTATCAGTGGCCACACCTCAGGCTGGCAAACCCACCTTCTTTCTTATTTGGTTAATAAGTGTTTTGGCTAATATCAGATTTTGGATTCACATTGGTGGCAGAAGTAATGCTCTCTCAACCCACAGCCTATATATTTCTAAACCAGATACTCATAGACAATAATGTAAAACGTGTACAGATTGAAAGTCTAAAGTGAATTTTGTGCTTATATTGAGAGACTTACTGCTTTTTCTTGTGAAAATCTAAGTTGATTGATTCAGTTTTTCAGTTAATCAATTTAATCCAGACAGCAGGCCAAATTTTCCCATTGATAGAAAGTAGTATTTCTTCTAACTAATTTTTCTTAGGTACATCGTTAAAGAGGAAAAAAAGGCAAATGCATCCAGTTACATACCCAGTTTTGGGTTTCAGGGTTTCAAGGGAGACATGATTGACTGCTGTATCTGAGAAAGAAATTCGGGTCAAACGAATAAGAAATAGATGTGGGGCCAGGGAAAAGAAAGTGGGGAGGGAGCAAAAAATTAGTTATGCAGAAATAAATGGAGTGTAGATTTTTCTAAGTAATAAAAGCAGATTTTCAAAATACCTTGTGGCAGTTCTAGCGAAGTGCCATGCAGTGGTATATTATTACTCCTTACATGAATGATCTGCTAGGTCTACAGCTGAGGGCAAAACAGGCAGACAGTGTTATCCATTGCAGAGTCTTTAATGAGACAATGTGAAGTTCAAGTTGCACACCACGCAATATTTTTCTCCCCTGTTCAATCTATATTAAGTCGATACTCCGCTAAAACCTAACATTTGTTGCATTTTTCCAATTTAGTTTCTGTCAATGTCCCCTAAAAGTGCTGAGCCTATCAAACTGACATCACCCACACAAATTTCAATAACAGTGCTGTAGTGAAAAATGCCATTAAGCAGAGGCTGTGCTTTGAGGAAACAGCTCAGCTTCTCATTCACTCTACATCTGTAAAAGCTTGTCTTTTCATCAGGAACTGTAAAAGTCTACAAAGATGCACACTACGGCATTGCTCCTTTCCCTCCTTCCCTTTTTATTGATAGTGCAGCAGGAAAGCATGAGGAGCATTATAGTAGATGGCTGTAACGAAGACTAACCAAAGTTTTTCACCAAGCATATCCAGAGCTATTTTGATAGCTGCAGAGCTGTGTGAAGTGCTACACTGCACACGCAGCTGCTTCCAGTCCCTCCCGCTTGATTTTAATTCTTTTTTGAAGGTTACTAAATCTCAAGCTTTTCTGTTTGATGCTTCAGCTAACTACACAACCAAATGACTTTTGTTCTAATCTTACTTTCTTTTTTTCCTGCTATTTTTCATTTTCTGAAAGATCCCACAGCACGTAAATGACTGCAAACCATTTCTAGAGGATACTTCACACAAAAGCATATGGGGGGAAACAGCGTAAATTGTACTGTGTAAATTCCTTAAATATAGCACCAAGTCAGAAGCTGCCTTAACAAGAAGGTTTATATTAACTCCTGCAAACTTATAAAACATTAAACAGCCAAAGGTGCTTTTAGATCACTCCCTCCCCCTTCCAGAGGCAACGCCTCTGCTTGTTATTCTCGTAGTCAAAGAGACCAAGAGCTTAACAAAAGCAATGCTAATAGCAAAAGTTCTTTATAAAATCTTTATAATGTAAGGCCATTCCTCTTTTAAGGAATAGAGAATATTAATTTCTCTTCATGATTTCTGCTTCTGTATACCTATGAGTTTCTGTAATAAATGAACTCTAACTTGTTACAGATGAACCCAGCAACAGAATGAGCACTAATAAGAAGAGAGCAAACCTAATAGTCAGGCAGGCAAATTATACTCCTTCAATTTGTTGAGAAGCAGTGGGCCCAACTGACAACAGTAGGGCCCAATTTCACAGGACTTAAGCTTCTGAACCAAAGCAGAGTTCAGGACAAGAGGGAAAGGAGGCCAACGTCTTGAGTAAGCCTAAGTGCCTATTATAAACGGACTTAGGATGATTCAGGTCACACAAAGTCACAAGGCATATGGGAATGCTCTAAAATCTTTTAAAATAATAGTTGACTGCAAAAAAATGCAATGAATGGAAAAATATTTTGTACCATCAAGAGAAAAATTGCTGAGTTATATGGAAAATAGTTTGTGGCATTGTGTAAGCTTCTTTTGGGTTAAAGTACCTAACAAATATTACAGAAGTAGTGAATTACAAAACACATAACTAAAATGAAAAAAGGAAATTAAATTAAACAGGGGAAAACAGCTTAAACTGTAAATCATACTTAGCACACACACTTACAACAGCAAAACCTTAATCTATGTCTGATCCACTAACAGACTATCTACTCTTTCAGATAACATATTTATTGGGACAGGCGCAAATTTGATATATACTTTCCAGTTCAAGTAAATAGGGAGAGACTGCCAAATTTGCCTGTATAAATCACAGCAGTAATGTTTTTATCACATCACAAAATGTGAAAGAAAAGATTACTTTGATAATACAGCACAAAGGGAAAAAAGGTCAATTCTTGAATGCTTTTAAGATGTCACAAAGCCTGTAGTGATTCACTGACAATACTAACCAGTTATACTCAGATATGAAAAGACTTACACACAAAACCTCACCAACTCGCAGGATTAACCAGCCAAACTCAACCAAGTAGCAGTGGAGCATTTAGGCACCAGGATGACTACAGGTTTTGAAATGCTGATTTTGCTGCCAGTTTTCTTTTTGATTACAGAAACTATGTTTTAAAGTAAACAGAACGTGGAGAGGCACTGCTAAAAGCTGTTGACACAGTACAAATGAGATCACAAATTAGAAGGGATGTGCCAGTTAATGAACACAGAGCTGTTGATCAGTGTAAAACTGTAAACTCTAAATATTCCTCCCAACATTTTTCTTAATTTTCTTCAAGGAACTCCACTGCTGGGACTTTCATACACTTATTGGACTTACAGTGCCCTTTATGTGTGTTTTAGAATTTTCTTCCTCAGAGACTGAAATATATTCCTATGAGATTATGTCCCTTCATACTTGCAAGGTAACTAGAAATGTTACACGTATGTACTTTAATAAATTTATAAAATAAAAACATTCATGTGTTCTGCTGGGCACTTCTGACATTAAATGTATCAGCACAAGTATGACAACACATGATGTCATTAGCTTTGAAATGTTTTCCACTTTGTTAAAAAAAAAAAAAGTATAGAATCATAGAATGGTTTGGGTTTGAAGGGACCTTAAAGATCACATAGTTCCACCCCGCCCTTGCCATTGGTAATCACTACACATTAGGAATATACTTCATTTCCACTCAAGGTATCTTCTGTCCATTTAAATTGTACCTGTTCTGCAATGCAGTAGTAGTCACTTTTCTACGTGAGTACAGTCAGATTCTCTGTCTTCCTCTGTAGCATTTACTGTGATAACTGAAGAGTAGAAGCCTTGTTTCTCTTATGTAGCTATACCATTTCCATAAAGAAAGATATTTTGCCGTGATGATGGTGTAGCACAGGGGAATCTGTGCTACAGAAAATGATGCAAAATCTCTAAAATAATAGAGCAAGCAAAGGTCAAGGATTCTTACTGAATATGAAAGATTACAGCAATAAAGGTTTTAGAAAGCACTCTGAAAGTTGTATGGAAAGGATATCACTCTCTCCTAAATTTTATAACTATAAAAGCCAACCCTACTGCACCAGGAAACTGCAGCTTTTCCAAGATAAAAATAAATCTAAGAATCCTTGGAGGAAAAAAGAGAAAAAAAAGGTTGGAGAGTGGGAAAGCACCATTACTGGTCCTCTCATCCTCCCTCACAGAAGAGAAAAATGATCATGATCCAGAGAATATGAAAAGCAAGACTACATACTGGATATTTCTTTTTTTTTTTTTTTCCTGATTGGCTGCTATCCTTCTTATGGGAATGTTTGTCTTATATTTCTCTTATAACAAATTTGTTGTTACCTCTCCTTCACTCCTCCACCCCTGTCTCAAGAGATGGATGAGTTCCAAAACCAGCTGCATTCAACTCCCCAACAACATATTCTTGTTGTCATGCCTACAAGACACTGCTGGAACAGGCAATATTGAATGAGACCTGTTTTCTTCATGGTTCTTAGAAACAGCAATGAGATGATGGAGAATTTTGCCAAAGTAAGCACATCCAGACTTTCTAAAATAAATCTCCAACATTTTTTTTCTACAAGAACAAACTTCCCACTTTGGAGAGAAGAGTAAACAAAACCAATCAAAAATCCTTTAACAAATTAGTTTAAAATAGGATTAATGGGAGAGGAATTTGGAAAAGAAACAAAAGAAGCTGCAGGAAAAGGAACCTCAGCACCGCTTGTAGCATAACAGGAAGGTTTTCAGTTTTAAAAGGCAACAGGTAATGTAGTTACAATACTAGATAGGGACAAACTACTTTGCCCTCAGCCTCAGTTTATCCACAGAGGAAATGAATTATTGCTCTGAAACCTGCAGCATTTTCTCTTTATTGATAGTGTTCACATTAAGGTAAGAACACTGTTCCAAGCTTATTTATAAAGAAAAAATCATGGTAATGTATTTACCTCTTAAGACACTTGTCAGGTGTTAAAAGAGTGAATCCATAAAATGCTCCCTGATGTTAAACTTGTATTGCAACCTAATGCTTCAGTTACCACACTGAACATAAAAACCTACCATATTATTAATTTTCAATTCAGGATGGAAGGATTTCTGCTCACCATGCAGAACTCTAGTCACGGTGTGATTTCACTCCAACAAAATACACTTTAATTGTGATTCCATTAAATTAGAAATAGATGGTTTTGCCCGATATAATGCTTTGATGTCTACAGTTTCAATGCTAATAAAGTTATTATCACCACAGGTGTACATTACATTATGTTCATTAATTAGGGCATGAATTAAAAATTTTCCAGGCTATACTAATTCTCAGTCAATTAGATAATTCATTCAAGAAAGGAAAAGGGGGGGGTGGACGTGCTAAAACAAGCTAAAAGTTAAGAAAGAAAAGGAGAAGGAACACTGTGGGATAACTCCTGAATCTAGTCGGTCTCCGTGCCAGCAGACTACTCAATTCCTTATTTGTGCCATTGTAAACTCAAGAGAGATCAAGAGTTATGATTGAAATCTTGTTATGGGCAAAAATAAACACACCTTATATGTCTCGCCAATGATTTGCTAGCACTATCATTGAAATATTACCAGTCTAATCAAAGAATCATTATTAGTCCAGATTTAATCATTAAAAGAAAAAAAGAGAATGCTATTACAGAAACATAGTCTCAATAATAATACAGTTGCAAATGTTATACACACAAGACTCCTATCTAGCCTTTTTCAACTGTTAATCTTTCCCTTCCAACACCCCTCTGGATGCTAAGGTTGAAGGCACCGGTCTTCCTTGTGAAAAATCATCAGTGTCCCAACTTCCTCACTGGAATGAGTATAATGTTGAAGGGGCTTCTTCCTTCTCTTCTACTTTCTTCTTTCACATGGAGCTATTTTTTTATGCTAACACACTATTAAACCTTGCTCTTTCTTTGGTTTGCAACTGCATGTTACACAGGCAGGGTGTTTTACCTGGTTGGGTTAGGTACTTTCTCTTTCCTCTGTTTCTTGCCTTTAGATGGGCTTCGTCCAGCTCTAGGTTGGTATTTTGTCAGCTGCTTACAGCCATTGAGTTTCAAGGGCCCTTGTCTTTCATCATCCCATGCCTGTAACCCTCTGCACCGCATCTTAGAAGGCCCCTGCCACCATGCCAGGCCTGCATCCCTCTGCACTGCACTACTGCCTTACTCAGAAATATCTCAGGCTGTACAGAGTAACTCCTTGTTACTACTGTCTATATAAACCCCACGGTTATACCACACAAAGATAATCAAACATGAAACCAATTAGGCACAGCCATCTGGCCATTAGGAGGGTTGCTGTTACTGCTCCAGGCAGCCAGCCGGGCAAGCAGGCCCCGAGGCCGGGAAAGCTCCCTACCAAACCTGTGGCTAGTGAGGACGGTACTATATTGCTGGGAGAATGCTCAAACTCCTGTTAGTGTGGTTTCTACAGACACTAAAGTGACTCACTAACATGAATGAGAAATGCTGCGAGAGAAAATAAAAAGATTTGGTGGCAAAATCTGTCAGTATCTTGATGAGCTCCACCTCGCTATTGACTCTGTTTTTAATCTCAGCCACTAAACAGTAAACAAGTGCTTGGCTACTCAAACCATTTCTCAGACATATCATTATGTTGATATTTGTTTTTCTAAAACAGAAAAGAAAACACGGTGCAAATATAATTATGCCTTCCTTTTCATAGCAGGGGTATGGGTACACAAAACACCAATATTTTACTTTTTTTCTGCTTTGTCAAATCAAGTGTGATGAGGCAAACTTTTCTTTTCAGTACCTAATGCCCATACTCCTACCTACTGATCTCCACAAGATCTGGTTCCCAGCAGCAGCCGCAGGAGAAGACCTGCAGCTTTGGTACTGCACCATGGCATTAGGGCACGTTCGGTCCTTATCCACTCCCCTCCTCCTTCCCCAGGCTCAAAAACAAACCAAAAAAAAAAAGATGCAAAGGCAACCACTCACCACCTCCCACAAGAAGACTGAGGCCCAGCCAGTTGCTGGGCAATGGCTGCCTAGGGTGCTTGACCCTCCCTAATCAGAGAGGGCAGCTGGAGCAGAGGCTGCAGGCACCCTGTGATGGAGGACAGCTGGCAGAGTTCATTAGAAGCTGCCAGAGCTACCCCTGTTTATCTGCTCAGCCTCACCCGGCAGCAGCAGGGTTCCTTGGAGGGTTCCCAGAAGCTCAGTAAGATCCAAGAGAAGCGGAGCCCAGGAACTGGTGCACAAACTGCTGTGCCTGGTGACGGAGCTCTGAGCCCTGAAGCAAAGGCAGCAAGACTACATCCACTTCATAGCTGCGACAGCTTGGCCTCCCAGCACACCCAGCAGCGCAGTGAAACCAGCCCAGCCACCACAGCGGGGCTAACGAGCACCTCTTTTGGGTCCCAAGGTTTCTAACGTGTCCAAAGGCACTGTGCTTTACTGCTCAATGCAGAGACTCAGGCTATTTTCTCTATCAAGAGAAGCTACCTTCTCAGCAGAAGCAAACCTCACACAGGCCTGCACAACACCAGGGCTGAGCAGATGACATCCAGCCTGGAGGAATGGCATGCAGCCTCCGCAGAGTGATCCCAGGCACGGTCATCATGGCCGGACCGCACAAGGGAAGGACAACATGGGCTGTGTCACGCTCCCTCGGGTGGGCGTTAGCACTGTGGAAGAGCAGCACAATCACTCAAACTGCTCAGTTGCACGATGACTTTACTGAGAGTTTTTGTGTTCAGAATTTGGGGCTTTTTTCAGCACATCAGTGTGTTCAGGACAGAGGGGTTGTTCAGTAGTTGCTGGCAGGCAGAAGTCAAGGCAGGCAATGTGCTGGCTCATACTATCTTTTTTAACGTTTCCAATGACACTTTGATGGTAATTGTGCATGGTGGTAATGTGACAGAAGTTGAGAGTTGACAGAAGAGAAATGATCCAAAAAGTTTAGGTATGAACGAGTTGGCAACACAAAACAAGAACAGCAGGGAAAACAATAAAAGCCATTACAGCCTGATAAATCGAGAAAACCTTCAGTAACCCACAATTTTGAAGGTAAAATTTGCAGAAGCTGTTGACTGCATTGGCAGACAAAACACATTAACTTTCTGTGGACTGAGATTCCTAAGCAGGTGAGTCATGTTCAAAAATGAGACAAAGCTGACTAAATCTTTCAAGTGCTTTTGAAATTTTTCCCCGCAGTTACTTGTGGTCCTCCAAGTCAGATGCTGATGCAAACCAGAGGGATTATGGTCATTTACACGGTTTCACTGGGTGGACCGTTTATTGTCACCGCAGGAAGCCAAGTGCTCTGGCATGTTGCAAGCATAATGTAAGAAAACATTTAGTATCTGCAGAAACAAGTCCTTGTGTGCATCCTCATCACCGTTATCTTTTAACAACATCTTGATTGCCAAAACATAAGTATCACTCATCATTCACAGAAATCTTGAATATTTTGAAGTGGTTACAGAGGTTTCTGTGCTGTGTCTTGTATTAATTGTACTGCACTTCCATGACAGGAACAAACAACTTGAAAATAATGCCCAGCAGTCAAAATTTCATTGCATAGCCTCTGTGGTTATAAACCATGTTACACGTAGGCCAAGAGTACTTCAGCATCTCACATATAAACACATACACACTCTTTGTCCTTAACAGCTATGTTACTCTGAGGAAAAAAAAAAGGTTGCAGCAGCTTGAGTGGCATTAAAATGAAGGGAAAGTGCAAATAAAATTCAGATTTATTTCAGTTTCATTTCTACTTAACTGCAGTTATTCATAACACCTAAATGCACATTCACTGCAGTTTCTAGGTGCAATATAGTAGTTTTTATGAAGTTAAAATGAGTTTATGTACAAGAGAATTGCCACAAGCCAATTCAAAATTGCTTTTCAAAACCCCTTTTCCAAACTAAGTTGTATTGTAATAATTATATTTGTGTTGTGTCAGCTGGCCCAGAACTACAAGTTTGAAATTACCATGAAAAAAACTAGGATAAAAAAAGATATTTGCAGAATCCATACAAAATATATAAGCATACCACATGCATTAAAAAGGAAAAAGTCACAAGAAACTATTCTTGCTTTGCTTGGAGACACACTTGCAGCATAAGCATACATCTGCATTCTTAATCCTGATACATTTCTCAATTATCACACCTTAAGATTTTTAATGCCCCCCAAGCTCAAATTATTAATCATAATTTGCATGTAATACTCTTCAGTTTGTTTTATGTGCACTTACAAAGACATTGAACTAAAAAGATATTAAAGGGCTTCTATGATACTGTCTTTCATTAGGGTTAAAATAGCTTTTTCTCCAGCATTTATAATACATTGGAGAAGGCCCTCTTGCTCTCCATAGTGTTCCACAAAGACATTTTCTTTGGGATTCCCCATAGCTCTTTGCACAGTAATTTCAAAGATGAGGGAATAATCCATTCAGCCTTACTTGCCATCCATGGAAGGAAATGCAATTTCTAGAATCAATAAGAAGTTCAACTTCACCAATTCCCCAAACCATCTCTGGGAATAGTCTATAATTTTAAGCTCACTTGATACGCATGTTCTCCCAGGGCTGCCTGTGCTTCAAATGCAACCAGCCCTTCTCAAGTGCAAGAGTCACACAGGGGAAGTTAATTATTTGTACTTTGGTAGTAATTGGAGACCTCAAGTGAGGTTATACAGAGCATAGTACAATGTTATTTCAAATACTCATTCAGATGTATTCTGTGCTCTGAAGAGTTTACAAAACAGCCAACACAGAAAATAAAGCAAGGAAAGAGGAGGGAAAAAAAAAAAAAAAAAAAAAAAAAAATTTGGTGAGAGAGTGCCAGGATGAAGCTGAGATCAGATTCACTTGTACAGAACTTATGAACAGGAACATGACTCTTGCTACTCAGGTCTCGAAATACAAAAGTTTTTAAAATCCATACTCACAATTCCAGTTCAACAAGAGCTGCCTTTTTTTTTTAGATATATTTTTTATTTTTTTTTTTTAAAGAAAATTGGGGGGATGCAGGAATAAGCCTAGCCAAGAAGTTTTTAGCATTCCTGCTGTTGCAACAAACTAAAAATTGTGCAAAGAATCTCAACTCAGAAAACGATCAATGGCTCCCAATCATTATCTGAGCAGAATATTAAAGACATGCATAATAAAGTAATTTTGATTCATTTTTGAGAAGTGATGGCATTTAGCGAGATTCAGTAAATTGTCCCTTTCAGCACTAATAACATGTTCATAGCTTTCCCCACCAGACGTTCCATAATGGCAATATAATAGGATTGCAATGACAATTAAATGATTGCATATTTTAGGGCAATGGAGGGTATCCACTAGGGCATGAACCATTAGCAAAATGGTAACGCCGTTGCAGGAATTTTCATGCTTTGGCACGGCAACTGATAAAGCAGAAGCACTGGAATAGAGCAGGTATTCAGTTCTTGTACCATCTTCTTGACTTAAAAAGGCAGAAAAAAGGGAACTGATTGTGAATCTTAATATACCTGACAAAAATTGAAGTTTGTTTTCATCCCTTCCTCCTCCTCCACCCATCAGAGGTTCACCTCAGGCCACATGTAGGTTCAAAAAAGACAGCAGGGAGGTTCCTCCTCTTCCCTTGCCAAAATCCTAGGCTTGGGACTCTCTCAAAGGCCACCTTTCACATGCATGGATAAGTTTAGATACTATGAAAACAAGAGTTATCTCATAGATCTAAGGTTTCCTCCCTAATGCAGAACTGCAGGAAACAGTGACATAAGAGAATGCTGAATTCCATCTTATTAAACATCATTTCAAGAAAGCATACACATTTTTCATTCTTTGCTTAAGAAAAAAAAATGCATTAAAAAAGTGAAACAGCAGTCACAAAAAAGAATGTGGGGAGAAAACATGCATGAGATAATGTTTTTCCTACTTTCGCCCTATTTGATTACAGCTGGAGGATAGAAACTGAAAGACATTTGTTATATTGCTGCATAATCCCATTTGCAGTGATCACTCTCTGATGTGGCAGACAGAAGGGTGTATTAGAATGCCTTTAAGTATTTGTTATCCCTTTATTTTATATGTACAACTAGTGACCGATTCCATAATAACTTGGAAGTGTTTGTGCACATACATAGACATACATCGAGTATATCATATGGAATTGTGCCACTATTTCACAACCTTAGGAAATAATTCAACCAGAATTAGGAACAGAACTGGTGCTAAAAGCTCAGTAAACTCTTCGAATCTAGACAGGAAAAAAAAAAATACACGTTTTCCTTCTTTGAAAACTAGTGAAATGAAATTAAAAATATAAAATAAATAAAAACTAGAACTCTGACCTTGCCTTACTCATGAAAGAGAGTTAGTGAAAAAAGGATCCAAACAAATAGTCTTCCCACTAACTTATGGGAAAGGAGGTAGTATTTCCCTTTAGGAGAGGACAAAGGACGGTTCATACCTCAACAGTGCACCTGAAAGAGAGAGCAGCAGTCCCATAAAAGAAAAAAACATACATGTGACTAACCAAACAAAATAAAACCACGTAATTGGAATAATAATGTAATCTATGTAAAAAAATTGTATATAATAGTAAAAAAGCTCACTACTAAAAGTTGGTATAAAACTGTTAGAAGTTATCTAAAAATGTTTTTGAATACATTTACCACACTTCAAAACATCAGATGTGACCTCATTGGAGTGGAAGCTCTTCAGGGCCATAGCAACCACTTACTGTTTGTGTAGGCTGTGCCAAAGGGATCTTGGTCCCACCTGAGACCCTCAGGCACTACTAGAATAAGAAACAAAATGGCTGTCCTCTACCAAATCAGTGCGATAATTGTTCATTACTTAATTCAGAGAAGGGCTTGACTCAGAGTCCACTTAGAGTCCCAACTGATGTGACATCTTCATAAACCATGATCTAAAGACTGCAATCCTGGTTATCAGATCAGTCATTCCCTTTCCTCCTTTATTAGTGGGAAACACAAATTACACTGGTTCAGGCAGGAAATACCAATGCTGAAAAGCACTGAGTTAACAATGATCTTCAGATCATCAAAGAGGAGCTAAACAAATTGGTGTATGCCATAATAGAGAGACATCCTGCTTATTAGTGACCAGAAGTCATCTACTAGAGCAACAACTGAGATTGGAGTCTACTCATTGCATGAAAGTCAGTCTATGATTTCAGAATTTAACTCCCCTTTCATCTGTCTCTTATTAACAATCTACTATGCTGTCGGGAGCCCCTACCTGGTGTACTGCCTCCAGCTCTGGGGCCCCCAACATATCAAGGACATGGAGCAAGTTCAGAAGAGGGCCACAAAGATTAGAGGGATGGAACACCTCTCCTATGAAGACAGGCTAGAGAGCTGGGGTTGTTCAGCCTGGAGAAGACAAGGCTCCACGGAGACCTGATAAGCAGCCTTCCAGTACCTAAAAGGGCCACAGAATAGCTGGTAAAGGACCCTGTATCAGGGTGTGGAGCAATAGAATGAGGGGTAACAGGTTTAAACTGAGAGAGGGGAGATTTAGATTAGATATTAGGAAGAAATTCTTTACTGCGAGGGTGGTGAGACACTGGAACAGGTTGCCCAGAGAAGTTCTGGATGATGCTTGGAAGTGTTCAAGGTCAGGTAACACGAGGCTTTGAGTAACGTGTTCTAGCAGAAGGTGTCACTGCCTATGGCAGGGGGGCTGGAACTAGACGATCTTTAATGTCCCTTCCAAATCTAACCATTCTATGAACATGCAAAATTTAGCTATTTGAAGTTGTCTTCTGGGAACTGAAACCTGCAACAGTTTTCAGTGTCTTTTTCTTTGTTCTTCAGTAGCTATAGTACTATAAAACTACTTTGTAACTAAAAGTATTTCCAGAACTGCAATGCTGGAACAATGAACATCTGCTGGTAGCATAGCCTGGATGGCATTATTTATTTACTGCTTGAAAGGAATACATAAGAACCTATAGTTCTAAAGTCTATTCCTCTCTGCATGCTACTAAGATAGCTCTTAAAAATAGCAAAGTGACAGGAGAGAAAGTTTGAAAGAGGTTGTTCCAGGCCTGACATTAATCTGGTAGGCATTAAAGACTTGATCAGGTGTCTTGGCATATGGGACTCCCTGAGAGACAACAACACGTGATTCTACCTAGTGAGAAATAAAGCTTCCCAGGCATCCAAAGCAGTCTATCACATTCATCCAAAGAGCAACAGAAAGAAGATTAGAGAAGTGCAGCAATTTGAGAACAACATGAGTCCTTGATGGCTTCCTAAGTAAATACCAGGTGCTGAAATAGCTTTAAAAAAGGAACAAATAACCCCCAACACACACCCGATTTTGGCAAGAACTTAATGGAGTAGATGGAATAATTTTGTAGTTTTCCTTCCACACAGCTTATGTTGCAAACATGTAATATGTAGTATATTTTCAACTAAGAATCTCGGTTCAGTAAACAAGTCTTTAAAGGACAGAGCCCACTGAGGAACAACAGCAACCCATTTAAAAAAAAAAAAGCAGCAACAGGATAAATGCATCCAATTATCAAGACAAATATTGTTTCAAAACAATTAAAGAACCTTGCATGCAAATCCTTTATCTCTAGGAGAACAAAAATAAATATTTACTGTGTGCCAAATAAAATTAAGAGGTATTTGGCACTGAAGGGGGAAAAGCACTTTGAAACATCACATTGCATACCTGCAAACAGAAGGCAGCAGCTTCTGCAATTGGAAAGTGTCTTAAGAACATAATTTCACTTTTAACATTACTAATGAAGAACTTCAAAAGCCAAAATTAAAACTCTGAGAACAGAAAAAGTCTTAACAAAATAAAGCTCTTTTGATTAGTTATCCAAATTATTCTCAATTGCAGCCAATAGTAAGAAGTAATATTCTCTTTCCCACAGTGGTGCTTTGCTAGTCATCTGAAAGCTGTCTTGCATATGAGCTCCATAGTGCCTCTGCTTGGCACTGGAGGTACAAACAAGTTTGCTGCTTCCAACTGTTCAGTGGTTTCTAGCACAGAAAACCAGGACTTAATCTTAAAACCTTAATACGTCCTGATTATTTCCAACATAAAGACCACGGTACAAAAAGATCATCACTACACAGACATGATACAAAGTTTAAAAAAAAAACAAAAAACATACCACAGATACCAGATATTTTCTCACAATGGCCCACAGAGAACTGAGGCCTAGTAGCTTATCAGCTGCACCCAATTGTCTGAACAATGTGATTGCACACACCTGCATCTCAATTAATCTCATTTGCTGCAGTGAGGCTACCTGACTTATTTTCAAATGTAACCCGGGCAGAATTGATTTCCAACCTGCCCCTCAGTTCTTTGCAAAAGATAAGATAGATTTAAAAACACTCAAAAACAGAACAAAGATCTGATTTCTGCTTTTGAAAGGAGAACTTCCACTGTACATGGTGAGTGCAGCAAATCCAATGTATGTGCCCCAAAACTAAGCGATGACCATAGCCCAACTTAAGCTTGGAAGAAACAAAGGAACTCTCACGAATCTCATTAGGACTTTTCCAACACACATCTCACTCAAATGTGGCCTAAACAATTATGGAATAAATAAAACAATTCTTAGTCTGTCATTTTTACAGCTAAAGGGGCAGAAAATCTTTGTTTCTAAACCTTTCCTTACCCCTTAAACTTTGCTTATGGGAGTATGTTCTTCTAGTTATATAAAGAGCACATCTTAATTATTTAGATACGTTACATAAGGAAAGAAGATAGTTAATACATTTAATGTGCATGTGCAAATTAGTTTAGCACCACTTCTATTGCCCTAGTGTACAAGTTTAGAAATGCTTTCGTGAGATCTCCCTCTGCAATTAGTTCTTATGTCTCCTTCATTATTTCCTCATCATCTAATTCTGTAATTCATTGTCTTAACTTCTTCCTCTTGGAAAGTAGGACATTTCTTCTTAGGGCCACATTATGTAGCATGCCCTGAAGACCTAGCATACATTTCAGGGCATTAGCAGAAAGGCTGCTTCTTTGCTGTAAACATAGGAGTAATGCATTTTTAAGGCCTCCAATAGGAATTTCAGGACCACCACGTTCTTTTACATGCTATAGTCCAACATACCTCTCTTGTTTTAATACAACTTTACAAGTAAGGAAATACGTACCTTAAAAAACCACCAAACCTACCCATTATACATAAAAACTGTTTATCCCAGTAAGGTACAAAAGTAATGAGTTGCATACCTGATCTATCCCATTTTTCTGTGGAATTACAGCAGGCTGGAAAAATGGGGTTTGAAGCCTTGCTGTTAGGAAACAAAAAGAAGCTTTAGGGAGCTTTTCTAGCTCTGGTCAGGGCAATCTCTTGGATTTAGAGCCTGGCTCTCATAGTGTGGCACCTGGCTGAAGACCTGAAGATCTGGGGTAAATTTCTACTAGGTGAACACAGCCTGGTTACAGAAAAGGCCATGAGGCAAGAGTGAGTCCTTCAAGGCCACATGACAGACCACACAGTGACACAGAACAGTATATTAACCAGGTTTCTTAGCGCTGGGTCTGTCCATATCCAGCTCCAATCATATCTTCTCAGTATTATTGGATTCAGGGCTATTTTCCAATACAATGCACAAAGACATTCTTGAACCTGTTATAATAACACCTTCCCAAGAAGAGTCAAATACTACAGGTACCCTGCAAAGGAGCCCCTGTCCTCTGGGAGACTAGGAGAAACGCTTAAATTGGAAGCAATTTCCTGTCAGGAAGCATGTAAAAAAGTGATTTCTCCCCCCAGTTTTTGTTTAAATGAAAGGAGAAAGCAAGAAGGAGCCTTTTACATATTGTTAATGTAAGATACATGCATTCACATGAATGTAGACTGTTAGAACAGTTTATGAAGTGAGTACATGGAGTTTTGAAACAAACTTACAAAAAGTCTCAGTTTCACTTTAAATTGCTCCAGGAAAAAAAAAACAAAACAACAACAACAAAAAAACACCAAACCACCTGAACAGAATTTACCACACCATAATTCCAAACCCAAATCACAACCTGTTGAAATATTAGCCTTATTATCTCACTAGCTAAATGAACAGTCATGCACTTCTCTGAGCAGGTATATTAAATCAAACCATCTGTAATGAGACCGCCTTCCTATTTGCCAAACAGCATTGCCTGGCCAAGTCTATAGCAGTTGGCGGATGCAGGTGTCTCAAGGATATAGGGGTATATTGAGAATCCAAAGCATTGGCAAACACCTTGATAATCTAGTTTACAGTGTTACAGACAATCTGTACATGAGGCAATAGACCTACTCTGCGCTGGTGCACATCTCTGCTGGAGCTAAAATGACGTGAGTGTACTCAATTACCCACAGTGTTCAGGGAAAATAACAGCAAAGTCATTCCTTGGCTTCTGTTTTGAATTAAGTAGGTATTTTTCATCAGTATTTCCAGCTGAAGGCAACTCATTCACCTGTTCTACCCTCCTGAGGATGTCCAGCACTTGATCAAATGCTCGTGACAGTAGTTCTCCAAAGGTTTGATTTTAACCCACATCTTTGGATTTGTGTCTGTCTTGTTCTTTCTCATCTCTGCTCTCAAGAGCTATCCATGGCCTGAGCAGCTGAAAAATCAGTAATCTCACCCTCTTAAACAAACAGAAGTTGCCCTCGTTATACTTTCTTGCTTGTTACATTCACATTAGCAACCATCACATTTAACCAAAGTCCCATAACTCTGAGCTTAATGTTCTGAAAATCACTTTTTTCAAGTGTTTTCACATCGCTCCATGATGTTGCTGTAGCTTTCAACTACCTCAGACTTTCAGTGACTGTTACCCAAAGTGAGTTAGAGCACACTGCTCAATGCAATCTGAAACCAGGTCAACAAAACCTGTATTTTTTAAACAGTGGCAAGTAGACAGACAATCAGCAGTCACTGTCTGGGCTGTCCCAGGAATAACTCAGGACCATGTAAGGTTGCTGGGTTTTGTTTTAAGTATTGCTTGGTCTCCCTCATGAGAAAGTTTCCAAAAGAGCAAGGAAATAGCTGATGTCAGGAACTCTCTTTGCAGCCTGTGCTTGCTAAGCAGCTCAGTTAACCTAGATCTAGGTGTTTAATAATAGAGAAGACACAAGTGAAGTGCTATACTAAGGTACCATGCAGGTTAAACTCTGAATTTCTCCAAATAATGCTTGTTAACCAGTCACTGAAAATTTTGGCCGAATTTGCTCTGTTATCTGCATATAGATGTTCCAATGCAGTGGTTTTACACATTTAAAAGCACACCTGATCTTCATAGTCTAAAATATATGCATCATGTCAAGTATCTCTTTCCATCATGGTAATGGCAGATTTTTAAGTTGTAGAAAATATTCACGAACTAATTGATCGTTGCTGCAGCGGTACCTGACTGTGAAGCATTTCAAGCTATAATGGGTCTGTGTGGATCAACAACATTCATTTAATCAGCGGTAAGAAAATGAGGATATCCATCCAATCCTCAGTGGATGCCACAGATGCCTGCGAGGGATCCACAGCCCTGACTGAAGAAAACACAGAAAGGCTATCATTAGAGCAGCAAGATAAAAGTATATATAGTGGGTGGAGAGGGATAGTACTGAAGTTCAGAATCAAAAGGACTAAGTCCAACTGCAGTACATACATTAATACCATTCACTAAAATATCTTCAACACAATCACAGGTAGATTTATATTCATGGTGTGGCTGGAACCAGTATCTCCATTGTTTGTCTCTCTGCATCTCAGTTTTGCATGCAGGGGAAAATCAGCCTCAGTCTTGAAACCACAATTCAAAAGAATAGAAAAAGGAATACGTTCTTATGACATGTATACATGAAAGAGTTAAAGACAAATCAATTAAATCCCTCAGAGGTGCTGAATACATGCATTAATTGTCACTGCTCAACACTTCTAAGATTTTCCCACCCCTCATAAAACTGTTCCTGTAGGTTTGATTTTTTTTTTTTTATTGCACCATGTGTTGTGCAGAAGGCACGCACAAATCTTCAAAAAGCAGCTTCCAAAAAAATCCTGGTGAACACAGCACAGAAGGCTCCTCTGAAGACAAAGAACAAGACATCAGTGTCTCATCTGCTGTGAATTAGTTTGCTTTTTTTCCTTCAAGAACTCTCAATATGAGAATCCGATCAACAGTTAATCTCTCTGAGCAGACACCGCTTTGTTATCCTCTGTGGTAGTTCTCTGCTGCTGGGGTAATTTGTTGCTGAACAATTGAGGCAAATACTTGGCTCAGGATAGAAAGAAGTAAGATTAGTCTGTAATTGGAATATTTTGTCTCATTTATTCTTGAAGATGTGCCATATTACACTCCATCAGCCAGGGGTTATTGTTTTATGAAATCAAGCTGCACCTGGCATTGCATCGTATAAAACCTAAAGTGCTGCTGTTTGCAATCTAACTTTCTATTTACCCAAACTCTAGTACCAATGAATGTCTCATCCTGTGGTGTAACCTTCACCACCCTCAACTAATTATCCTAGATAGTCTTACAGTAAAAAGAAATAGTATAATTTTCCAGGAAAACTATAAAATTTAACTGTAATATCAAACACAGAACTGTCATGGATCAAAGTAATCCCTGTACTTTTATCCATACTTTTATTTTCTACTTCCAGCAAGTTTTCAAGATGATCTCGTCTTTTACATCTTTAAGAAATTACTACTGCAAATGAAAAATTTATATGCCAAGCTAACTGATTGTATCACTATTTCATTTAGTTTGACCTCTAGATATTTTTTTGTACTTTGAGATGATTGCAGGTGTAAAAACAAGAGGGTATTTAAAATTTAGCTGCATTTATGACATACTTGTACTACTGTATCTTACACCACATGTGACAGCATATTTTTAGAAAGTGTATTTATAGGAAGTTTTAGAATAAGTCCTAGCTTTCTGTATTTAGAGGTGCCTGATAGAATAGAAAATTTCATTCTCATTATCTAGCTTTACATAAGTGCTATTGTACTGCTGCAAAATCCACCTTAGAAAGACATTCTGCAAAAAGGAATAAAGAGACAGTGCAGCAACATTTGTAGGTAGCTAATTCTAGCCCATCCTCTTGTACATTGACAAGTAAGCTGATGCGTATTTTGATGTTTTTAATTAAGCCAAGTTTTTACTGTGAAAGTTATACTAACTTCACAACTGTGAAGTCAAATATTTACACTGTTAGAATAGAGGATATAAAAGAATAAACATTTATAGATACATCCTATTTCTAAAACGTCAGATGGTAAGGGTAGAAGAAAGGATTTTATATTGGGCCTGTATAAAGCATTATAGTATCAAAGAAGGATAAAAAGAAGGGTTTTGCTTGGCTTGGCAGAGATTTGGTGCCAGGGTCAAGCAAAGCATGATCAGTTCTTCAACCTAAACAAAAAAAAGATAAGAATAAAAGAAAATTAAATAGACCTGCATCTTATAATGACACAAACAAGATTTAGTTTAAACTAAATCTTAGATTTAAAATGATCTTTAACTAAATCTTAGATTTATTCAAACTAAATCTTGTGCTGTGATTTTCCCCTGATATTAATGCATTTGTATGTAACCAGATAAGACAAAGCATATTCTTGATGCATATGAAATTTCCCACCCATTCCCAAATCTCCCTCAAAGTGACTTATTAACTATACTCAATTTTAAATACATTATTTTATACATCCACAGACATCCAATAGCTGAACATCAACGTTAGAGTTAATGAAAACTCAGGCACTCCTCTGATAACAGTAAGAAACTGCATTTTTAAAAACATTTCAGGGGGTGGGAGTAGCAGTAAGGACCAGGTTACAAGTAAAAGAAAAAATAAGCATATTGAGGAATCAAATAGAAGGCTGTAAAGATTTGTATCAGACTCACAAGTCTCTTGTAAGTACAAAAAGATAAGCTATAGAATCTAGGAAAGATAAACTAATTTCATATTTCCTCTATAAACCTCAGAGATGGCCTCTTCCATCCCATGTATAGCGGAGTACCACAAAAGAGGACCTGAACACTACTGGCAAAACACTTTCCTTCTTGCAGTGCTAGATCCACGTACACCAATCTAGCAGCTGAATTTTATGTTAGGGTCAAGCCAGAGATTTGTCCAAGCACTAGGAATGCATTGGTTTGTCTTTGCAAAATCAATTGCAGGGTATGGGACATAATGAACAGTATTAGTTTGATCTATTGTTACTGAGCAAGCTCCTAAATAGGTTCAATTATTTTAACTGCTTTGTTTCCTGGCTATATAGATTTTCTTGCCTACACTCCCCTTGAAGCCTGATTTACCTAATCCCTTACAAAAGTTTTTAACATAGAAAATGTTTGAATTACAACTTCATTTGAAAATCATGAGCTATTAAAAATAGGTGAAAATCCCATATATAGTGTCAAATCAAATGTCAGCTGGCACTGTCAAAAATCACTTGATGCTCCCAACTGATCTCTTTTCTAGAGGACAGTCTTCACTCCCGCAGTGAACCATTTGTGTTTACAGCACTTGTGCTCAAGCAGCCATCATGAAAAGCTGAATACTTGTATGTTTATAAGGTGGGAGTCACTGGGGCACGGTGCTGTCTCCCACCTCACAAGTAGAACAAGCAAGCAAGGAGAAACCCCTTGTCCTGCTACTAGTCTCACTGCCCAGCCACAGCTTTTCATTTGCTTGGGAGGACCTGCCCATCGAAAGACATAACTCGGTTTCCATCCACTCTCCTCCTCATAAAAGTACTTCTGCTGCACCTCATAGCTGCCTTGGGTGAGAGGGTATATGCTCTGGCCAACTTTTCCTCATCAGCTAGGCAGAGAGAGTATTTTGGTTTTCTGCACATTTCCAGGGGATCCCTCCTCTGCCTGATAGATAGCTGGTTTAAGCCAATTCAAAGGCTTTCTCTAAAGCTGTTTGAGCACTTTTTTTTTTTTAATATATATTTTTAAAAGGACAAAAGGCCTTTTTTCTTTCAAGACACATTCAAAGGAAGAGGTTGTCTTGTTCAGACCAGACAACATTAAAATGTATTAACTACAGCTTTATTCGATTTGAAATTATATCTGGAACGATGCTAGACATAAAATGAAGCTGAAGGTCCCCCTTGTGCCAGACATTGCTCTACATAGGCAAACTACTTTCAACTCTAAGCTGCCATTCACTTGGGCAAGAAACTTTGTTCCATGAAAACAAAGAGTAGAGGAAACATTACTCCCAAAGCTCCACATGATCCATAGCACCTAGGCTTCCATGCTGCATAGGATCAGTAATCACGCCTTCTCCCCAGCGACACTCGTGTTCTCCTCAAGTTATTACTGTAGCATCATATTGGTATGTGTGCTCCATCTCCCTCGGATGCCTTCTGGCAAGAAGGGAAAAGAGTAGACTGCATCTCCATCTACACAAGTTGAATTTTAAAGGACCCATTTTAAAACTTTTTCCACTCTCAAAAGCCTGTGGGATAATTTAAAAAAAAAAAAAAAAGGTTAAAAGCCATGCGGTCAGTTTTCAAGTTCCTGGCACAGCAGATGGGAAAGGTTTAGTTAATTTTTTATTTATTCTCTTTCCCTTGACATGCAAGCTTTTTTCCTTTTTTCCCCTCCTTGACATTGTCCAAGCTGGTGTGCCTGGGAAGTTGAACCACTTCTAGTCTGTTTGCTTCAAAGTATACCCATGTGGGAGGTGGCAGTCTGCCACAGCACAGCATCGTAACTTCAGGTGACAGCTCCTTCAGAGAGACACAACAACAGTGTCCCTTTGCCCATCCTCAGCAAGTTCAGGATCCCATCTTGACATGTCCTCATCTCTTTTCACTGCCCTTATTCCAAGGCGGAGGAAGTAAATGCTTTCATCTTTTCTCTCCCCCAGCATTTTCCTTTGTTTGCCTAAAAAGAAGAGCCAGATCATGATTTTTCAGCAATATTTTTGTACAAAAGTGTGTCAGAAGCCATTACCTGGAGGTGCTGATTACTGTTGCAGCATTCAAGACAAGTTGGCAACTGGTATTTCTCTGGAATGGCTACAGACAAAAATAGTCTGCTCTGTTTTAAAACTGATTTCTCTAAAGCAATATTTTTCAGAATGAAAGGAATTGTCAAGGCCAACAAATTACACATGAGATATGAAAGAAAAGGTAAGTATTTCTATCCCGGGGATACAGCCCAAAAATGGCTCTGGAAAAAAAGAAAAAAAAAAAGAAAAAATCACTTCCAGTTAAAAAAAAAAAGAAAAAGAAAACAGTGAAGTTATTGAAAGAAACATCAGAAATGAGAACCCAAAGATGAGGTTAAAGGCCACAGCACATATACTCATTCACTGGTAGTTAATAGCTCAGATCTCAAGAGGTTGCTGGGAACAATTGCTAGGTAGGTAACACTACTACATTTTAAAGGCACTTTCAGAGTACAGGATAGAAAACGTATGATGTATTCTTCTTGTTCCTGCTCTGAGGACTTACCAAGTATGAGTATAACCACCAGTAAAGCAAGCATGAAGGCAGAGAACTTTCATAAAACTATTTGAGATTTAGTTATAACATCTGACATTTAAAGAACTTGGAAATTTTAGAATTCTTGCCTAGATAGGACACAAACAAGGTACAAAAGTGACTGCAACATCTGCCCCTTATCTACAGCAGATAATTTGCCTGGTTGACCTTTCTCACAGTTTATTCCACAAATAGACCTCTATATTTGTTAGGTACAGTAATTTCAGGCATGGGGTAATGCTTCAGAAGCATACTACTTTGCTAGAGAAAAGGACTTGAGTTTTAAAAGGCAGTGTGATTTACAAGCAAGTTTCACTGCACTTTGCATTACACTACACACATTCTCTGCCTTCTATATGCTGGTAAACTTCATTCCAGTTGGCAGTTTCAGTTGTTTCTATACTGTAAATTGAAGTAGTGCTTTTGCAGAATTCTAACGCCTCTTATGTTTCAATTTCAAGCTGAGTTTCAGTCCATGAATAATGTTAAAAAATATAAAAAGCAGAAGTATGTATATTTGCTGCCCCAGATGTTCTATCAGCTTCAAAAAATAAGTCAGACACTGACAGCTCCTGGAGTAATCAAATATTTTCTGTTCATCTCATATTGATCTTGCAAAAATTTAGCTTGCTTGATCAAAAACAAGTTGTTAAAGGAAAAATGTAGTCTCTCTTCCCTCTTACCAAGCCAGCTGGCTAGCGTTTTAGTATGGACACTTAAAGGGCTTATTAAGTAATTTTCTTACATAGTAGAGGTACCGTATAATAATTATTCTCTTTTCTGCCATAGGTGGGTACTTACTAGAATTTAGATCCAGTAGTGGGAAGAAGTCTGCCTTTCAGGGTTGTGGGTCTCCTTTACCTTGTTAAGTATTTCATGCCACACCATGAGCAAGAAACCATCATGCTGGTTCTGGCAAGAGTTCATCAAGACCAGTCTGCTATCTCCAACACTAGCCATAAACAGCCAGGCCAGAACAGGAGCAGTGTCAACTCATCTAACACTTTGACTCATTTCCTGGTCTCCAGTTATATTGAGCTCAGGAAAGCGCTCCTGAGCCCAGCTTGGTTTGTCTAGGAGCTCTCAAGTGTATCTCACTTCTGAGTGCTTGCACAAGAACAGAGCATTGTAAAAGCTAAACACTCTTACTTCTGCCTAAGCCTGTTGTCCCAAAGAGTATTCTCACAGAAACTGGGCATCTTTGGTAAAAACATTTTGAGGTTGTCTTAGTCTTTGCTGTCACCAGCCACAAATTAATCTCAACTGTCATTGGATGTGGCTGCTCAAAAACCTGTATGGTCACTGAGTCGGATCTCTGCTGTGGCTGAATGTCCCCACCAGGGCCACATAAGGTCTGCAGCCCTAACGTGTTATATTGCAATTTCTTCAGCATCTTCTCCTGAGGCATCAGCTCTACAACTTAACATACCAGGATTCTGTTAATCTTCGTGGATGAACTGATTTTTGCTTCATTTCATTTTTAACCAGAGCTGAGCATGCATAGTACAGTCATTACTTCATTTGGACAATTAATTTAATCCCTCCCTGTATGCAGTAGTTACTGTGCTTGCCTAAACCGGAATTTGATTCACTGTGTAGGGGCAGAAGCTGTGCAACAAGGTTCCTGGATCAGTGACGACAGCCCTGTACTCACATGGTCAGAGCTCAGGCAAACCCAGACTTTCTACATCATTTCCATCCAATCTGGGATACAGACACATCACCAGCATAGTATTTCTAAGCCACCTCAGATGGGAACTCTTCTTTGTTTTATCCAGCATTAATCAACTCATCTGCATAATTTCCTTTCGATTAGTGACTTGATCCTTGGCTATTTTCCTTTTTTTTTTTTAAATGGGATATATTTTTTCCAATGGCTAAAAAAGTCATGGAAAAACTCACTTTCTTGTTCTATTGCAGCTTTCATTTGGTCAGAAATGCAGCAGGCCAGTTCAGTACTTCAATTATACAGTGAATATCTCCCCGTGAATATGTCTTCTCCCAGAAGGGAAACTAAGGGAGAGAATTTCAGTCCATCTGTTCTGTCCAAAATTAGGAATTACAGGGGAGTGTGAGAATAAAAAAAACCCACAAAAACTGTACAATCCCATAAACTCTACCCACACTTGAATTGAATCTTATTTTGCCTGAACTAGTTCTCCTATCACTATTAAAACCACTTCAAATTCTCCAGTATCTTTTTGCACCTTAAAATTTTAATTGGAAACAAACTGCTATGTGAACTGAATAGATCACATTAGATGTAGATAATAGAAATTCAAAGATATGTGTCAGACTCAGATAGCTTGGAGTTGAAGTTCAAATGTCTAGACATTTCAAAATTATCAAAATTCATTCTCATTGGTGAGAAAGAAGGTTATGTTGAATTCTAAGCTAGAAGATTTACAGGGAGAGGCAGGATGAAGAGAGAGACTGGGCTGTGCACACAGCCGTGCTATTTACTGCATTCTGTTTCACATGTCACAGTTCAAATCTAGTTGTCTAAAGCTGATGCAATTCAATAGAGTGAAACTATTCCAGCAGTTGTGGCCATTCTGCTTCATTATTCTTCTTCAGTAAAGCAGGTACGTTAGGGTTCAAATCTTCTGAACTGTGTCCTCAGTACTCTGAACTCAATTTCCTAGCAACTCTCACAGTAAAAGAGGACAAAAAGTGTTGCATTTAGTAAAGGAAAGTTACACCATGATTTCCCTCCCATCTCTTTTTACAAAAAAAAAAAAAAAAGAAAAAGAAAAAGAAAAAGAAGGCAATTTACTATGAAGTGATGCTCAGTTTGAAGTAGACAAGCTCTTCAGTTGAAACTGTGAGGGTTCCCTGCCCTCTGCTTCTAGTAGTCTCAGTAATTAGAAAAGAGCAACTCAAGTTAGAGAAGTGTACAATGAAGTGATTCTGGAGAGAGCTACAAAATATCAGTCCCCAAGGGTGCAATTACAGCATTGCAGTCAAGGGACCTGTAGGAAAGGCAGGTACGCGAACATTACACACAGGACTTTAAAGATGCGTAAAAGATCACATAGATATTTGCAAAACTAGTCTTTGATTTTAGCTGCATGTTATACTCCTCAGCTTCTTTTCACAAAACAAGCAAACAAAAACTGTGTTGTCAGTCTGACTTCCCTCTCTATTCCCCTCTTTTCCTTTTTCCCTTCCTACTGCACATCATGCATTTTAGAGACCTCCGTCACACAGATTTGTCTTATATAATGACCAGAGAAAGCATGTAATGCAAGGCACATGATCCATACCATAAATAATTTGGGCAAGTAGAACTTAATTTTCCTTGGGATGAGTAAATTGATTTAATCAAAACCAATCATCATCCCCCAGATCTCTCTGGAATAGTATAATTGTTCATAATCCAGCCCTTTCTGCCCAACCTTCTTATTTAATCCCATACTTAACTTCCAAACAATATGAGCTGTCAAACACTGATTTTCTGTGGTTTTGGAGGACTCCTCAGGCTTGCAGTTTCCAGGAATACAAGGTCTATGGAACTACTCATCAGAAATAATGCATGCTTTATCATGCAAAAATGACAATTTGCAAGGCTGGCACTACAGCCCACCTTGATCAGGCTCAGAAAGTCCTTGGTAGAAAGGTGGGAAGCACAAATTAGACAAGAGTTAGGTTACCATTTTCAAATAGTGCTTTTCTTTGTGAGTTGAGACATTAAGAATACTTCACTGCCACAAAACTCATAGCTACTTATATGTTCAGGACAGCAATTATTTCAATTTGCTTATCAGCATGAACTATACCCGATGAAAACAGATTTACTGATCCCCTTCTCTTTCAAAAAAAAAGTTTCAGTTAAATTAAGGGAACACTTACATACTGACTGGAGCACCAGCTAGAATGCACAAGACCTGAAAATTGCAGGAGGAACAGTTTTCTTAAAGACACCTCCTTGAAATACCACCAATAGCAGAACGCAACTCTCAGTAAACACATTTTGTTGAACCTAAGGAAACAACTAGGAAAGGTGCTTTAGAAGCCATATCAGAACACATCAAACTACAGCCTCTTAATTTAAATGCCTGATGTGCAAGACAAAATCTATATAATAACCAGCAATTATTTCCAGATAGTACTATCTGCCATTAGCACTCAACTAATGGTCAGTGTGGTTTTCTGACTACTATATCTTCAAGGGATACAACAATCCAGTCCCTAATGCATTCTTACAATGGTTAGAGACAAATCAAATCTGCTTTTAATTTGAAGTATTGTACACACTATTTGAACAGCTTAATTAACTTCTCCAGCATTTAAGTAGTACTTGCAAACATTGTTATACAAATAGGAAGGCCCAGTTAACACAGAGTAAAAACATGATCATTGCATTTGAATCATCTTAGACTAAGAACATCTTGTTAGCCTGTGTGGTTTGCTGTTACTTGGAGTCATGAGCTGGTCAGAAACATATCAAGTAGTTGAGCATTCTGTCGAAGTAGCACTGACTGCTTATGGGGGACATATGAATAGACCTCTCTGAGCACAAGACTTCAAGGCAAGAACCGGATTCCGTAGCCGCTATTCCAACACAATTAGCACAGCCAATGCTCTTTGAAATGCTCTTCCTATTGCACAACCCTGCAAGAAAGGCAGGAAGTTTATTTCCTGCTGTGTTTGGGGCTCTGTTGTGCTCTCTGCCTATTCCAACAGATTGGCAAGTTCATAGTTACAACCATGAGTGGAACTTCCATGGTTTTAGCTATCACTGTGAAAGCAGGACAGATAGTTCACTCCTCTGTTTTGGAATGAAAGGAAAACAGAAGGTATGCCCACTGGCTTCAATAAAACATGCTGTGGCCACAAGCTAAAAATCTACAGGTCCTCCAAAGTGGAAAAAAAAAAAAAAAGTTGTGAAGATGCAAAGTAGGCAATGTAACTTTGAAAGCATCTAGTGGCCATTAGACTTTCACTTTTTGTAGGAAGATTCCTGGATATTTAATGCCTATTTCCACTGGGATACATTTTATGGACCTTTCTGCAATGGATCAGTTCTAGAAGGGAAGCTTTTAGGATCTCTTCTGATATGTAGCATCCATATTTAGCCCATGGGGTTTTGAGATGAAGCAAATGACTCACTTCCTCAGGAGCAAGAGCTACCTTTTTTCCATGACTCAGACCACAGGCAAATTCCACATTTTACCAAGCACTTTTTTTCTGGTTTGGTCAGATTATTTGGAAAAAAAATAAATAGCATAGCCAAGAAGCCAAGTATGCCAGATGTTTCATCGCTTCTGAAAAAGTTGAATCAAGGGACCCAAAATACAAGACAGACATTCCCAGATCTGCTACTGTATTTCTGTGGTATCTTCAACTTTTTATTTCATCTACTCTGTATTTATTTTGTCTGCTTATATTCTGAATGCTGGCTGAGACAGGCTTTAAGCATCTTTAAGAGTATCAATGGGGTAGTATTTCAAAATGAAAAAAAAACCCAAAATGATGCAGGCCATATAGCTAACAGGTTTTGAAGAATCCTGTTAGTTCTGATGCATTTAAGTTGTCATCCAAATCACTAACTGCTTTTAAAAAGCAGAGCTACTGTATCTGAGAAGATGGTCACAGGCAATCCAACAGGCTTCAGAGTCTCAAACTCAATGTGAAAACTGACCTTTCAAAATTCAGGTACCAAAAAGCCCCTCTTATACTTGATGTTACATTAATACTCAAATGCAGATATCAATTCACTCATTTTCCCTGTACTACCTGGAATGTCTTTTCTATAGGGTGTTGTGAAACATCAGAATACTTTGACAGCTTTTATGTTACAGACAAATATCATGAATAAATGTGGTCACCCCCCCATTCGTTTGAATATTGCTACTCTCCCCACATTTCTCTGCAAGATAGTATGACATGTATAACATGAGTTCCCAAACTGCCTTTCATTTCAGACCAGCATGACACCAGCACAATGATAGAGTTGAAAGCCATAAGAAGTTATCATTACACTCTCAGAAATGCTATCGTAATCAATCTTATGTTATATATTCACCAGTTAGACATATACCACAAATCAACCACATGTAGCCACAGATAGAAATGACATGATTTAATCTTTGGTGCAATAAGGTAAAATGAATCAAATTCACACTGACAGGAACTTGCACCATAAGCAGTGCACTCAGCTAAAAAAAGTTTGTCATCAGTATGGACAAATCACAAATGGAAAGGCAACCAAGAGAGCTGCCATTTTATCACTGCAAACATAGAATATATGTTTGAGCCCTAGTCATTTATTTAACAGGAATTGATATACGTTACAAGTTTATTTTACATTAATCTAGATTATCAAGTAAAGGCAAACTGGGCTATGTCTCTGTTTTTCCACTTATTATTACAATGCCTGACTTGGGATTGTAATAAGTACATATTTAGTTATCTCTTAGCTTTCTCCTTAATATCGAAATAATGGGAGCTGGACATGTTGGAAGTTGCACTTGACAAAATGAAGATCAGTCCCAGTCGTGGCCTTAATTTCCACCTGAGATGATTGGAAGATGATCTATGGGACAAGAATTAGCTCTAAATATAAGTCTTACTTTACAGAAGGTATTTGCTCTAAACTCATCTATGTTTGTATTATAGAGATGCATCAACCTGCTGTAATTTCAGAGTCTTTATATTATACCACCATTACTTTTTCAAGAAACCACTCTCTGCAGCTATTTTATGACATGGAGTGATCTTTCACTGGAAATAATTTACATTAAATGCTTATCTTGTTTCATTATACTCCATGATTTGTCTTAGTCTGAATATTCATTTTTGAAAAAACAGGAAACAAAGAACCATGGGGCCTCCTGCAGAGTGAGTTGTTTTTACCCTGCTTCTGAAAATGTTAAGTACAGAGTCATTATTAAGTACAGCATATTAAGAGCTAAACAGTGCTATTAGTCTACTGTCACCAATTTCTCTCATTTGCATTAAACTTACCTGAAGTACAAAATGCAGCTGTGAAAATTTGTGTGCCCTGTTTCTTTTTGCTTCAAAAACCTTCTAGCGCAATACTCTACTCTGCTGTAACACCAGACACGTATTATCAAGATGCCTTTGTGTTATTTATTTCATGCAACACATTCATTCCCAATTGCTGCATTTTCTATGTAATGACCACAGGATTTATATTTTTTTTTGCTCTGCTACAAGCCAGTATTTAATTTTAAAGCAACTGTGTCCTCATCTTGTTAGCATGTATACATTATACATGAAAAGGTTTTAGCCATGCAGACACTTTTGATATATAGAAATTCCACAACACTGTGTAATATTTTTTTTTCTAGATACTCACAGTTCTTGGAATGCCTGTGTGAAAGTACTTCAGTGTTGAAGCAGAGGGGGCACATGTGTACACTTAAATAGAAAAAGCCTGCAAAGAAACCTTAGCAGAACCACAAGAAATATGTAATACAGGTAGGATAAGTTTCTCCTGAAGAGAGGGCAGGACAAAAAAGGGGTGCAGAAAAGGGGAAAGGAAAGAAACTTTCCTCAACAGTAAGGTCAAAGGAAACTACTTCCTTTAAGTCCAAATATCAAGGGAAGGGAACAGTTGTCAGCTAATATCCTGAAGTATTCAGGAATGGAGAGAAGCAGTCTGACCTGCAGAAGGGGAAGCTGGCTGGGCTGACAACCCCCAGGCATTAAGGAAAAAAAAAAAATATAAGTAACTACCTGGGCAGAACTCTGTGCTTTAACCTTTACTCTAGAAGTTTACCCTTCTACCTAAAGATATTTATCTCTGATTATAAAAAAGAGCTACTTTTTGAGTTGCCAGTCGCTTCAGGAAAAGCTTCTCAGGTGCTTTGTTTTGCCAGAGCTTCCCCAGTGACAAACAGAAGTAGGATTGGGTCCTGCTGGTGTAGTCAGAATCCAGGGAAATCATGGTTTCTTTGCTGCTTGGCGCAAAGGCCCAAGGAGGGCTATAGAAGGTCTAGTAACTGAGCCAGCTGTCTACAGGCCCAAAATGGCTCCTTCAGGGACTGCTGCCTACAACAGAGAAAACACAGCACCTGGCCAGAGAGGCTGGCAAAAGCACCACAGTATAAAGGACACTGTCCCCTTTCGAGGAAAATGAACTCTACTTGAACGCAGCTTAAGTTTAGGCTAACGAGTTACGCTTCCCAGACAAAAGTAGTGCCAAAAATCATTATCCTTTTAATGGGAACTTGTACAGAATACAATACACCTTGCACACAATAAAAAAAGCCCCACTTGGTGCATAAAATAAATATGCACTTTTTTGTTTGTTTTAGTAATTACCAACTATGGGAAAGTCTTTCTGTTTCTTAAAAGTGTAGAGTTTTAGACAGGAAATCCAAGGTAGTTGTACAGCCACAGCATGAATCATGCAGGAGAAATGGTTACTTGAGCTACAGGTTTCAACAAATGAAAATGCTGAAGTCAAGCCCAGGATATTAAAGTATGAATTTTACTCACTCAGTAATGTTTTAGCAGTCATGCACTACTGGGATCTATTGTTTGCTCCCTATCAAAAGGGTGATATATCTCACAGCACACAAAGCATTATCTAACAGCAGTTGGGTTTTTCCTGAGATTCAGAAGTAAGCTGAGAGAGCAGTTTCTATCAACCTTTGAATTCACAATTTGATGTGAATGTGGCCATTATTCCTAAAAGCTCCTAAAATCACATTGCTGAAAAAACAAACTGGATATAGGAAAGAAAGCATGCAACAAATACAGTGGAAAAACTGAATTTCTTCCTGCGCTCAGCTGAGACAAAGTTTAGCTTCAACATCACATATTAACAATAACTCACTCTTCCTTTTGTAAAGGTCTCCTCCATCTGCAGTTAAATAGACTATAATGTTAGGGAGTGTTCCCCAAAGGTGCCACAGGCCCAGTTAATTAATAAAGCAGCCACAGTAAGGATTTTTATAAGAGAAAAGTGTACCTATAAAGATTATATTGTTTCCAGTTAAAAAATTTCAATATCATAAGCATATGAAAAAACTGTGGTATTCATGAAGCCTCAGAGGAAAATCACCACCTTACTTTAGTTTTCACCTTACAGATGCCTAATAAATGGTTATCTGGATGATGTTTTAACAGAGGCCCCCATTTGCACTGATATCTTTCAAATTGCCTATGCTTTGCCTTTGAACCAAGACCACTTTTTAATAGCCTTTTTTCTCCCCTTTTCCACTGTAGATGTTTCACTATTTTTCATAAATGGTTAAGATCAGATGATCATGCATCATTCCACTCATCCCTGTTTTTGACCACCCATGTCACAACTCTGTTTAAACAACAAATCTGCGGCATTAATGAGAAGTAAATTCTGCAGAAACAAAGATATATGAATTCAGGCAGTAGACCCTAAACTGCATTTAGAATTTTACTGGATCCTCATTAAATTCCATTCTTACATTTTACTTTTTATTGAAGGATAGTAAAAAAGTAAAAGTATATATTGTTGTTCCATGGAACTGTTAAGAAGTTGATCTGCTGATATGAAATATGAACACTTCCAAGTTTGATTAAGAAGTTATCCAAATATGTCAAAACTTCTATGAGTTCATGTAAGCATTTATCTTGGAAGAACACTTGAACAGTGGTTTAGCAGTCATACAGAGAAATGCAGAGTGATAAAGGCACACTAATGAAAATGTTAGTAATGAGATTATTCAGAGATTCTTTGAGATATGTTTCTACACACATTCTTATAATGGAGACTCCAATAACAATTACTTTGTTATGGGTATGTAGTACTATTCCCTAGGAACACATTTCACAGATTTTTAAGTTGTAAACGTTGATAGGCTGTTAAATCTTACTTAGTAGGACTTACTTATTCCTGAATGTTCACCTGGATTACAGAAGAGCAAAAATGGTACCCGTTTATGAATAGGCTCATGCATGGATGTCCTGATTCCTATTAAAAAAATTAATTCATTTTGGAAGACAATATTTGTGAATCAAATTTTAATTGTGCCTTGGATGCCAAAAGGTCAAGACTGATTTGCTTAGGTCAATCAACAGGAGCCCACTATGCTTCATTGTACTTCCACTATCTCATGTGATTTCACTTTAAACACAGTCATCTTACTAATATCTGTAAATTCCAGCATTTACCTTGAACAACAGCTTGCTTTATTTTCTGTCCTATCAAAACAAAACAGTTTCTTCAAAATTAGGAAAGCTATAACATTTATAATAAAACTGAACATTGGAATCCTCACCAAGACTAGAAATCGGATGTTGCTTCTGAAGTTATGACATCCACAAGCACTGCCTGGCCATGTCTGCCTCCACTCCTCCAATAGCTTTTAAAAAATATTCGTGTCTCAAGGTTTGATGGAAAGATCAGTTCATCTCCTGCGTATGTGACATTTCTACAATGCTCATGGCTGGCAGAAAAGTAAAACCCAAATTAACGTTCCATTTCCAGTCACCCATTCACCCTTCTAAGGATGGCAACGATAATTCAAGCCCTACCCTGAAACACAACCACAAGGGCAGCACACCAAAATTCAGGCATCCACAACATGCTGCTGTTTTCCCAGCCAAACGAGGGAGATAGCTAGTAACTTGCAGTTGGGGTATAACAAAGGGAGCTGGCAGGACACAGCGGCAGAGATATGGGTTGCAAGGGACAGGCCCAGGAGAAACCAGATTTTCTCTCTCCACTAGCAAAACCTCTTGGTGTTCTGTTTTGATACAGCAGCATTTTATTGAACATTCTTTGTATTCTGAACAGCCATTTTCCTGAGTACACAAGTTAAGTCTACAGCACAACAGTTCTTCCTGCTCATCACTGCCAGTAGCCCTGTGGTAGTTATGTACCAAGTTTCAAATGACGCTTAAATGTCATTCACATCTTGGTAGTCCAGACAAGTCAGAAAATATGCAAGAGAACAGACCAATCTGCCCTTTAGTATATGAGAGAACAGTTAATAACATTGCCAATGATTATTATATAGTAAAACTTTTTTTTTTTTTAAAGTCTTTGCAGATGTGATGCTGTAACAAACTCCTAGAACTGCTGCAAGCTCCATAGATAGCGATGAGAGCAGCCCACTTGGAAGCTGTTTCCAGCTCCATAGATAGCAATGAGAGCAGCCCACTTGGAAGCTGTTTCCAGCTGTTTTCTAATTTAGGGTTTCAGACTCACATCAAACTTCCACTCACCTCCATCTCCCTGTTATTGTTTCACATTTCAAGAACATCTCAGTGGTGGCTCAAGAACCTTTTCTTTCTGACAATTGCCACACATCCTCACTCTCTCCAACATATTACCCTTCAAATCTTATGTTTTTCTCTCAGCCTTTGTCACCTAATAGTTTTATTTGTATGACTATATTTAAATCTGCTAAAATAAGAATGTTCAGAATACAATTTCCATTTCGATTTTATAAAATGGAGTTACAGCTAGTTGGAAATACAAAACTGTATATAGCAGGTTTTAGTGCCCATTGGCTTAAGTGTAAATCTTGTACAATGCAAGGTCATTTCATTCCACAGACAGGAGATTTAAGTTTCTATTACAAAATGTTTCATTTCCTCACATACTGAAAATGAAGTAGTTCACTCTGATCATCTAAGGACAGTAGGCTTTTAAATCTGATAACATATTATTTAAACCTGAACAGTTAGAATGCATCACTTCTGCAAGAATGAGATATAAGAGATATTTTAAAAGACACAACAAGTAATAGAGCATTACCAAACAGCCACTGCAGTGCTTTAAAGTCCCCAGACAACCACGCTAAGGAAAAAGAAGTCCTCTCTATAGCAACACCATTTTGATTAGTAGAAGCCAGCCAGACACCTACTTAAAAAAAAAGCAGCTGTAGAAAATTAATTCTAGAAGAATAGAGGTGTAAAAATAAGCATTGGTAAGTCTCTAATTCAGAATTAAATAACCTTAATTTATATAAGAAATAAGGAATCTAAACTGAATTAAGGATATTCTAATACTGAGACTTCAAAGGGGTTTAATGCTAGCTAGGTAATCCCCTGCAAATCTTAATTCAGATTAACCTCCTTAAATATCCCTTTTGTCGCCAAACATCATGCGAAGATGTTTATATTTGATCCTACCTGCGTAAACTATCACTTTAACTGGGTCCCTCCTGCCTCACCCCCCAACCCCATATGGCTTCAAAGCCTGATAGTTCCTTTCATTCCTGTACTTTTCAGGTTTCTTGGGGGAAAAAAAAGTTTTCCATGTGTGATTACTGCCTTTTTGTAATCAAGCATTGCAGTATCCTACTAAATGACGAAGAAAATAATAAAAAGACGACAGTCACACTTTGTCCATTCTCACCTCAGCTTTTACCAACTAATACTGACTTCATAAACTATAGCAAATGAAGTCCTGCTCCATACTCTACAGGTTAGATAATCTATCTAATGTACTAGCACATGACCTAAAGGTGCAAATTAAAATTCTGTGCTCTTTTGTATCTTATGAGCTATAGAAATCCAAAATATGGCATCCCAATCTGGTCTGTTCATACTTGCAAATATCTTGCAATGACAAGGTAGAAGAGAGCGAATCGGGTTGTGCCATAGGTAGCTCAGGAACCCTAGCAGGTCCCATTAATATAGCTACCATGTTAATTGTAGGTCATAACTACTCAGCTTTCCAACATAAAACGAGCAAGTGCTGATTAGCTTCAGCATAATAATTCTGAGTCACCATTAAGAGATACAAGCTTTTAAAGCATTGCAAGCTCAAGCTAGGACTATTAGAGAAAACACATAGTTATGGACAGCAATGTTTTACTGAGGTTTTGGCAGGAGACTCAAAGTCACAATAAAACCAACATTGGCCTATAGCATCGAGAGGCCTGTGCATGAAAGTCTTTCAGCTTCGTGATTCTAGAAATTAATCTTTAAAAGAGAAATGTAAGCAGTTACACTGGCAAACTAGCCACAGTAATGGCTAGTGCATGAGATCCCTCAAAGTGCTCAAGGTCAGACTGGATGGGGCTTTGAGTAACCTGATCTAGTGGGAGATGTCCCTTCCCACGGCGAGGGGTTGGAACTAGGTGAACTTCAAGGAGCCTTCCAATGCAAACCATTCTATGATTCAGACTACAAGATTTCAGGGGACACTTTACCTGACAGACACTCAGTAGTGGCATGTCAGCCTCACTGGAAGGAAGCCCTATGCTGTTGTGCCAAGAGAAATCAATTCATCACATTGATCTAACAAGTATCACTGCCAGCCTTGGCTATGGAACTGCTGCTGGAGATGGAGAGTGCTGACCCACTAATGCTAACATTAGCGTGCTGCATGACTGTGCCAGCATCTGCACACAAAATTCTATCTCCATGGCTGTGTGGACCAGCCAAAACTGTCTGGGACATATTCTATTAGAGATGATATTGCTTTTGCTCCAACAAGCAGTAACTCTATTGAGATTGGCTAATTCAATTTTCCCCATCTTATCAGATTTCTTTTTAATGAAACTGAACAATAGTTTCATTTGTTATGTTATTAGTTTTCCCAGTGGTAGCAGCAAGACTAACTCAGTTGAAAACTAAACAACAGCATTGTGCCAGTATTGACTGTTTATCATCACCATGTGCCAGCTTCATATTGCTAAGTTGCCTTAGTCCATTCCTTTTTGTTTGTTCCCCATCCATGGGGATTCACAGCTCAGAGGTCATCTTCCTGCTCCATCTACTTTGTGGATTAGCATGTACATGTATCTAAGTACTAAACCCCTGAAGAGATCCAAAATTATCTGGGATGTCACAGCGATCGTGGGATACTATGGACTGAAATGGATAAAGTCTTTTTTTTTTTGAGGAGGAGAAATTATCATTTTATATCTTCATACTTTTCTTGTTAAATATCTTGCAGCACAGACTATACAGGTTGTCATCTGAGAGAAAACATCCAAATCTTCCTGTTGTGTTTATCAACTCAAAATCCTTTCATCAATTAACCTCCAGAGGTGCTCAAAAAAGTTGCTATTCCTTCAGTTAAATGCCTGCTGCTTCAGCTGATTTATCACATTACAAAGACCTGCACTGCGTTGGTGTTTGCAGGGAAATTGTATTAAGAAGGCAGATTCATTTGCATGATGCTTGCTGAGATTTTTTTTTTTTTAGCTCTCTTCACCTTTAAAGAAATGTTTTGTTTGATCCACATATTTAATTTTGGTGAGACAAGATGACTCTCAGCCTCTGCACGCTAAACCCTATAGTACATTAATTCAGAGAAAGGCCCAGAATACACAAAACAATCCTTTTGCCTTAGCTCAAATGTCTCAACTCACTTTGTCATGGAAGAGGCCATGAGAGGCAAAACCAGAGAGGTAGGTCTACTACAGAACTCCTTGTCAGCCCATCTTTGTTGGTAGATCCACACACATAGTTGTCCAAAGCTAAAAGCAGCTCAGATCACAGAAGTCAGGGAAGACACTATGTAAGATGTCCACCCAGCAGCAGGATATAAAGCAAGGATTAAAACAACAACCTCCAGCTTCAACTGCCAGACAAAACTTCTCTTCCTAATTTACTTCCTGGCCTTCGGGTACCACCTGGTTCTCGCTCTTATCTCCAGACCCTGAACAAATAATATGTTTTCAAACCTCTGCCTTATCACCACCACCTAGCTCATCTCTTGTGAAGACTGTATCCAACAAAACCCTCCACAGGTGTTGCCTTCAGGTGAAGGGCTTACTTTTACAATTGCCAGCAGATAGTGGGTGAATATCTAGTCAAAACCACTTAGGCCTGACAACACATCCTCCCCATCCTGAGGCATTGTTGTCAAGGGTATTATAGTCAACAAACCGCACAAAACCCAGTATTCCCACAACTTAGAAAACCTGGAGGCTACTTAGTGTAAATATTATTGTTCCCTGGTACATTTAAGTGCCTCAAAGTCTGATCACTACTTAACATATGGTGCCAACAACTGCAGTGCTTTCCCATTGGCTGCCAGCATGTCAAAGGGAGCAGGCAACCCAGAGGCAGTCAAAGGATAAATGGCTAAACAAACCCAATTATTCTATTTAAATAAAGTAATAAGACGACATCTACATTATATGGAACAATGAAGAATCTGGTTAAGGCAGCCATTGCAGCCACCCAGTGTCCAGTTTCATTTTGTTTGTGTAGTTTTTCAGCAACCAAAGAACAAAGTGATGGTAAGAGCCCCAGCGTATCCAAAACTTCTATGAGATGAGAACTGCTTTTCACAACCAAACTAGACTGAATTCCATCACTCTTGGGTTACAAGGAACAAGCAGAAGCAATCAAAGATCCTTTTTGAACTCAATGTCTGTTTGTTATTGAAGCATTTACTAAATACATAGATATTCTTACCCTGGTTAGCAGCGGCTAAGCTAGACAAGAGCCAGAGGCCCCCAGCACCAGTACTGGTGTGCAGCTGGAGCACTCTGACTGCTGAAGGAGCAAGAGGAAACACCTGGCTTTTGAACCAACCATCATGGAAATGGCTGGTTTTAGCATTATCTTTGTGTGCTTATAGGTCCCTGCTTCACGCCTGCCCCACCTGATACACTGGAAGCTACAGGAGTTCCTCTGTTACCTCTCCACTTATTTGCAATTCCCAGGTACTCTACAACTCAAATAGAACAGCAATGTACGTCTTCTACAGAGCAACAGTGCTCCCTGAGAAGTAATTCACCCTAACACTGGTTGGAAATCTACCTCTGACCTCATTAGGAACAATATTCTAATATAATTTCACCTTAGAGCTGAAATTGCCTGCTGCACTTCTTGTTCACCCTATCCAGAAAAGTACTGAGGACTCCAAACTCCTGTTGATCTCAGTAACACACACTTTCCTGCCCCTACCTGCGCCCCCCCCACCCCCCCCCAGGCTAACATTATTCTACAAATAAATAAACTAAACAATTATAACAGGAATACTAAGACATTCAGCAAATGTTCAATATTAGATGTACTTAAATATTTACTCCTGAAGCTAGACTGGAGCTCACACTGTGCATTTAAAAAAAAAAATAATTATTTGCATTACAATAGCACCTGGGAACCTACTCAAAAATAGGACCCTCTTGTACAAGCACCAATCGAAAAAGTCTCTGAAAAGCTTTTACACTAAAAACAACTGTGTGGTAATTTCAACTACTTGTTATTTCATTTCAGGTCTGAGCTCCTAGTGTTCAGCTGCACGAGACAGTAAATATATTCTTACTCTGAGCACCCTGTACATAAATTAAAAGCACAAGGAATCTGTGCATCGCTGGCCAGCTCTTACCTATCATAATTCTTCCCTGTTTCATATAAAACAGCAAAGCAGAGACCATTTGTAGTGTGCTTTTGGCAAATAAATTGCCATCATAACATTGTATCTATCATTTACATGTGTAAAAATATTTCTGTTTAGGAATTTCAACACTAAATCATTTTTTTTTTCTCGTTTAAGCCTCTTCAATTCTGAAGAGATCTGAAGCGGTAGGTTTTGTGATTAATTATATGTCTGTTGCAACGTGGTGTTTACTTATAAAACACTCTGGGCCACACTGGTGATTAACTGTTTTTTTTCTTATGTCTGAACAACAATTACAGCCAAATACACTGTAAGTCCCAGACAAGGGCATACACAAGGTAAAACACGAAGCCACCCCTAAATTGTGCAAGTTTCATCTGATGCCAAGTTTGAGAAAATGGAGTTAACAGGTTGGACATGAAAAAAAACAGTCATACAAAATAAAATCCAAGACGTGTGCGCATTGTCTTCTCATAATCATGCAGATCTTTTTAAAAATATAAATACGAAAATGTATCCCAGCTTCTGTAGTTCTAAAGAAACAACCTGTGACCAATAAATCAGAAAGCTGGGTATCTTGTGCTTACTATCTTAGTCTGCCAAACAATTATGCAGTGAAATGTTCTAATTGCACTTTGATTTTAATGTTAAAACCCATTTCCATAATTTCAGTGGATCTTTACAACAGCGTTTAATATTTGCCAATGAAGCAAATGAGCTGCAAGTAACATTCACAGATGGTTCATGTTTTCCATTAAGTCTGCAAGCTAAGATTTTCTTTGTTTACAAAAAAAAAAAGTAAACGCTTTGGAAAAGTACCATGAACTGGAGGCTTACCCAGATCAGTAAGTGGCAGCCTGAATGCCCCTCAACACCTACAGGTGAACAAGAGCTCCATCACTAAGATAACACACATTTTTCTCACAGGGGAAAATATAACCTTGGTTAATTAAGGAGTTTTGTAACAAACAGGTGCTACTTTCTAAATCTGGGGGGCAACTGGGTTATGCTTAGGGCTAATGAAACAGAGCACTTCAGACTAACCTGGTAAGAGGGAGACAAGGCTCGTTCCTCACGTGGTCTTAACCATCTTTCTCACTTTCTCCTATGATCTGCTTGATATTAGGGAAACAGTCCTCCCAAGGGTTTTTGTCTGTTTCTATAAGAAACATATCAGCATAAATCCAGACTTGTCAGCTCAGAAATGTTGTAAAAGGGATATCTCATTGTTAAAATAATTAACCCATTAAACAGGTATTTCAAAGAAAAATATTTGTCTTTTTTCCAACTAGTTTCTACTAAACTTATTTATACAGCAAGGTTTCAGCATTACACTATTTGAAGTGGCATCATTCTGACATACTAACTAGTTTAAATTATATTGACCCAGGGTTCCCACAGCAGCTATTGATTGATCACAGTATGAATTGAGCAGAAAAGGAGAAGAAAGGTCAAAATAATGATGATCTTAAAGCTGTACTTTTGTTCAAGCATCTACCCTATATGGGAATACTATCTCCAGCCCCTAGTTTATTATGCCATTAAAAAGTGGCAAAATACAGAAATGTAAATACAACCATCTTACACAACAGAGAAAAGTTGAACAGCTTTAAGAGAACTGAATGTAAATTCTGTTAATTCCTTACTGGCAAGAGGTCAAAGCAATTCAACCGGTTTTGACCTGCTCAGGTTTATAATTTATGTGCCAATATTAACACAATGCTGGGAGCAAAAGCCTTTTCATTTCAACTTCCTATTTTTGTGCAACTCTATTTTTGACCTAAATATTAAAAACCAAAAAAATAAAGGGGGGGAGAAGGTGGAGAGGAGGACGGATGCACATTTTTTTATGGAAGGGCAGGGCAAGGTGATTCTGCCAAACTCAGAGCACTGAATTTCTATTCCAGTCTGGGGAACCCAGGCTTCTGCCATGGGGCTCTGAAGTTATTCTTTAGAAAGAAATTCTTCTCAATAGCTCGTTCACTTTGAACTAATAGCTATATACAAGCAGAACTAACAGTTCTGCATCGCAGAACATTTAATCTGTAATATAACAAGCAAGAACATCATGATGGTTGTTTACCACTAATGCAAACTGCTGTTGAAGTACTATATTTCTGAGCACTCACTTTGGTTGGATAAGCATCCTAAACACTCGATTAAAGTTACTGGGCACAGTCACCAATTAAGCTTCTTTACACAAAACTGAAGCTTTTGGTTTTTTCCATTCAATAATGCTCAAGTTTTAGGCTAGAAGTGATTGTATTTTTTGAAATTATTTATGTTTAAAACTCTCTCTGACATCTTAAGCAAGAAAAAGAAAATAAAAGCTAAATGGTTCCGTGATCAGAGGAACTAATTTCCTGTTTTCAAAAGCTCCAATTGAGATGTGCAAACTCCCAATTTCTGCACAGTAAGTCTAATTTTGGGGATGTATCAGAATTAGACAGCACAAGTGCAGCATGTTCAGCTGATACATCTTGGAATTAAGTCTGCTGCATAGAGATACATGTGCTTTCTGAAAGCACCAGGCTTACAACAACTATCTTAAAAGCCCAATGATCCTAACCTGCCCCCTGTACATGATAAAGTATTTAAAATTCACCCCACAAACATTTCTGGAAAAAAAAGGTGGACATAAACCCTCAGATACAGACACTCTTAACCCCAGGGGCAGCATAAATTCTGTGCTGCTCTTCTCCACTATATTTTAGTGCCTGTGCAAATACTCTTTACCTTCAAACGAAACACGTGCAGTGAAACCGCAAAACCTTATTAAGAAGTATTGGTTCCTTGCATCACTTCAGACAATTGAAAATCACAGCAGCTCAGAGATTGCCTATTATTTTTTTCTCCTAAACACCGTATGAAGAACTGTGAAGACACACTGCTGATGATCCTATAGTCTGGTCTCAAATCATCAGTGAGGCACAGAAACTTAGAGGCCTATTTTACTGCTGCGTTGATAGGTCTATCTGAATATGAGGCACTTACACTGTGATGGCTTACATTGAAAGTATATATTTGTGTGATTGCATCATGTTTCCCATCCACACTTCCTCTGTCTGCAGCTTATAAGCGATGATCACCCTTCATCAACAGAGAAAGAGAGGCCAGGATTACTGAGGACCAGTGAGGGACATAATGAGCCTTTCCCAGAGCACACTTATGGCCAGATAGTTCAGCCTGTAGTCCAATGTTCCTCTAGGAAATGACTTCTTTATTTTAATACAGACATTTCTTCTGTTTCTGCTGTTAACATTCCTTTCAGTGATATTAGTGACTAGGTATCACCTAAAAGACACAAACATTACAGGACAAACCCCAGCTGCTCCCGCTGAATTAGGGGAGAGATTGAGAGCCACTCAAATACAAACAGAGCAACCAGACCAGCAGTTTGGAGGAAATTTTCAAACCTTTTCATCTGTCGGAGGGGATGCCCGTGCACGTTCCTTTTTTCTTTCTTCTTAGAGACTGCAGTACCTGCTCTAAGGATATTTTCTTTGCAAGCTTGCAATTCTGTTGCTGGTGCTAAGAGTTTGCTTCACAAATGAGGAAACTTTTCTCCTAATGCAGGGACACAGCTGCTCTTACTTAATGCCCCCTTCTCCCTCTTAGTTCACAGCTTTTGGTTTTTGACCTTGCAGCCCTTTTAAACAACTTCAGTGGAGTCTGCTTAATTGGCACCTCCCAGTGAAAGCAGAAAAAGCCAATTAAGTGTTTGTACTCCAATTTATGTGAGTTCTTGAGCCAAGCCATCAGCTGAAGTTTCTAATCAAATAACAAGGAAGTGATGTATCTTCAGCTGACACTCCCCACAATCAGAGCAGGTTTGTTGCAGTAATACTTGCTCACTTCTGCTGAAGGAGCCTGCATCACAAACAGGTAGAGTAGGAGTTATTAACTCACTAAAACTACTTGGGTATAGCACTATTTTAATAGCACACACATTGCAAGAGGCAGCTATTAAGAGCAAGATTAAGTGCTGGTTGCCTGCCTGGCACAGCAGCTCTGCCCTACTGCTAGGAAAGGACCTGAACAAACAACAAAACCTCTTTATCGAAGCTGATCCAAATAGACATCCTTTGACAGGGGTTTGTGCCTGGGCACATTGCACAGCAGAGTGGCATGAGGCACAGATACCACATACCCCTCAAATCCGACTTAAATCCTAGATAAGAGTTTGCTTTGTACCCTGTGCTCCTCAGTTCTGCTTTTGAGGCCTACACTGCAGCATTGTACTTTACTGCCAGCTCACCATGTATAAACACACCACCTATTTTTAAGGCCTACAGACGTATTGAGAGCCTCATACCCTTTTTTTCCCCCGAGTATTCATGGGAATTCACATATAATGTTTGCATTTAGCTTTTGTTTTATATAAGCTTTACATGCCATTAGTGTTAGTTGATTAAATTGCTTAAAAAGCAACAGCTTTCAGTTACTGCATCTCTCAGTCAAATGCTTTGTTTTCCTCTTGCCTAGATTAACTTTCCTCAGCCCATAGCCTTCCTGGTCCCTGTCTCACAACCCCTTTCCCTCTTTCTCTAGATCAATCTATTGTTTTTCATGATACCTGCTCTTCTCAAAGTGCTCCTGCACTGCCACCACGGTGGGCCCCGTGTGGCATGTTGACCTCAGCCACTGCCAGAGGCCCTCCCAGCCACGTTCTCGCTCCCCTCCTCAACAGGACAGTGGGGATGGAAGCACAAGAAAGCTCATCAGTTGAGATGAAGTGAGATCACTTACCATTTACCCTCCCAGAAAAAAACAGACTCAACTTGGTCAGAAAAATTTATCTTAATTGGCAAGAAGTCAAATTGAGTTGGATAGTAAGAAACAAAAACAAAAATTAAAATACCTTACCCCTCACACTCTCTTTTTCCCCAGGCTCAACTCACTTCTTCATCCCCCAAATCCTCCGCCTCCCCTCTATTCAGGGACCAACTCTAAGACTCTGAGATGTTTTTCATCTGCCTCTACAAAAGCGGAAGAGTAGAACAAGCATAGACTTGGTTGTATTAACTAACACTCACCCATACCATTTTTCTCTTGAGGCACGAATGTCATCACAGCCAAAAATTTTTTCTCCCAGAAGAGAGGGATGCATTCTGACTCCCACGGCTTCCTCACATCTGAGAAGTGACCTTCCAGCCACCATGATACTCACAGGAGCACAACCACTTCTACACCTGTAAGTCCTCTCCTTAATGCCTGGTTCCTCACCAGCAGCTTCGCTTCATCAGGAGATCCACCCTGAAAAGTGCCTGTGAGTTGAAAAACAGGTGCAGCTACTTCCAGGCTTTTATCTTACTGCCTGGCCAATAGCAAAATGAGCACTGCTAAGGGAGGAAAAAGTCAAAACAAACATCAGGAAAAAGAGAAAATTCAAGACTTGAAAACTACCCATTTTTCTGTTTCAAAATAATTTCAAAAAAGAAGTTGTGCATGCAACATAACCCTGATTCCAGTATAAGACAGTGTCCAGATACTTCAATTAATATCATTACAAGTGTATCCTTTGAGCTGGACTCCACAGGTGAAGCAATTCTCTGATTTAATGTCTCTATAAAAAAGTAAAATAAAGTAAAATAAAATAAAATACAATAACAAAGCAGCTCATTATATCTGAATGATAGTCTGTGGCTCCAAACATTTTAGGTTATTGCATTTTACATGAATATTTTCCATATTCTTATAACAGAACTAAGGAGCGTGCCCAGAATGTGAGATGCACTGTAACAAAACTTGAGTATACAACAAGTCCTTGAGACTGGCACCTTGGCTGAAGAGCTTTTGCATTTTAAGGAATATTCTTTTCCATAAGGCAGCTGCAGGAAATCAGCTGGTGACCTGTTTCTGATACACAGTCTCCTGTATTACCCAGCATCATCTAAAGCACCACGTAATTGAAATAAGAAACTGGGGGCAAGAATATATGATAAAACCTACTAGTGAACCAGGCAAACGGCAGAAGAATGATTTTTTTAATTATTATTTTGTTAATGCTAAACCCATTAAAACTATACATATATCTAAGTCTTCCAGCTTTCAAGTTGGAATATTTAGTTTAAACCAGTGAAATGTTCTACTTCTGGGCTGTCTTTTCAATAGCAGTTACTGAACCAGAGGATCTCTGGAGGAAATATTTTTGTAGTGCACACAGGCTTAGAGACAGCTTACAGGTGATTCTTCTGCAAAGGCCCGAGAGCTACGATTTCTGTTAGCAAGGCCTCACCCTATTTTATGAGGATAGACTGTAATTCGTGCGCGTGCAGGATGGGATAAAGGCTGGTTTAAAGTTTCTTCATTTATAAATTTAATTTTAGGGCTTTCTACAAAAAAGACATTTTTGCCTTTTATCTTGGGGGTAGGGAGAGGACAGCTTTGTTGACGGCTCTTACAGATACTTCTTTATAGTGTAAGTGCAGCAGGCAGGGGGAGCACCCCTGGGTTTTTTGGTTTTTTTTTTCCCAGTTCTTGAAATATTGCTGGTGCAAATGGAATTGGCAAAAGCTTGGAAAAATGCAGTACCATTCAAGGAGGCAAATACAAATTTGCTTTTCCCCTGCCATTATAGCAAAGTACATTTTTTTGCAAGAGTTCACAGTCAATATTCTAGTATTTTATATAATGTCCATGCCAACGAGGTAGGTTGGTGGAGGAGAGGAATATGTACACCTGGAGCCCTTGACTGTGTTGATGAGGTTACTGATAGACCCAATCCTGCTGATTTTCCGTCAACAGAATAACCATGCTTTCTAACATCATGCAAGACTATCTCAGCCCAGATGAGAGAGGAGCTGCTCCATGTTTCCCACAAGAAGAAATATAAACTGTAGCCTACCAATCTGACAGTAATTTAAAAAAAAAAAAGGTTTGTGCTTTAAACTGAGGTTGTTTTAAATGGCCTGTGCCCAGCGGAGCCAGCACTGCAGAGGCTAAATCACTCTTACTGGCATATACAAATTTTAGGTGTACTGAGCTGAAGTCAATGGCTGAACAAACCCAGATTTGTTCAGGGTAGACCACCTAGACATGCCAGGTCCTATAGGCAAAGAATCACAGCTAAATATCACAGAAACTGCATAAAACGTGTTTTACTGACTGTCTTTGGCCGTTACTGACTAGATTCAGCTGCGGCTGGAGGGGAGAGGCCAGCATCTGCATTTGAGGGAAGTAGCCAGGAATTTTTTTACTTATGAATTAAGGTATTAAAACCAGCTTAGACCATCCAAGAAGAATTATTTAATCTGAATTCTTACTAAATTAGGTGCTTAAGAAGTGCAGGGAAAGCAGCATGGCAGGAGACCCAGATTCAAGCCTGTGATTCCTCTATACCCCCATTTTTTTGTTTCTTCATATTTAAAGTACTTAATTAATCTATACAGAGTTTTTAATACAATACAGTTGATTAACACTAGTAATTTCAGTGCCTTTTTAATATAACAAATCTCTTCTGAGAAATATTCCCAGTTAATGATCTGTGTCATTTTTTAAAGTTTGCCTTCTAACTAATTTTAGTGAAAATATCATTAAATTCTTCATTATACTTATTTATAGCAAAGGCTGAATTGGATTTTAGATGTTATGATTTTACCATAATAAAGACCTACAACTCTCAAAACACAGTGTTCTTTCTGCTTTTAGAGCTTTGATATGAAGTTTTGGAAATAAGAGTAACTTTAAAAAACAATGGGGAGGAAGAAGTGGTTTTTGTGGTATTTGAGGCCAGCTAAGTGTTGCAGGAAGATGCCGTTGGATGCTGGTCCACACACCTCTGCAAAACCTCCCACCCCTCTCCTCCTGCAGCTCATTTCGGTCCTTGCACAACAGCATCCCACTCCCCACAACCACCAGGGGAGAAGGGTCATTTCTCCAGCCTGCCCTGAGGCTCCTTGCTGTCCTCATGCCAGCCAAGGGTGGAGTGGCACAAGACATCGCAAAGCACTTCGTCTAGAGATTAATAATCAAACCCCACTGAGACTTCCCTCAAGGGAGCCAAGCTCTGGGGAGCTCTGCCTTGTACAGACAGGGTTTAATTGCCAGCCACATGAAGGCATTGCCCAGCCAGACCCTGCCTTAGTATGGAGAAGTGAAATAACAGGTGATTGGAGAGGGAAGTGGTGGGGCGGAGGGCAGGCAATCATGTGTTTCCACTATAACTTTTAGCAACTGCCTATCCCCTAAGCTGAGAAGCTTCTGGTTTTACAATTTGCTCAGAAATAAGGCAAAAATAACCATATTCCAACTGTGTATTTTTCTAATAACATTTTTTTCACCAACTCTACCGTAAATAAACATGATGTAAATATTGGCCTCTACTCTGCTTTCTAAGCAGAAGTGCTGGGTTTTTTTTTTCTTTATTTTTGTACACAGAGGTCTTTTTCTACTCCTGGGCAAAGCACAGGTGGTTGTGCCTCAGGACCCAGAATGTGTGCAGTAAGGGCAGTGGCAGGCAGCAGCACCACAAGCATCATCATGTCCCTTCCACTTCCATTTGTGAGCTCCACTGGAACAAACAAAGATCACAGCATGGACCTCAGTAATAGGAACCACAGTGTGTTTTATCTATGGCTTTGATCCTGCAGGGTTACACAGCTCCTCCCGACAGAAGGTGGAGGAGGGCTGTTCCGCACTCTTGGCTGCCATGGGGGATGCAGCTTGGCTCCCTTGCTCCCCCAGGACATCCCAAAACATCCATGTCCTCAGGAATCACCTGCACAGTTGCCTTGGCTTGCTCTCTACACTTCAAGGGCTCTTCTCTTCTCATTGTCTTAATTTCTGGCCTCTTTTTTGAGAGGTAGTGCACTCCTGCTGATGGGAAGCGGGGCACACAGAGGGTAGGAGAGGTTGCTCAGGGTCTGCTTCAAACCCCTGTGGTGATGCAGGCTATGCCAGCTCAGCCTCCCTCACAAGGTGCTGGCCACATTAAAGAGGCCTTGCACCCTATATAAATCAAACCACAGTGGAAGTGGAGACTAAGCTGGGTCGGCGGTCAAAAGACACCAGGAACGTCCATCAGAAGGTGCCCTGTGCTTATGCAGAGGCATGCACAGACACAGCTGTGTGGCAAATGTAGCTGTGGTGGCCAGTACAAATGCACACCATCACCACATGAATTATGCAGTTCTTCACATGTAAAATACTAAGCATATTGATGCATATTTCTTTACTTCTTTTCACTTTACAGGACATAGCATGATGTTTTTCTCATCATTATACTAGACCTTGAATTAAGGCAAGTTCCTTGTTAGGGGGTTAGAGATTCGTTGGTTGTTTTTTTTTTAATTGCTACTTTTAAATTCTAGTGAAACAACGAGTAAACAAATAAAAAATTCATTAGAGAGAGGCAGCTCAACTTAGATGAAAGTTTTACGGCATATAGCTCTGCTTTCAAAAGCAGAAAATACAGTCACCGGGTCATTAGCGCAGCATGCAGCACCACAGAAATGAGGAACATTAGAACTTGTGTCGTTTGCAAGATTTACTAATATTTCAGTGTCTTAACAGCAATGTTTCAGCTTAAAAGCTTCCCAAAAGGCACTTAAACATTTAAAATACCAGATCCAAATGGCTATGGATGCATTTACTCATTACAAGCATATTTAAAACAATGCATTTGGGCTGGTTTGTGACAACTTTGGGGCTACTGTGGGAAGGCAGGGGGAGGGCACGAGGAATATTCGTTCCTTATTTCGCCCCTTCACAAGGGCAGCCTGAGCATGTCTGCTCTTGAGCATGTGTGGAACGACCACGGCAGTGCCAGAGGTGCTCGTGGGAGTCGTTGCATGTACAGATTACATTTTAGTGTTTGACTGTGAAGATTCCCCTGAAGAAGCTAATGCTGATTATGATCCTAGCTTGATAGCTTTGCTTCTTTGAACATGTCAAGTTAATTTCATGCTGAATAAGGAGAAAACTTATGCCTGTCACAGTGCTATATATCAGTCAGGGGCTAAGAACAAAGGCTTTAAAACCCAACTGACTAGCTTTGCACATGGCTTGGCTGCAAAAAGTGAAATTCAAGTGCCTTTGTGCTTTTCACAACATAGATGAACTTTCCTTTGGAAGAGAAGGTGGCTACAGAGGGGCCCCCATTACCAGGTGAAATGAATTTGCATTATGCTCTTCAGCACTGGTTTAGGCACTCTCTGGACAGAAAGTCTCTGCAGGTGTGTTGAGGGCTTCTCCTGCATGGCCATCCCCTTTTCCCAGGTCTCTCTTGAAAGATAACTACTGTAGTTAGTTACCAACGAGCCCTAAGAGACTCTTCCCCTTTAAAGTCAGGTTAATGTATTAAGAGAGCATGAATCTTTGGGGTCTTCTTTGGTCTTTTATTTGTTTGGTTAGTTTTTTCCCAGCTCCAGACTCTGTTATGCTTTTTAAACCTTTACTTGCTGTTTGATCTTCTCTAGTTTCTCCTGTTTAATATTAGGAATTGTAAAAAGAGTCTTTAAAAGGAAAAACAACAAAAAACCCCACTGAGTTATTTAAGTAAACTGCTTCTCCTGGATCAGATATATAAATAAGGTTTCAGAAACCTTCATAAGCTCCACTGCAGGAATGCAATTACTACTGAAAGCAGTACAAGTCACTATCTTTTAGAAGTAAGCTTTAAAACTTTAGTAATGCCTTCAGTAAAGCCATCTTAGTTACAAGCAAGTGCACATATAAGGGGGAGTCCCAGGAGTTTTTGCAGATGCCCGTCATAAGGAAATTTCCCAAAACTGTGCATGGTCCATCTTGAGACTTTTTCAGTTGTAAGCTGAACTTTCTGAAAGACGAATGGCAGGTTGTAAATGAGGGAATGGCATTGAACACTTCATTAATAATAAAAAGTCTTCCATATTGTTATCATCTATTACTTTTTAGCACATGCTTCTTTTATTGTTATGAAAGGAAGGAGTGTCCTATGAGTATGTTACAAGCTACTGGTGATTTTTCTATTAAGGGGGAGATTAATTAAATGTGACTTGAAGAGCTAAGCCTCTAAACTTCCTGACAAGACTCAGTTTCCCTCTCCTACATAAGCCTCAGACCTTTTTCTCAACATTATCAAGAGATTCACGGAAGAGCTGCTTCACTTTTGCAGTTGAGATTCTAGGACAATTCAGTTTTTCATCACCCTTAAATATCTTACAAAATGGCCAGGAAAGCCTAAGGTAAAAAAACCCAAAACATAAATTCATTAATTTCTCGTGTGTATGTGGAGGAATGATGCCTAAATTCTGTGTTTTCTTCGCGGTCAAATTTATCTTTGAAGTCTAAAAAAGAATTCCTGTGTGCAGAAATATAGGAGAAGAGAGTGAGTCATGCTCTGTTCCTTTTTGCACAGAAGGCGTAATGAAAGACTGGCCCCAGTGATAGGACAGGAATAGCTATCATCCCATTGGACCGGACTGTGCCTTATTAATTTACCAGGACAGGCAGCAAGGAACTGCCACGGCTCCTTTCCATGGCTCGGTGGTTGTGATTGTGGCCTCACACCCAGACGACACGAAGGTACCAGACCATACTGACTCCCCAACAGCTCCGCAGCCCGTGCCCAGGCACTGCAGCGCTGAGCAGCCACCCCTTGGTACTGATGGGTCCCTCGCTCAGCTCTCTTCCAGTGCAAGTCCCCAGTCTAACCCAGGGAAGCATGGAGCAATTTTGGGGTGGGTTTAGTTGATATGAATCTGCAGCTTCCCAGAGCCAATTTGCCATAAAAGCTCACATGTCCCTCCTGTTGTGTGCCCAGAAGCAGGGGGAGGACAGCCGTGGATTCTCCTGCTTTGGTGGCATTTTCAGCCAGAAAGTAAATACATTCAGGAGCTTCAAGGCTCTTTCTAACAATGAAGCTACACAGCATTAGTTCTATGGCTCCTTGTGTCAATAAAATATGATGGGCAAGGATCAAAATAAAGCTAGGCTGTGACACATGAAAAATTTACATTGTTGTCCCAAACCAGCCTTTTCATTGGCTTATTCTAATATCCTCAAAATATACCTCCCTAGTAAAAAATTTTTACCCCTAATTTTGAAAAATTTATCAATATGCCTTGGACACCCATTCCTGAATTCACAGAAAACAGGTCACCTTAGATGTTTATGTGTTCTGGGCTTAGCTTTGTGAATAAGCACAAAAAAAAATATCAAATTTAAAATTTAAGCCATTGTCTCTTCTCTGATTAAAATACACTATTGATATTCTTGCATGTTTGTGCTTACATAGAAAATAATTGGAAAGTTTATCTTTTAATGCTGTCTGGTTTTCTGCAGAATGATGACAAGCACCAGACCTTATGACTTCTCCTGTTAGCAGCTTAAAGGTATTTAGAATTCCTAAATTTGCTCACTCAGCAACCTGACTTCCTTTACCTCATTCTTAATTTCCCTCTACATACCTGCAGAACTACCAACACTTTTCTGTTTTTCCTTTCTATCTCTTTTTTTTTTTTTTTTTTTTGGACAGAATATACCACTGCCAATTTTGTAATGTTTTCGTTGATCTACTTTGTGCTTTTTTTTTTTTTTTTTTTAAATCTTTAAATGTAATTCTGGCAATGAGTAGTAAAACAGTAATCCAGATTACATGGCTAACAGCACAGGGTATCATCTACTTTTTGCAGTACAGCTTCTTGACCACTGAGAAGGAAGAGCAAAGGAAATTTCCTTTGGGAGTAGAATCAGCAAAGTTAGTATGTGAGCTTCCTTTTACATCATTGATATGCAGGTAGGAAATACTAATGCAAAAATCTACAGTAAGGCTTAGTATTAAAGTTTTGTTAGTGAAAGTAAGTAGTAACCTGCTAAGCCAAATTGACAAAATAACCAGTTGTGTCCTTTCTGACTCTAATAAGGTTAAGAAAATGCCCAGTCTAAACCCAGCTGGCAATTTTTGCATGATGTAAAATAAAGTCACTATTATATGGTTATTTTTCAGGAAATAGTAAAAAGAAACAACACATAAAGTAAAAAATTTCAAGCAAAATTTATTTATTGTCAGCTGCTTCCATTAACTGAGGAGTGGCCTCTGCACTAGAAAATATTATACAGATTTTAAAGTCATCAGATATAAGTGAATACAATACTTTTATGTATAAATATTCTAGTACTCTACCAAATCTTCATGAAGTAGAATTCTTAGGAAATGATCTTGTAATTAGCAAGGTAAGGTCTTAATTTCTCTTTCATCTAAATTGAAAAAAAAATTACCTGCTCCACATTGTCTCTTTTAATCATGTAGAAAATGAAGTTTAGGTTTAGGAATGAAATTAGAAGGAAGAACTTTTAAATTTATAGAAAAATTGCAGAAATCTCACAGTAAAAAAAGAAGTGGGAAGCATTCTTTGTCAAAGATCTAGGCAAATGTACGCAAATGCTTGAGCCAAAGTTGAACCATACCTTTTTAGGTGACTTCAGGGTCTTAAAGCCCTGAGTGTACTTTATACAAAATAACTTGAAAACACCAGGATGAGGCTAACTAACTGACAGAGAGGTGGACATCTGGTTGAGAACACAAATTCACATGTATTTTCATTATCTGGGCACTCGGCAAAAAGATTTCTCTATTGGCTTCCCCTCAAAGCCACCGAGAATTAAGCTATAAAAGATTATCAAAAAGTAGGCCATGTTACTCTGCTTATCATATTCAAGTTGCCACTTCTCATTTTCCAGAGGTAGGAGATTTCAGACCGGATGCAGTGTGGATGACTGGTACAGCACGCTGTGGTGATGCATGCCTTCCTCTCAATCTCAGTGCACAAATTACATCCTTACGTACCTGGAGATATACATATTCTTATCATAGGAAACAGGTATTAGGGGACAAAGTTGGCTGAAGACAGGAGACAATGTCAATTTTTTATATCAAACCTAATGGTGGGTCATGTTTAAAAAAATAAAAAAATAGAAGGACATGTATCAGAATCTAGAGACATCCCATAGGAATTTCTCGTCTTTACTGCAGAATTCACCAACTCCAGCAACATGTATATTTCTTTCTCTATTCTCAGCATATGAGAACTGCCAATAAAAGCTTTTCTGTTTCGCAGATAAAACTGTTTTTTCCCCCCTCTTGCTTGCTTTTATTCCTGAAAAACTGTTTGCTTTTTAACTGTGGAGCAAGGGGGCTCCAGATCTTTCAAGCCTGTGATGAAACCTCAGTTACACATTTTATCAACTGCATTTGTGAATTAACAATGGCTGTATCCCCGGGCCATCATTCTTCTCAAATAGAAGGAAGCTGAATCATTGCCCTTTTGGGTGAACATCAGAAGTCATGTCCAGGAAGATGTAAAACAGAGCTTCTAGAAGAATAAAGGTGAGGATAGCAGATGCACTCAGAGTTGCAAGAGCAACTGCTCACTTCACAAAAAAGGTGGCAACTCTTGTGGGTGGCAAAATCAAACAGAGGTGGGAGTGTTACAGCCATGATCTTCAATGCTTTCTCAAGCACTGCAGAGCTGAGATTCTCACCTCTCATTTCAACATTTGACAGAATTTTTATATAAATCAGGCACCTCACAAACTTGAATTCCATTTTAATACCCCTGGTAAAGCCTCTAAAGCCTCCCTCCTAGTAATAATTTTCTGCTTTCCGCTCTATAAATCACCAGAAAATCTGTACGTTTCACGTTAATTCTGTTGCAAATACCATGAATTGAATATCCTTTTAGAAAATTTGTATTAGAAGTTTCCAGCCTTAGAAACTCTTGTTTTGGAGACCTACTCCAAAGGGCAGGTTTAAACCTTGGCTTAAAACAAAGATCTGCCCTGATGGCAGTTATCATGGAGATCAAGACAATGGACTCTTCTTTCCTACAATAAAAGTGGAGCCAGTTTCTAGTTTAGTTGTTATCGTGATCCCTTCCCACCACTCACTTTCCACTGTTATGCAATAACCTCCTTTTGTTAGAAAATAACAACAAAAAAAATAGGTTAAGCTGTGTCCCTCACTGGTGGTCTTGAAACTTAGTGACCTCTCATGACACCCATGAACATGACAATGCTCAAAACCATCCTTAATCTTTCTTAGGACAGGAATCAAACTCCTGAATAAATCAGAAATTACTTTTAGTGGAATACCTTTCTCTAAATTACATTTATGCAACTTGTTATTACATTTCACATGAAGTATCAGAGAGGATTATGGGAAATAGGATAGCACCTACTGTAGGTATCTATTTCCCATAGAAGCCATTAGGACAAGTTTATTAGCCGATTGTGGTTGTAAATAATGAATTCAATTCAATATTTGGGGTTACCTGGGGTTTAAATTGGTACTGATCTTAGTCTAATGTTTCCAATTTCAGGAATTGAAACACATTACTATATGCCTTTGCCAGCATGCAAAATGTTAATCTTGATAGATTACATTAATCTTCATAGAGAGCACTTTTTGCTCCACTTATATTTCAGGATCTTAACTCCTCAACATAAGGATGCTTTAGCTCTTTATATTGAGAACACTACCCATTTATTTTAATTGGATAACTGAGCTTTTCTGCTTACTGAGCTGTCTGCCTGACATTTGCAAAATGCAGCTTTTTTTTCCCCCAACATAACCTAGCTGTTCATTTTTATAAGGCCTGTCATCCAAAATGCAGAACCTAATCCTTAATTAGTTGTCATATTTGTTTAGATGTTATAGATAATCCATTGGACTGAACTGTTTGGTTTACTGTCCTTTCATAATGGCCATTAAATGATTATTTTTACGTTCACTTATGTTTTATTTAACAGCTTTCCCATGTCCTGAACTCCTGACTTACAGGCCTTTTGCTAAAGAATGTAATCATTAAATTGGTGAGGGATGCAGGCTGCCCGGGCAGTGCATGGGTAAATCAAAGCTAACAGAAAGCAAAATAAACCAAGCCATAAGCAGTGCTGAGGCTGGAGTGCTGTAAAGTACCTTAAACACAATGAGCTTTTCTCCAGTTTGGATTTTCAGCTGTAAATCTCTTTTGGAATCAGGAACCAAAAACAAGCCAACCGGTCTCATGGGAAGGAGAAGGAACATTTCAGTGTCATCCAATCCCTGTTAATCAAGCGATGGGGTCATGGAGGCATGTTCTGTTTAGTCTAATGTGGAACGGGGACTGGAATACAGGACAGAGTCCCAACCAACAGACTACTGAAGAATTGTTTCTCAGTGACTAATTGGTTAAGTAAAATGGAAGGTCTTTAACAGAACAGCTGAGAACTGCTTGACTCAATATACACATGGCACCTATATATGGGAAAAAAACATTCCTGTATACATTAAGCCAAGAGAAGATTTTTAAAACGATTCTCCCCCATATATTTGTCAGTGCTTTGAACATGGCTTCAGTGGGCATAGCAACCTATCTCCCCTTCCACCCAAAGCTCTTATTCTTAGTACCCCTACCTAACTAGTTACTGCAAACCACATAAACCAAGACTGCCCTCCTTGAGCACCCTGGTAGGACATTAGGTAGGAATCTGAAACATTTGACAGCATCTACTGGAGAGCTAAACAACAGCTGAACAGGAGCTCCTGGCTCTGAATGCTGCCCGATTGAACACCTAAAACGACATTGACGTCTCCAGGTCCCTTCATGGATATAATTCAAAGTATCTGCTCTTCTCAAACGGGTAATCCACATGTTTCATAGCTTTGCTGTGTAGCAGGAGTTGTATCCTCGCCAGCTAAAGTGAGCAGTGAAATGCTCAGGTAGCCATACCACTGTTTCAAATACACTGCCATCACACTAGATTCATCCTCTGGGTGGATATAGGAATTGTACCCACACACTTAAATACAAACCAGCAGAAAATAAAAACATTTCTTTTCCAAGTAAGAAAATAAGGACCAGCTCTTGGATAAAGAAGTACTTTTAATCTTTTTCCTCCCTGTGCTAATCTCAGTCTTGCCTCATTAAGAGAAAAGATTCAAGTTGATGATATACTGGCATAGATTGCCTAGATTTTTTTCTGATCCTAGTCTGGGTCCATTGTGCATTTTGTGAAGTGCTGCAAGACAATTATTGGTATGCAGAGCACTAGGGAGGTGCTGGAGAGGCATAAAAGCTGCCAGAGAACAATTTCCCTTTCAGACAAAAAGCAAACATCTCCATTGCTGTAGGAATCAAGTTATGTGTTGTAAGGACTCAAGTTCCAGTCTGGAAAGACGTGGCATAAAGTTCATGTCACAGTGACAAGTGAAGCATATGACCTTTAGGAATAAATGAAGCATTATGATAAACTTTTATAGTACTGGTAATTTCATAAATTCTTCAAAGACCTCCCGAAATCATTGTCTCCCTTCTAATCTCCCACTCAAATCTTCTCTTCCCACTGAAATAAGGTTGCTTTTTTTTCTTCTTTTTTCTTCTCTCCCCTCCACCTACCAATATGATGATTATTCAGCTCTACTGTAGGGAAGAAATCATTTGCACAGCCTTTTTTCCTCACGCATCTGTACTGTAAAACTGAAAAAAAAAATACGTGGCAATAGGAACATGTCAAACTTGCAAAAAAATCACTTGAGATCAAAAACAGCAATACGGCACAACAGCAATTCAAACTGAAGACAAAGTTCCCAGAAAGTTGAAGAAAATTAAATTCTAGTTATAAAACTTAGCATTTTGCCCAAAAAGGAAACCTGGATGCCACTAAAAAGGATCAAGCACAGAGCAATACAGGACATGGTATACAGGGACAGTTCTAAGATTTCCTAAAAAGATTCAATATAATCTATGCTACACAATTAAAACTGTATTAGAACTTAAAATCATAGGAAAATTACCCTGAAAAGCTTACTGCATATCCTTTTTTCTTTTTTTTTTTTTTTTTTGGTTACACATGATGCTTAGCTTATTCTCTGGCCAACTGTTCAATAAATACAAATTTTTTATTAATTTAGCATGTTCTGGCTACTTGTCTAAGAAAGGAAGCTCTACTGCATTAAATCATAAATAATGATATCAGACAACAGGCAGATGAATCCAACCACGTGAAAATTATGTGGTGTTTCAGGTTGTGTGTGTGCGTCCCACTCGCATTTGTCTATTCACGTGCTTCTCACCTTCCTTCAGTCCAAGTCTTCCTCGATATTGCTACCTTTGTAACTTCATCCAGCCACCAAAGGAGCAACTGTCGATACACCCCTCACGCATGGTGTAGAGGATTGAACATTTAGTGCTTGTATTTCATATAAAGATATAAAGTAAGTATAACCTAATGCCTCCCCACCATTCCTGGCAAACATTAGGGTTTCTTTTCTTTACCTTCCTAGCAGGATCCAAGCACTTTTTAGAGTAAAGCTTGCTGCTAAACACCATAACTTGCCATGTTTAATCCCTTATCTTTATGTCTTCTCTTCCTCTGCTAAATTACGATATAACAGGAACTCGGGCAGAAGAGACACACAGTTCTGTTGGCACACACGTGACATGATTAATGGCACATTAAACTTATCAGCCTCATCACGACCTGTTGGACTGATGGGTAAGTCTAGACCTACGAGCATGTAGTCGTCTTTCCTGTGGCTTGGACAAGATACCTGGGAGTAACAAGAAGGAGCCTTCCCGAACAGTTCTCTTTCCTCCCCCCTCTGTACTGGAAGGGGCACAGAAACAGCAAAGA
>NW_015090794.1:10469895-10723825 GCF_001431845.1 Calidris pugnax
GCACAGCTGAAGTCTCAATTTTCAGGCCAAGTTCCTGCTACAGCCAGGACAGTGATGTGAAAATCAGATTTTTGTCATTTCTCCCCATTCAAAATCCCTATAGTTGAAACTACTTCAAAGCTCCTTTACATGTCAATTTGCTGGCCCAACGGTGTAGTTCTCTTCACCTTGAAATACATTGCTTTGCTTCACAGTCCAGTGCAGCTACCATTAGTGAGATGGATATATCAGCTAGATACACATTTCACTCAATGTATCTAACATTTTTTTCTGTAATCAAAGAATTACCATTTGATATCAGGTGTCACACATAATAACAAAAGCAATCTTGAAATTATAGTGGTGTCTTGCATACAAGGACTAATGTAATAAACAAGTTAATTTTTAAAAATACTCTTGATTTATCTCTAAAAAAAAAATCATTATAACCTCAGACTGGTCTCATTCTGTGTAACAACCTGTATTTTTCAGAAACAGATACAAACTTACTGTTTTTGAAAAGAGGATAGTTGTCCTATTTTATTATCATGTATTTGCTCCTCCACAAGTGCAATCTGATAAATTGATTCCTAAATAATCATCTGAGGGAAAGCTGAGAAAGGAACGTTTCCATGGCACATGCAATCCTCCACCACCCACTGCTGTGGGTCCTGGATGTGAGGTTGAGAAGAGGTCCAAATTATCTAAACTAGACATTCCTACCTACTCAGTGACATCTTTCAAGGAAGGAGCAGAAATTACATTAGACAAGATAAGTCTTTTTTACTCCATTTCCCTGAGCCAACATTTACAAGAATATGAGGGATTCATTTCACATGGAAATCCCAGTAAATCACTTCCCGGGACAACTGTGCTATCTAAAGGCAAAAGGGTTCAGCACTGAAAAGGCAGAGACTTTACATTAAATGTCTCTTACTCTCTGACCAAGTCTAGGGTCACAGATTTGCACAAGTTAGATTCTTTTCCTTTTCCAAGGATATGTAACCACACATCTTGATGAAAAAAAAAAAAGTAGAAAAAAGTTTAGGAAGTACAAACTTCGAAGTATACATTGGTTGCTATTTGATATTGTGAATAAGTAAATTTTTTTCCAGCAACAGTTTGGCATTTTGAGCACATGTGTATCTATATTCTTATAAAGCTTCTATGGCAAAATCTGCATGTTTCACTACAAAGTACAACCATAGCAGCTGAATGCCTTCAGTTGTACTGTCTTGTTTACTTAGTAAATTCAACTTTCTATTAAGGGATATTACATTAAAAAGCAGTCAATCTAGTAAAACAATAGAAGAACCACAAGTTCATGAATGTGAGCTCTATATCCTATGTTTACTTTAGATTTGGGCAGGGAAGTCCTCATAGCTATCAAAGATACACACGAATATCCAAGGGAAGCAGCACATTGGACAATCACCTTCTATCTCAGGGTCCTAAACTCAAAAAATGTGTAAAACACTCATATAAAACATATTAATTCCTCTTTTGCATCCAATATATTGATGAGTGAAGGATTAAATTTATATATCAATTCCATTTAAATACTTGGTATCCATGAATAACTGTCTTTGGAAATTATCCAAGGCAGTTCCCACTGAAAAAAAATGGAAGGCAAAATAGCTCAGATCAGCCTATGCTGGGTAAGCGACTCTTGGTGATCCTTTGAGATGGAACAGGGGCATAAGGGTTCTTTGAGCAGGTCTGACACTGACCCTGTACTCTGGAGCCTCTTTGGTTAGAAGAACTTCCATAAACTTTGCCTTTGCAAGGCTCCACATTATGATGCTTAGAGATTTGAAACAGAGAAGGTTCTGGGGAGACCTTGTAACAGCCTGAAGGAGACCTACAGGAGAGATGGGGAGGGACTCTTGATCAATGAATGTAATGATAGGACAAGACGTAACAGCTTTAAACTGAAAGAGGTGAGATATAGATTAGGTATCAGGAAGAAATTCTTTTAGTGTGAGGGTGGTGAGACACTGCAACAGGTTTCCTGGAGAAGCTGCAGCTGCCCCATCCCTGGAGGTGTTCAAGACCAGGCCAGACAGGGCTTTGGGCAACCTGCTCTGGTGGGAGGTGTCCCTGCCCATGGCAGGGGGAGTTGGAGCTCCATGATCTTTAAGGTCCCTTCCAACTCTAACCATTCTATGAAAATACTTAGGTTTGATAGTAGCCATAACAGAATCTTGCATGTCTTGTTCACCTACATTTAAGTGAAGAAGACACTTTATTTTAATCTGTATGCCTGTTTTTAAAGTCTGGGAATCCATTTTAAACATTATAATTTTAATTCTCTCAAGCCAAATCTCATTCAAACAGTCAGAAAACATCTAGAAGGGAAGATGATTAATTTAAAGTTAGACTTATTTCCAGCACTATAAATTTCCCTCATGACCCTAGTAACAAGGTGGAAGAATTGCATGTGCTATTATTATACATGCTTTAATGTCATGACGATGATTCAGGCAATGGGAGTCAGTATATTTTCAAATTTGTTTTTGTTTTTTGTTCTAATTATCTGGTATTACTGCAATACTGAGCAAGGACCGTAAATTTAAATCTGTAAGAATTACAGTAGTTTTGGTCTAGTGCAAACCATTGACTAGTGGGACTTGGAGTCTTTTGTTTCCACCGCTCTGATCCATTTCCTGCAGTAAGGCTGCATGTTAACTGCATCCCATTCCTGCAGGATCCTTGACTGTATGTCACAGCGTCTCACAAAATTGGAACTCTTATGGGTCACCCATGGCAGGGGATTAAGTGGCCTAAATCCAAGAGTCACTTGTAAGGAAGGAACAAGCCTGAATACATAGTGCTCAGGCTTTATCAAATTATTGGTATATTTAACCCAACTATGGATGTAACTAGCAAGCTTACAACACCGATGTGATAAAACATGTTGCTAATAATATTGCATCAATATTTTACAGAAATCTGGACAACTAAGAGGAAAGTACATATAAACACATATAAAACAGTATAACTGTAATATAACTTACTGTCAGTGCTTCACATTATTTTTTTCATCCCACTGTGTAAAACATGTTTCTTCCTTAAAACAGGAGTTATGAAGTAATCCTAACGTGAAAACTACGACCTAAGTTAATCCCTACTCCTTAAAAAGAATGGTTTACATTTATATTATGATAATGCTGAAGTTTGTACTGAGATTTTAACATAAAAATGGGATTTCAGAATTAGTAATGCTTATGTTCTTTTTCAAATAAGAAACACTTCTTCCTTTTCTTTTACAGAATATTGAAATTCCACTTTAACAAATGTGTGCAATGTAAACATAACAAAATAAAATGTAAAAAGCATTCTTCCAAATCTTCTGTAAAAGAAAATAAATTATATAAAATTAATTGCAAAATTCTCATTCTTGCACTGTCCTTAATACACTTGACACACATAAGCACAAACATGGAAGAATGTATTTCTAAAGGCGAGAGAACACATGCTCAGATATTATCTGGGAAAAAATGCATTGAAATTCCTCTGTGATGAATAGACTTTTTTTTCTCCTCAGGGTGACCTCTACCTTCAGAATATGATGGTTTTATTATGATTAATAAATTTCATTTCCACAGAGGAAAGGAACAGTGTCAGCTTAAACTTAAAGCAAGTGGGTTTCTTTTTAAATGCTAATTTTTAAACACGCCCTTGCATGACACCAAATTTAGAAGCTCAGAAGGTTAGCAGAATAGATTCTGATTTCTATGCTGAAAATAGTAAGAAGGATTTAAACTATATTGTCATACTGAAAATCAGTAAGCTAGTTCAGTCACACAGTCGTTGGTTCATTTATTCACTATTATGCCAGAATGCTTATTTCTCATTAAAATTAGTGGCATTTAAATGCTTTGTGATAATTTGCACTGGAAATAATCATTATAGGTAAACAATTTACTAAAATTTAGGACATGCAAATGGCAAAGTATTTTGAATAAATTAATAGTCAATGCGATAATCTGTGTATTTTACAAAATGTTAAACCAGTGTGTGCACTCACAAATTCTTGTCTCAGAACACATCTGATGAACAATTTTGATGCACCACTAATTAGGACAACGTAAATTCCACTATTTTCCAGTATATCCAGTATATCCAGTATTCAGTACATAATTGGGACAGAGGGGGAAGTTTAAAAGTTTGCTAGCATTTTGTTACCATAATGGCACTGGTACTGAACTAGTTGGAATAACATCTTACTGGGAAATAATTGAGGAAAAAAATATCAGTGTAGCCATGCTAACATCTGTAAATGCAGCTTTAAATTATTCACCCAAAGCTCACTGTATTGCAAGTTCTTCTTTACTCATGCTATGTCTCAATTTCTTCAATCATTTTCAGTACAGGGTTTTAAATTGCTGAAATACTACATGAAAGGACAATTTGTTGTCCACTGCACAAATAAAAAAGGAGAATTAAAAATGGTAACCGGTTGTGAGATTTATCTTAATAAGGCCCTTGAAATTGAATCTTTCTCTTCAAATCATCAGTAGCAGATATTGCTGAAATCTCTAAAAAAAGGGAAAGTATATGCCTCTCTAATTGTAACTTCCATTTTAGGGTTTTAAATTCTTTGGTACTATGGCCGTATTTCCATGCACCTCCAGAACAGACAGTGGAGCTCTGACACTGGAGACATCTGGAAGCTCCTTAAGAGTATACATATTACAGGGTTTAATAACAACATTAATAAGCAGAATTTCATGGTATAGAATATGAACCAAGTTAACACAATTTTCCTCGAGTCATTTGAGAACTACAGAAGGAGAATTTTAAACATGAATTTATTTTTTAGGAATTTTATGCACGTATCTTTCTGATCATTATCACTTCCCCCTGTTTTTTTAAAGCCTACATAGTGCTAGAAGACCTGCAGAAAATGATGAATCTGTTTAAAGAAATATAAAAAGAGAAGTTAAAAATGTGGTACTACCTCAGCTAAATCTAACTATAATAATGAATATTATATAATAAATTATTCCAGTAACTAACATCTTGCTCAGTCTTTTGGTCACAGGATACCAAGACAGATGACATGAGCAGCAGAGCTCCTTTCTGCACCAGTTACACACCACATTGCTAAGCAGTATTTTAGCCTCAGTAGGCCAACACCATGCAGCAGTGGCAATCCCTTCACTTAAAATTCTTTACTACAGTAGGACAGTATCTGCTTATGGTGCTCAAGGCATGGGCAACCAATCAATTTACTTCATTTTGTATATTAATACCAAGCAGCTTTACGCATTTCAATCACCTGAATGAGCAGTAAGTTTCTCAGAATGCAACAAGAAAAGATGTCTAAGATTTATTTAAGGCCAAGGAAAATTATCAAAATCTACTGATAAAAACAGTTTCTAGTAATTTTCCTTGATTGTAAAGGTTAAGAATGCTGAAGTCCTCTATGCAAAGTTTTAAATGCATGACTGTCAAACAGTAAGATAATGATCCACAAGGGAGGGCCCAAAAAATATTTTGTTGCATAACATTTTCCATGCTTTAGAGATTCATGATGTACAGTAGAGAAAGAATTGGGAAGAGGCAGTAGAGACAGACAGCACAATGAAACAATTAAACACCTCAAGGTATACTGCAGTGCTGGACTCCTCTATACCTTGAATGCCATGAGGGATTTCATATTAGTATCGTATTAACATTCCTAGGTTTTCACAGAGATGAAGAAATTTGACTACAGTCTACAATAAGGGATATGGCGATAAGAAAAGATTTCTGTGAAGGGATCTTGATAAATACATCATTGATCAAATATTAAAAGCAGTCTTTACTTTTTCCTGCAGGTTGGAGCAAGAAGAAACTTGAGAAGCCTATTCTGAATCTTCTACATGCAGAAATGAATTTCAAATTCTTAATTGCTTACTTATTTGTTTCATGTCTGAATTTGGCCAGTTAATTTTCTTGCTAATTCATGGGCGTGTTTTGCAGAAATTTTGGTCATGGATGCGCAGACCTGACTTTCATTTTCATTTCTGTATGCCAACCTGTACCTTCTTTTGAAGATTCTTAAATGTTTATAGTCACCCAAAGTTGAGCTGCCACCTTATTAAACATTTAAATAAATATGATTGATATCGGTTAATTTGCAGACGTATAGAAGTGCAACAAACAACAGCACAGGTGAGCTCCATCCTGAACTGATGCTGAATAACTGTTATGGAAAACTCCCAGGGACAGACCTCAGCTTAAAAGCTTTCTCTCAAGTTTCAGTCTTGCTGTCTGGATTTACACAAATGTGGGGATTTCACTTGCTGCCTAGTTAAAAATCTAATATAATCCTGTGCTACCAGCAACACCTTTCCGTATAATGTCTACCCAAGAAAGTTACACTTTATACAAATTTCATTTAAAAAAGTCACTGGGGAAGCTGAGACTTGCCATCAGGTGATACGTAAAACCAGCAGTATTGCCACGAAAATCCAGTATTTCTTTGACCTGTAAAGGATTTTCCTATTACTATTGCTGTTATATTTCGTGGCAATGAACCTTGAATAAATTATTATCCAGTTCAATAATAATTATACAGGGTACTTTGTTCATTAAATTTTAATGCATTCTTTTGTGCTTGTATGTAAAGTTCTGTAGCATGCAATCTTCTTATTTTTTGTTTAATACTTTAAATGTAATGATAAAAATGGAGTCCTTGTTTACTTAATGTATTTGTAGATAACCATACATACATGCACACACACAAGCCACCTTTCATGTGTACTATTTTCAGTTTGTGAAAAAAATAATCTGATTTCTTCCTTAAAAAAGAGCACAGAAGATGCACACATGCTTATATGCACTTGTTGAGGGCAAACACAGATTATTCACTATTTCTGTTATCAAAGGAGCTTCACATTGCAAATCCTCCATTTACAAATCACAGAACCTCAGCTTTACTTAATCTTGTCATGTTGTCACATTTGACTAGCCATGCGAACTGACCTAGAACTGTAAGCACCGGGAAGGCAAGCTGTCAAAGAGATAATGACAAAGATGCCAAAAAGGGCTGCCAGTGTTTTCACTGGGTGAGAAAAAGGAATTAATCAAACTTCATGAAAGAAGAACAGAGGGTAAAGAAGAACAGAGGGTTTGCTGATTTTTATCAACTGATCCAATAGCTGAACATCTATTCCACACAACTACCAAAAGCAGTAAAAGCGGTAACAAATGGAATTCCATATAAGCAACTATTTACAGCAGCAGTAAACGCAAGTTTAAACTGCCAACATAAAGGACACTTGAATTTATAGAAGTTGTTTAATAATGTGCATTAGGACAACATTTCCTAGTTCTTCCAGAGCAAAAACTTCAGTATCTGCTATTTTTCACAGGGAAAAGCAGTACAGCCTAAAATAAATACTAGCACAAAGACCCTACAGATGCTCCTTCATCTTCATGTTTTATCTTATTAGTAGAAGAGGACAACATAATAATAAAAGCATCTCATAGAAAATGGCTATTTTCCCAGTCAAATCGCTTCATGAAGTCAAATCCATAGCCAGTAATACTGAAAGGGAAGAACCTCTCAGAACTGAACATGTCTTTACACAATAATACAAAAAGGCTGAAACTGTTTTTCCAAAGCAGTTGCTTTGCAAGAGTATAATCTGCTCAATATCTCTTCCCAGATACATGAATAAGTCAATGAGATGTAGGCAAGCATGTATGGCAAAATTTTGACCAGCTACAATAATTTATGTACTGCAGCAGAGGTGCACCACAACAGACACCTTAATCATTCTAAGCACTTTGTCAAATATTAATTTGCTTTTAAAGAAGTATCACCATGTTTGCTATTGTTTAATTAATTACATTTGTGGTAGTGTTAGTGTTGACAGGTTAATGATAGTATACAGGAAAACTGCAATGACTTCATTTACTGCATTGTTTAAAAATTGCTAATATTGTGTTCAAACTATTTCAATAGTAAAAATTCCAATGTTTGCTTCTTTAAGCTGCCTGCTTTTAAGAAACCTTTTTTCTAGAGTTCTAAAATTAAACCTTTCAGAATGTTTAATCTGTTTTGGAGACTGTATCTTTCTCCAAATGGAGGTCAATAACTTAATCTAGGACTGTCAACTTCTAAAGCTTTGTAATGCATTTCTTTTGCCCACGCACACACAATCCCACCTCCTGGGGATGATTCTGCTCAAATATGTAAATAAATACAGTCACAATTGGACAGATGCTATATCCACTTCCACCATACTTCATTCCAAATTCAGGTTTATATATACACTTGCCTCTCTGTTATTTCAAAATCATAAACTGCATATACACTTGGGAGAAAAATAATATCAGGCATGCAAATGCATTGGATTTTTTTGTTTGTTAATGTTGGATAACTGTTAAAAATTGGAGGAAGAAAGAAAGAGTGATATAAATGTAGAATAATGATCCTGCCCCATATTTACACAAAAATCATAAAAGTAATATGCAGGTACATCCTCCAATGCACTTTGAAAAGACTCTAAAAAATATGGTTTTCTTTACAAACTATGAATTTTGCTCTTACAAAACCTAAAAGAAAAAAAAAACAACAAACATTGAGCACCGATTTAAATAATTCATAAAAAATGCTAAAGATTCAAAATGAAAAAATGTACAATGTTTTGTAACCAACATGTAAAGAAACCACAGGTTTATTCTGGGTCTCATTCCGATTTATTGGGAGCCTGACAGGGCAAGATGCCCATTGCCCCCATCAGCCAGGAACCTCAGGATTAATTCTCCCCTAATGTACCCATTTTCAGAGATTTGCTAGAGCAAAGTCTTCAGACATCCTTGTTAAAATTCCATCATCAAACTGATAGGAGGTTTCAGATAGTTTCCCTGCCTCTGTTCTAGTTCAGGTCTGTTTGCAGACTCTTTAATCATGCCTGCCAGAGAAGATCTATCCCAGAAGCACAGAATTTCTCCTCTGAAGAGTAATTATTTTTAGCCTCAGAATGGACTGGATGCAATCAAGAGTGAAATATTGTTAAATTTCCCATGGAAGTATCCCTCTGTCAGATACTTGAATAGGTTCTCTTTATATAATGTGCATGTATGAACAGATACACATACAGAAATAAATATATGTATATGGACATACTATCTGTTCATTAACACATTTACTTATTCAAGATTACTTTATTCACAATAAAGATATCATGTTGCTGAGGGCTAAGTATCCTCTGGCAGGAATGATAAAGTATTAGGAAGAGAAGAGTGAATATTATCAGCAGAATCACCCAAGACCTCCCATTTCCATTTGGTGGTAAAGTTCTAACCAAAAGTTTACTTGTTATGTTATTATTTGAGATCTATGAACACACACATTCTTTACAAGGGAACAATACAAACATACATATACTCACATTTCAAACATTAAGCATATTATCAGTATCTTTGCTTTTTATCAATTTTACAAACACAGTTGAATTACTGTAATTGAGTCTAGAAGCACTAAAAAAAGCACTATGAAATTGCACTGTAGGTGATCTGCATGCATCTGAAAAACCACAGGAAAGTTAACTTTAGTTCTAAAAGTTTACGTATCTCTATATACGTTCCATGTATTAAAGCACAAAACATCAGTAATTAGTTGAAACTCAACTTACAGATTTGAAAAACCAAATGCAACTTCGGCTACTTGTACCACAAGAATATAGGCCAGAGAATTATTTTTTTATAAAGCCAAAAGTCCTTTAAATTTTATGACTTAGGTATACGAGAAACAGAAGACACAGGCTTTCATAAGCTTTCTCCTTCAGATCATATTTCAAAAAAGGCACCTACAGTAACCTATGATGGATATAAGCTCAAAAACATACCTAACAAAAATCCCTTATTGTTGAATCAATTCAACAGAGGTAATCAGCTGGTAAACTGAAAAGTTTTAACAAATAAACACAGAGATCCACTTCCTTCCATGTAAAGCTCACTGAATTTACCGATAAACAAGAGTGCTCCAGTTCTGACTGGAATTCTAAAGCAGTGATGTATGGAATATGTATAATATAGTCTTGGACACTTAAATTGTGTCTGAACTGAGGGGAAGAAAAAAGTCTCTATTAGAGGAATAATTATTGCTTAGAAGGGTTCACTCTGCAAAGCAGAAAATTGTTTTCAGGACAAGAAAAATATTAAAGACCACATATCTGTCTCAAAAATTCCAAGTTAAAAAATTGCTAAAATACTTATATTTACTATTACTTAGCAAGGCCTAGATTTATAAATGAGTAGCCTCCTTAATACAGCTCATTCTAGCCTGGAGCTGAGCAGGAAACACAAGGGAAATAATGAAAGCCAAAATCCAAGTCCAGTGAGATCAAGAAAGTGTCAAATGTTGACTTATCAAAATGTATTCTCTTAATGATTTAGGACTTTGAAAAATCTGTGTTAAATCAGGTTTTGTTACAGAACTTTTCAGATTACCACCAAAAATGCTTTGAATAGCATACAGATTATTACAATTTTAGCATACGTTGGCTTTAGCTATGATCTTCTTTTTCATAAATAAATGTCCTTTATTTGTTTCTATGTAGGTCACTATGCATAAACAGAACACTCTTCACCTTTCATTTATTTCTGCTAATGTAAAACTCTATAAATAAACACTTCTTAATACCAGCATTTTGTGTCACACTAGGTACCCTTTCATCCTTCAATACAAGCAGCTTCTATGAACTCATTAAATTTTTGACATAACATTATTTGCAGAATATGTCCCGACACTGTTACTATTTATTTTGGCTTTTAATTTCTTACGTAGTGACATAATACCATCCTTACCTGAATTAAGACTAAGCTTGTTCAAAGTCTATTGCTTAAAAGAGAAAAAACATCCCTTGACATATTCAATATATTTATAAATTACCATTACCTTTTAAAATCATTGTTCATTCTTCCGTACCCATGGCTTACAACACGATAGCATATTAGCAAAGCAGCTAAGACTTTTTACTTACTAGAGAGCGATCCTCTGAAGACACAGACCCTCTCTCCCACTATCTTATCCATAGGATAGACTTTGTGAGTGCTTTAGGGTCAGCAGTACCCTTGTGGGCAATATTTGCCCCCAAAGAGTTGAAAAGAAAACGGTTAAATCTATAGCACTTACAATGTCCTACATACATCTGAGCCTTTTCTCTTTTCATTTGCTCTGTTTTGGCTTTTTTAAAGTCACAATCTTGATTGTACTGCACAGTAAGTATTTAGTAGAAGGTTTAACATATCCTTACTTTTCTAGGCCATACGATATTTAAACTGGAAATAAATATAGGCAGAACCTATAGACTCAAGCTATAAATTAATTAAACTATTCAAAAGATTTATACGATGGACTTTCCTATGCTTTCTCTTACGATTAAATGCAGCATGTGAAAAAGGATATTGAGACCTGGATGGATGCATCAAGAAGTATCAATGATTGTTACCTGCAGAGGTGTTACAAGAAATTTCATCTGCTGCAACGAAGACGAATTGATTTCTGCAAGAGAAGATAAAATTCACAATACTGCTTGCTGACTGGGAAATGTGCTAGCTGCCAATTGACTTAATGTTTACAGATGGGGTAGGGTAAGGGTGCTTAATTTTAATGAATGTAGCAAGAAAAAGTGTTGACGTATTTCAGTACTATAGAGTTTATAAGGATCATGAGGTAGACATGCTGGGATCTTTTAAATGAAATAATGGCGACATTTGGATATGGACTATGTACAAACTCTTGCATTGGAAGCTTCATGTTTAGTGTAACAGATATGTCAATATATTTATGAAGTCTAATAAAAATAAAACAATATTTATATTGATATAGATATTAAAGGGCACTACTGCAAAATATGTAAAAAGCATTTTTGAAAAAAGTAATTGCAATTTACTTCGTGCATCTGAAATGAGGATATTGAAAATAAAATATTTTGCTTTTTATATGTCTAATACGATTGCAATCAGAAAATGAAATTTCTGCTATTTATTAAAAAAATGACATAGTATATTCTCATATACTGTCATCCAAATGCATACAAAAGTCTTTTGCAGAATCTTAGGAGAATAAACTAGAGATATGAGTAATTTAATATAAACCTTCTCTTGCAAAATTCTTTTTTAAACCAGGCAACATAAAAAGAGAAATGCTAATTACGCTAATATTTCAAAATGCAGTAAACTTCACTACAGCACAAATCCTGATTTGTCCTTTCCGAAGTCAAAGCAAACAGGATTTGGGTTAGTGGAAACCATGTTTAAGGATTACCATCAAATGATTCCTTTATATGTATATACACAGTTTCCGTTATATTATTTTTGTGTTGTGTGGGATTAATAAAGAACCTGGCTGAAGTTTTAATACTTGAGTGCTGTTCTATTCCAAATTAAAAGTAGCTCCTCCAACCTGCACTGTTAGGTATGATGAAACACTGAGTTTTTCTGTTTTGCACAGCTTTAATGCAAGAGTCTACCAACGAGAGTTCCCTAGAGGGAACTAGTTCTAGCTTGTACTGAGGACTACCTGGAAAACTTAGTTCTGCGAGATGATGTAAGCACTGTTAAGCATTAAGTACTATAAAGATCCTATCAAAACCTATTCAGTTCAGGACCAGACATCTCACAGAGGTAACAGAACCTTGAGAGGTTAGTCCCTAAGAGAACAAAATCTAGTTCTATTACTTCACCTCCAATGTGTTAAAGAGGTTTTAAATTCTTGTTTAGAAATCTGTGAACCTCGTTACTTAGAAGTTCACACTTTGGGAAAAAGTAAATCAAAACAAAATAAGGAATCTGTAATCCATACTACAGGGACAGAATTTATTAAGCTCAAAAGTAGTACCTGGTCATTGCCTCTGCCCTTTCTCAGAGAAACTAATCACTGCCTTTTAACATGAATTAATTTAGTGATCAAACTGTAGATTCTTTCATTTTCAATTGGATGTACAGATTGGTAATTTTGCTCTTTATTTTGTCATTTGCAGCAATTTCACAAACTAATGAGATCTACCTAGCCTGTAATGCTAAAGAGATGAATTTTAAAAAATGAAGGGGGATAAATTTAGCATTATAAATACAGAGCTACTCTGTATTTCATAGGTAGTGTAATTTGTCACTGTATTTACTGCTATCACCCCTTTTATTATCACCTCTTGTGATAATTATATGGAAAGAAACAGGTAGATGTTTGCCCAAAAGGGATTTATCTAAGAGCAATGCAGACTTACCAGCTACTATTTTACAGAAAATCCTTTTGATTAGTTTTGATGAAGTTATTAAACTGCCCTCTCATCTAAATGGAAAGACCACTCTTCCTTAAAAGCTGCCTCTAAAGCAGCTAGCTGAGAAATGCCTTGTCTTTATCTCTATTCAGAACACTTCTTGTTATGGAATATTAAGCCACAGATATTCTACCTTCAGATACCAAAGTACAAAATTATCTGCAAGAATAACATGCTAGTTTAGTTACTTACAGAAAGACCCCACAACACTATCTGCTATTGTCTTTTGGAACCACAGATGTTATTGAAACTGTTCTGAAATCTTACTTTTTATTACCAGCTCTTTACTAATTACTGGCAAAAAAATCAAATTTTAAAAAATTAACCTGACTTGAATATAATTGAATATTTAAAAAACATCTACCATAAACATTCCTTGTTATGATGTTTCAGTTTACATCGGAAGATACTATTTTCCCTGTATTTGGCTTTTGTAAAATTCAATTCACAACTCCATTAATCAATTTTAAAAGTAAGGAGAAAGTTACGTATTGGTCAGCATAGCAAATGTGAGAAGGTAGATGCTGGAGTTCAATAAGCCAGTTCATTTTTTTTTTTAAACTAATTAAGTGCTATTGTAACAATTACAATAAATTGTTTAGTAGTTTGATGGCTTTAATGCTGTTCTAGTTGCAGGTTTTTATTTAGCTAAATTCTTAGCTATTGTTTATATAGACCTAGAGGGAGAAGTGATAATCAGAGGTGTCACTATACAAATATATCACACCTGATGTCCAAAGCAGGTATTATCCCTTAGTCATAAATGCCATAGTTTGAAAAAGGCATCCCTCTCAGTTAAGCTGACTCTGTGGTGCATCATATTCTATCTGTCATAAAGTACATAAAAAGCAGACCTGGCAAAGGGCAGCTAACCTTGCCCAGTCCTTTGCAAATGTCGGGTTGTTCCCTGTAAAGACCAATTTTATGCAGTAACTGTATTGAGTGTAGAAGGCTTAAAAAATTTACAAGAAAGGTATGGTGAAAGTTCATGATACATTTTAGGTCGTTTTAATGTTCCTCATCACTTCTACAATTTTTATGGATTCGATAGGCTACAAGAAATGTAAGTGGACCTAACTTTATTCACAATAATCCTGCCTGACCTGTCCATGATTTGACTACATCACTTCTAGTTGGTAAATTCAGAACTTGGAAGTGGAAGACAGGAAGAGATTCAGAGAATGGGTTTCAGATGGGCTTTTTTATGATTTGAGGGATCTCAAGGGGATCATCATGAGGACCATCATGAAGCACAACTCCAACATAATCTCAGGATATATTGTTACTCTGAGTGCTCCCCCTAAAAGTTTCCATATAGTCACCCCACCCTGGGACAAGACGTGCTCTTCTTTCTTTCTGTGTGCTACTACATATTCCTGAAAAAGCATCAACCTACTATCACATTTTCCCTCCTACAGTCATCGGCCCTGCTATTCTTCAGATGTACAAAAACACTCACAGCCGTGTCTGGGAAGCTTATATACTTAGGGCACTGTAGGTGTAAGAACCTATATTTGTAAGGCACATGAGACAAATTACAAAGTGTTTTCTATGTCCTATCTTCTCCCTAAAAGGCTGGGTGACAGTTGTACTTTTCAGCATTATTTATATTTTACACAGCACATGATTGAGTACAAAATTTTGACACACATATCATTTCATCCATCACTCCCAGAAATTTTTAGTCCCTCTTTTTGGCAACCCTGAGCTTCCATAAAATAGGAGCCAAGTAGAAGTCAAGTGGGATTTTAAGAAATCAGGACTTCCCTAAAATTAATCACACTAACTGTAGGAAGTTTGAAATGTAAAAGAAATTATAATCCACTAACATACAGTGATTATGTTTCATACACCAGAATTCTTGGACTTTGCTTCCTAACTTCAAAAAACTAGAGATAAATTATTTTGCTTAACACAGAGGTACAGCCCTCCCTCCCAAAAACATAGCAACTGCTGAAAACAGTGCAGAGCCCCAGAACACAGCAAATTAAGATGAAGGCGAACACAATACTGAGCAGATATTACAGTGGGAAGATTTAAACTATATGTAATCAGTTGACTTTTTCTGGTAAGAGCATGATGGATTTACAAATACAGTCAGTATTTAGATTTCATGGATCAGAACCTCAACTGGTAAAATTGATGCAGCTTAACTGAAAGCACTGACTTCACTGGAGCTACTCCAAATTGTATTCTCCAGGGACCTGCTGCTAACTATATAGTGTAGCAATGATTTTTCCCAGAAGACTTATATGTGATAAATCTATACATTGCTCCATTATATCATTAAAGATACTTTATTTTTCTTTCCTGCCCTAAACTTAAAGGCTTCATTGCTCTTGGAGTTTGGTCTCCAATACTGAGGGCTTTTTTGCTATGAATTATAACATAGCTGACGGCTGGCTGCTTAAATAGCTTCTGTAATATTCAAGTATGGACAAAATTTCAGAGTTTACCTCTAAAATCTTTTTATGAAGTCCTCCCCGATTCCCTCCTTCTAGTGCCCTAAATTTAAATATCAAGGCTATCAAAGAATTTTAACTTCTAAATATTAGTATAATAGCTATGATAATAAGGTTGATTCTGCTATTATCATGCTTTATATTCCCATTACTGTAAGATCAAAGTACATTATCATACTCATACCATTTGAATCACAACACTAAGACAACTAAACAACTTTACAGCCATACCTATAAGATATATTAAATGAAGTGAGAACAAAACTATAAATAGAATATTTGACTAACTTCTTCCATGTCACATTCTTTTTCTTCCTGCAAAATTGCTTGTTCAACCTGACTACTTATAATGATGGCAAGACAAAGAGGAAGACACAGATATTCTGCTTTCATTTAGGTATTGTGCTTTCATTGCCTAAAAATCTCCCACCTCCATCATTCTTGACCATTTCATTAAATGCTCTTTTCTAAAATTTTGAAGCAGGCCTTGGTAGCATACAGAGTAAAGTCCTGCATCAAAAGAAATTAATGTAGCTACTTCTGTAAATATTCTCTCACAGAAAACACTAAAGCTCATCTTGACTGCTCAAGCAAAGGCAGCTCGTCCCTCTGCCTGGACTCAGCTGCCACTCCAGAAGGTCCAGCGTCACCTCTGCCTGCCTCGGTGTCTCACATGCCCTACCCTGCCTCACTTGGCCCCTGATCCTTGTGTCCAGGTGGCTTAACCAAGCCTTAAATTTGACTGCCAGGTTAGTCACATTTAGGTTTAAACGAAGACCTTACTTTTTTTTCCTGCATGTATATGAAACACCTTATAGCAGTTTTGACAAAAAAAAGTTGTTCTTTAGGATATATAGGCAAACTTCCTACTCCCAATCCCTGCTCTGCAGTATTTTTACAAACTGCTGGTTTGCCACAGGTATGTTCCTAGTATATTAGCAACTTGACAAGCCCAAAAATACATTAAAAAAATACTCTATTTAAATACCTAATCAAATGCTTTAGACTCCTTTGAGGTGGGAAACACTACAGTAAAAACATGCCAGAGTTTTCTTGATTAATTTCACCCAATTAGTTAAGTTTGTTCTTCTAATACTTCTTTACCTTGCATAAAAACATTGCAAGTTACATGGCTAACTCATACAGCCTACATCCAGTTCATTCCATATTTTATCAATAACATTTCATTCCTTCACCTCTCTCTGACTCCTTCACAATGCTCTTAATTCCTTCTTGCTGGTAAAGCACTCGCAGTGGAAGCACTCAGGTTGACAATACTTATAGCATGTTCTAATCTGCCTCTTTGTGGTCTATCAAGTCAATGATCTGAAAACTAAAAAGTGTATAATTAGACACTGACATGTCCAAAGGAACTGTTATGGCCTATCATGTCACAGGCACTGACCCAATAGACTGTAACAGTTTTGGTCTGCTGGATTAGGAATCAATGTTTTAGTAACTCCCTAACTCCGCATTTATATAGTCTGCTGAATACAACACTCTTAAAAATTTTAAAGTCACACTTTCTTTCAATATCCTCTAAGAGTGAAGAAGCCCATAGGAACTATTAAAAAGATATTTCCTACTATTTATAATCACAGTTATTTACTATAAACTTTTATTTTAAAGTAAGAAACTCCCAAGTTAAAACTCATGCTGTATAACCTGATGTAAGCTAGATATCTAAGTCAAAATGAAAGAAAGGATATTGAAGGTGATATGTAAATGTTAGAATTGGTGCACTGCTTATTTTTGAAAACGATAAGCATTTAACAGCTCCCGCTATGTTCAAAAAGAAACCAGCAGCAAAACTACTCAGCATCTTTAGACTTGGAGGACTTTAGGAAGCCAGGTATGGAAATCTAGGCTTTAGTGTTCCTCTGCCTTCTCTCTCAGTTTTTTCTTCATGATTTCCAGCATGTATGCCAAAGCATATTTTACAATATTAGCCAAGCCTTTCCTTGTCTATGGGTATTCTTAACATATCCCTTGATATTACAGTGAAGGAGAATGGAAAGTACAGGAGAGAGAAGTAGAAGCAGGGTATGAAGAATACAAGCTTTGACAGGATAAAAGTTTCACAATCGGTGTTTACCATCATTCTAGGCCAGGAACCCTAAGCCTTTTCACTACTGTATTATCTCAGATTTGAACTAGTGGAGTAGTTTTAATAGCTAACATGGATAGTACATGAATACTGATATTCACCCAGGTGAATCAAGGCTTCAAAGTATCTGAAAGCATGTTAATTGTACCAAATATTAGAGGAATGTATTAAAACATCGAAGTATGTAAAGTAGTTTTCTAGACTTGGTAGGAGATTATATTTTTATGAAATGTTATTGCTTCCCATGTTTTCCTACACTAATATGACTCCCTGTATCTCCCCCAAAAAGCAGTATATCTACAATAATTTAGGATGAATCATGTTTCAATCATTAGAAAGTACTCTATGCAATAGATTTTTATTTCAGGAAATTTCTTTCAAATTGCTCTACATGAAACTCTATGTTCATAGTGTTTTAAACTCTTTGATTATTTTTTTTCTCTACTACATTCTCTTTACTCATAATCATCCACTTTAACTTTCTAATTCCTTCACTAAAAGGTACTGTTATGGCTATAACATGAGTCATATACTCCAGTCATTCCCCAACCTGAGATCTGAGTGATGAATATGGATTATGAAATATTAACATGATGCCAGCGATCCTGTAGTTTGCCACAAATCAGATAGACATATAAATACATACAAGCCCAATAGGTAGATGCCCAAATCCATTACCTCTGTAACAGCAAAATGAATGATTTGATTTTTATTTGCAATACTAGGGAATAAGCAAGCTTTAGCTACCATACAGGATATCCAGAAAAAACTAGACCAATCAAACGTCACCACATCAAACCAAAGTGTTTGAAGAATACAAACGTTAGATATCTGCTATATTACTGCTGTTACAATAGCTAAACACAACCTTTGTACCTGCTCAAGATGCTAAGTGATACTTTTCATTCTCGAAATTTGAGTAGCTCAGGATATGGGCTATATGATTCTTGCCTATTTACCATCTTGTCCCCCAGATTTCTCCATTCCTCAAGAATAAATATGTACAGTAAAATTCAAAAAGGTTTGAAGGTTCCAGCTGGGAGTAGAAGAGTAAAATTATTGCTATATTCTATTATTTTTCCCCTTCCAACCCAATTACTTTAGGAGTTCAAACAGTGTCTAGAAACTCCTTTTCCTAAATCTTAGAAAGCACAACCATGAAATGCATGAAGTATTACATTTTAAGATATTTATCCTTCTATAAAATTATTTAATGGAAAATTAAATTCTGACTGAATATTCTATTACATTTTATATGCTCTCAAAAACCTTACTTTTTAGTATATATCACTAGTAAGATCCTCAGTAAGAGGAAAAAAAACCTACAGTGGGTTACATTGTTTATTCATAAAATAGAAGATCTTAAACTCTACAACATATAAAAATATCACCTCCATCTACAGAAGTTCACATTTTATAGTTTGAGTATTTTTATAGTTCATTCTAATTTTTAACTAGATTAATGAGCATGTTTCCAATTAAATAAAATCTGTATCTATTTTATTTTAGGATCATCTGACCACAAATATTAAGTATTACTCTGAACTACTTGCCCAAAGAGAACTGGAAAACACAATAAATTATAACTTTGTAGACACTAATACTTTGACAAAAATTAATACTCCACATAGGCATGCTAAAAATGTAAACTATTAGAATATCAGGATTTTAATGGGAGTAAGATTTCAGATCTGGAAGATCCACAATTTCCATATAACAAAATAATCTCCTGTCTCAAATTTCATACAAGATCCTACGTATGACCACAGAACATGTAGCACAAACTGAAAGTGAAAAAAAATTTAAATATTTTATACTACACAGTGTTATGTACAAAATATTTTGGAACGTGCCTTATTTTCTTTTAAAAAAAGGTTAGTGAAAAAAAACCAAAAGAGTTCAGCTTCCAGTGATGAGGAATCTAATCCAGACAGCAAAGAAGTCAATGGGAATCTTACCATTGTTTGTAGTGAGATTTAAATATGACACTGTATTCAAAAAAGGGAATTACGCTCAGAACAAAATACCTCTGTACATACGTATGTATATGTGTGTGTGCACACGTGTGTGCAGGTGCACGTGTGGGTGGGTGCGTGTGGTGGGTGATGGATGGGGAATGTGTGTATATATATGAATACACAATCGTACATATATAAACACACATCATTATCATTATTAAGTATAACAGGGTTAGCAAGCAGTACAAGTGAAATGACTGCCTTTCAGACAAGGCTAGTTTACGGTTATTGGGGTTTTGTTTTATTACACTACCACAGACACTTTCATAAATATTGCTGACAAATTTAATATGCAAGAATGGAACATTTTTCTTACTCCGATCGAAGATGCAATAATCAAATCATAAAACACAAAACCAATAGCCAATCAATGTGAAAAAGTCTGCCCATAGGCTTAATTCAAGCAAGCCATTCACTGAGCTATGTGATGGATCTGTCAAATCCAATACAGCGTTACAAACATACTAGCAACATCAAGTGAACATGCAATGACAAAATGACAATACGCCCCACTGCCATGCTTTGACTTGTTCTAGCTCATAAATATAAAACTTATGACTTTGCTAGCTTCTCTTACTTCAGACTTGGACAGAAATCTAACAACTTTATTTATTTATTTATTTATTTTTAAATACTACATGAAAGCTGAATAAATGCTGTATGAACATTTTATTAACATCTGATTTAGTGTCTCTTGCACATCTTTACCATTATTTTTCCCAAACATTTTCAGTTTAAAGAGTTTGGCAGGCAAAGCTCCAGAATGGTGAAGAACATATATAGACCAGTAGGTCCCCTTTTATCAGTTACATGAATTGGAAAAAGAAATATTTTAAATATTCAAAAGTCAAAAATGAGGGTTTTGGTCCACCCCTGCAAAGAGTTTCAAATCTTAAAATGCAATTTAGTATAATAAAGCATAAAGTATAAAAATCCAATTCTAAATTTTTTTTAGACTTGTATTTAGTGATTATATTGCTTCATAAATAATAAAAAAAAATACCTGTTTGGTTTTGTTTTACAAATCTAAGAAATGACTGGAGAAATCTGCAAGGTCTACCTCTGTTGTGAAATGTTTCTAGGAGTACAAGATTTGTCTTAGCACATACTTAGGGGTTTCTGTTGATTTGTTTCATGAGATTTCCTTGCCATCTGATTCTCTTCTATATATCCGTTCTTTGCCTATTTCCAGCAATATTTCCAGCTGTGACAAACAAGGATACCATTGCATTTCTTCACAATAGAGCTCTCTTACAGTGATCATTATCTATTGACTTCGTGTATTGATTCCAGAGTCCCAAATCTTTCTGTTAACCTTTATTTTTAATTTACCACAACATGTCTCCAATCTAAAGATTTCCTCTTTCCATCTCCTGACTTAAGAAGCATGTCAAATATGGAACACTGCCATTCATCACGTATATGAGCTGTGATAAAAAAAAAAAAGTTTTAAATTTTTTTTATATTAATATGAAGTAATATTTCCATGATCTATCACTGCTTCAATAGTATATACTCACTGGTCCTCACTTCATTTTTCTGGGCATTGTTTACACATTAAAATTAAATATATTTTATTTGTAATTAAATTAAATAGGGGCTCAAATCAGCAGTAAATAAGAGTAGTGTATAAGGAGATGTGGAATATTCAATATTGTCAGAGAACAGCAGATGATTACTACACTGAGAAGAAAAGATACAAGCAGTTGTACTGAACTGTATTTCAGCACTTTCAATATTAGTAATTCACAAAAGTTGCTAAATTGAATTAATTAAAAAATGAATGAAAAGTTTATCAAATTAAGCAAACTGTAGTTGTGAGTAACCAGAGGTATCCATGTTTGCACATAATTTCCCATATGCAAAGAAATGTTTGAGCAGATTATTATTTGTCTTATTCTCTATGCTAGTTTTGGGATTCTCCCATAAAGAAATTCAGTTACAGTATTTGTAATTAAGACAAGAAACCATATTCATTTGGGGGAGGCAGATTGAAGATGAGAGTTAACCGCATTTAAGAAGAGAAGCTAAATTAAAAAAATCCAAAAGAGATAAAATTCATTTAAAATATTTAAAATTATGCAAGCAAAGACAGGTTATTACAATTCTAATTATACACAAAGTGTATCTGAAAATTACATTTAAAAAAAAAAATTAAGGGTTGTAACAACTGCATTACTACTGGTGCCATCTCAAGCTTCCTTTACAGCATTTAAGAGCAGTATCTTCTTAGACAATTCCTTTACTTTTTTTGTCAACGTAACTCTTAGTGATGTTGTTTCCCTACCCATAGCAGAACATGCCACCCACTGATGTTTTGTCTTACAGCATTTTATTTATTTTATGAGAAGGTACATTAATTCATAATTAAAGCATTTGAAAGTCATCTTGATATTGTTCAGTTTCTCTATGTAATGTATAGGTTTTCAGAAATTCATTTATTCTTAGGAATAAACACCCTATAAAATGATGCAGGGACACCTGAATGATATCTGGCAAAAAATGACTAACCACGGGAGGTTATTTATAATTTTGTCCTTTGAGTTTAAGTTTTCAGAAGCAGGAACTGGCTTTCTTTATAGCTCACAGAAAAATACTAGAGCTGCGACATGCTAACACACCTTTGTGGAAATGAAATGAAACTACTGAGTAGAACTTCACCTTTGTAGGTTACCCTAAGTAGAAAGAGTACATCGCGAACAAAGTGCATACAGCACGTATCTAGTTGATATCACTGATCCAAAATTAATAGAAAGTAACTTGCTTACCTGTCTGACACAGCATGCCTCAGCCATACATGCAAATTACTTAATTCACATAACTTTAAAAAATGTACCTTCATTACCCAGAATAAGCACTTGAAAGGCAAATATGCATGCATAGCTTTTTAACATTCATACCATGGTACTTTGTTCTAAAAATACAGAATCCATGAACAGCACTTCAATCTAAGAAATAGTTCACTGAAATTTCTTAATCTGCTGATTTCGTTAAGAAACAGAAACATTTAAAACAATGTCTAATTTAGCATCTACAGAAATTTTTCAACACATATTCAAGACTTCAGAAATGATCTCCATGATTCCAAGGGAAAATTTTCTTATATCAGGAATTGAGAAATGTGACCTTACTTCTCGCTGCTATTGTGAAGCAAAATATATGCATGTATCTGTCTTTCTCAATATACATCCTCCCTTTAGACTGTACATAAGCACTTGAAAAATGTTAAAGATAGCATAGATTTCGTTAAGGGTACAGTTTATGAAGAAAACATAGGGTATTCTTTCTTTTCTTTACAAAATTATGTCCATACACTGCAAAGACTTAATTTTACGCAATTTGACAAAATCCTGTTCCTACTGAAGTCAATAGCAATTTAGACATTGACTTCAAAGGGGTCCAAATTTTATCCTGCAAGAGGAAAAGTTAATTTATGTGACATTGCTTTTAGTTTACAGACGTTAAGTCTTTGCATGTTTCTTTTATGCAGATTTTGATAATCTTTTATTCCTGGTATTATTTCCACCAAATGTGGTTTACATTTTGAGGATAAAAATAGAGAGCAAAAGAAGAATAACTGAATTTTTTTCAGTATTGAAAAAAAATCATATGGCTGGAAAGAAAGCAAATGGAAAAAATATTGTTTTGCCTTGAATAGTTCAAGCTTAGACACAGTTCATTCTCAATTTCCACTGACTAAAACAATGTCAATGAGAATTGAGGGCACTCAATAAGTTCAGGTTTTAAATCAACTGAAATAATACTCCTAAGACGAATAATGATCTTTAGTAGCAGACCATCATGAAGCTGTACATATATTTATCTACATTGTACAAGGGTCACAGACATTAACTGGATGATCTACAGCTTGGGAATGAGCACATCTCATGCCTGATTCTCAATTAAGGCCTAAAATCTCTCAATTTATGGCTATTCATGGATTATAATAAAACAGCCTGCTTTAGATATCACAATTATCTGCAGAGCAACAAGACAGTTATGAGACTTCAACAAGGCAAATTTATAGAATCATCTTCAACTTCCACTGGTCAAATATTTATTAGCAGTAAATGAGGTCTTACCTGTCACTGTAGGCAGCTGCAGTGGCAGTGGCAGGCTGGGCATACCGGTAGGCAGCATAACCACCCTGAAACACAAACTCATGCTCTAACTGGATTGTTACAGCACCTTACAAAACATTTTGCAAAATTCAGCAACAACTGAAAGAGCACCATCATGCTGTAAGTTCAGTTAAGGGGTTATATACATAGGAATTATTTCAGTGCATCGTTAAGCAAAATTTATCATTGTACTTGTTGAGATTTGTCCCAGAGATCAGGAGAAAGCAATGAGCTGTATTCATCATTTGTTTTTACAAGACAATACTGTCCTCTTCCACAACTTTTCAAGTAGCAGTTGTTCTTATCAATGAGGTGTATGTATATTAATAAAGCAATCCTGAATTCAAAAGAAAAACCTCAGCTAATAATAAATTCTTTTTTGTACAAAATACGATTTATCATGTCTGGTTGATTAAACCTATGAATTTGTGCACTCAATTAACACTTAATGTTACATACGCTTCCAATTTATACATAAAATTATAATGAAGAAGCAAAATTCTCTTCTTCCATGAATTAACATTCAGTTGTATGTAACAGTAATTGCAGCTGTTCAATTAAGCAAACAGGACAAACAAACACACATTTGAAAGGAATTGTGTGCAGTGATGCATTGATTATCAAACTGTGAAAACAGCAGAGCTTCCTGTTCAATGGACCACGGTGTTATATCAACCATTTCAAAATGATCTCAGCATGCCAATTAACAAACAGAGGCCAGTCTCCACAGATAACACAAACACGATTTATGTCCCAATTAGAATTCACCACCCCATAATCCTCTGGGACAGGGGACTTTTGTATTGTCTTTCCCACCTTCCCCCCACCTTAACAAAGAGTTGAATAAGAAACTATCAGATCACCCAACTTTGAATAAAACTCCCTGTTTTGCTAACGTGTTCACTTTAATGAATTGATTTTTTTTTTCTTTATTTTTGGAAACCTGCATTCACACAAGAGATTACGCTGAACATGAAGAATAGGCTATGATGTGTCAACCTTTACTGTAACAGTAGCACATTTTTACTGCACAAACTTTTATGGTGTATCTATTTTGATTTTCCAAATAAAAATTCACTCCTTTCAGAAAAGCAATTTCAACTTCTTTAAAAGCTATTTCCCCTTCTACTACTTTGTTTGGCGGACTCACTTTCATCCCTAACGTGTAGACCTTTATAGGTTTGAAGATTCGAAGCAGGTTGGTTTTGGAAATCAATCATTCATTGATAATGCCACATCACCTCAAGAATAAACATATGTTCTACATATACTGACAGCTCATTAGAAACTCCAGGCTTTGAATTGCCAGCTTTCTTGAGGAACATTCTGTCTGATTTTTTCAAGTGCGCGCATAGAGAATAGTCCATTTACCTCCCTGCTCCTGGCGAGCTCCCTGCCAGCAGCAATTGTGTCACACAACCACTGGAACACGGCAGGGGGGCTCAAAATACTAGACGTGCTCTCCCTTTTCCAGCAAGATGCTTCTCTGTGCAAGCACAGCAGCGTCGAGACAAAATACTTTCTCATTTCAGATCATTTGATTTTTTTATAAACCAATAGAAGGCTATTACTGTCAAAAATGTATCACAGGCACATATTGCTTGCAGGTATGTGCATACAGGCAGTCAGATGTCAAATAATGTCACCAAGTGCAAACCCAGCCAGTAAACAGCGAGGCTGAGAGATGATAATGCAAGCTGCACACCTGCTCTGGCTTCTGCTACAAGGAGAAAGGTGAGAGATCATACAAATATATCTATTCTCCCCTCCTGGTTTTTGAGTGCTAAATATGGCACATGTGGGTTTTTTTTGGGTTTTTTTGCTGGGTTTTCTTTTTTTGAGTGTTGATATAAGGGAGTAAAACGAGTAAAAGCATAAAGAAGATACTGAACTTGTTTTCACCATCCAGTCCTGAAAAGGCGTGGCAGACCACCAGGCATTCTGCAGTACAACGTGATGCTGTTCGCCACACGTAGGACTCCTTTGCTTGTCCTATAGTCCATTTCTAAACCCCCTTATTTAAACATGAGAGCCACTTCATTTCAATCCAACTACGAACGTAATGACCCCCACCGCTGTACAGAAATAAGAAAGGGCCACCATGAGAACTATCAATGTGTTCTTAGTCAGACAAAAGTGAGACAAGCGGTTCACGCTCTGGCTGGTCTTAAATTTGTGGATGGTAGGCTCTGTGGGGATTGTTTTTCCTCCCTTTATATAAATACCGTGAGAAATTGGTCAGTTTGTGAAGATGGACCATTTCTTGATCCCTAAGTTTAAGAGTTGCATTCCTTTTATGGTTACATTTTGATTTGCTTTCATCAAAGAATTGCTGCTGAAAAATGAAGCTCAACTCTAAATTTTGTTATGATGCTTTGGATTCAACAATCAGTATGACACTTGTGAGAATCCTGGAAAGACAGAGTCTAAAGCAATAAAAATAAAGAGAGATTGAAGTTATCGAATTTTCTTGAAGTCTTTGGAGAACTAAAATGCACTAAAATCCCTACCATCTAATGTCATGATTTCTTATTTTTAACATAAGTTATCATATAATTACACATAAAAATATTCTTAAGCAAATTATTTTTATGGGGTTTGTGTTTTGCAGTTTTGGTGTGATACTGTTTTTTCATTGTTTTAATGCAATAAGATGTTTTACTTCAGATGATTTCTCATTGCAGCAACAAAATACCTGACGGTACACTTGATATTGGGAATTAGGATGGGAATCTGATTAAAACCCCTGAGCTCTAAACTTCTATGGTAAGTTCTACTTTACAATTTTTCTCTAATTTTTAACTTGGCTGATACCTTAGATGAAGAATACACTAGAACATTCACTACATATACATCTTGAGTAATATATTAAATATTTAGGCTCATGCCTCAGACTATATTGCAAAATAAAATATTTAGAACAAAATTATGTAATAATTACATAATAATAATAAATGATTTCCAGTTCCTGTTTTAGGAACCCCTCACTCTGTACATTGAAACAGAAACTACCCGACTGTAATGCTGTAAATCATTATTTTGAAAATTCAGCTGAAATAATAAACTCAGATGAAATAATGAAAAAATGTGTACTGCCTTATCTGTGCTCCCATATTCGCTACTTCCAAAACAACAATAACACAGTATTACAGCAGCTTAAGATGTCTTAAAATATAAGTAGAGAGTCAATACATTCACAGTTCAAACACTGAGTTACATCTCACTGAATGGGACACTCACAACAGTAAGTGGTGTATTTCAAGGGATATGAAGAATATCTGTGATTTTGTGATAGAATCTGGAAAATAAAATGCAGCTGGTAGACTACGCTTATAATTCATACACAGAGAATCCATTTTCTCACATAATTATTGGTATGATTTTACAAGATTCTCCATTCAACATAATGAGTTTTTGCCATCAGTCACTATGTCATACCTGTGGTAACTTATAGGCTCTTGCAATACTGCTCTATAAAGAAACAGAAATGTAATGATTTGAATGAGTAAGGAAAGAAGGCCGGAAAGAAAGATATAAGGAAGGAATTTAGACAAATTCCCCGAAGTCACTCATTACAATTTTCCTTTCAATGTTTTATACATCTCTGTGGCTCAAGCAAATTGAAGAAGAGCAGTGGGATCAGTCAAAGATCAGTAGCCAATTGTTACAGACAAATCTTAATCAATTTTCTTTGGTTTTCTGTCAGTTCTCACATCCAGTTTCTCACATTTAGATAAGACAAAGTAGAAACAGAAAATCAAATGCTTGTGAATTTTTAAATAAAGTTTGTATATCTTTAGTAAGAATAATTTCCACAAAAACAAGTAATAAAAATGCACATGTATAGATTACAAAAACATGTACACATATGTGCATGTATCCTTTTTAAAATATCTAAATTACTTTTTTTATCTTGATCTCAGACATACTGATAGTGCTTATAATATATAAGGATAAACTAAGTGACTCTAAATAGTGGGTATTTTTTTCATTAGTTTTTCCTATCACTAACATATTTAATATTCTATGTGAATAATGAGAATTGTTTTTCCTTAATTTTTACTTCCTATACTTCCTTTCACTCCAGGATCTCAAAGTATTTTGTATACATAAATTAATCAAGGTTTAAAACCTTCTCTAGAACTGAGAATTATACCTACCTTATTAGCTACAAATAGAAGAATGGGATTAAAAATGGCATGAATTCCATGCAGCCCTGCAGAACATGGAATGTAGAAGGAGTAATTTCCTCTTCCTCCACTCACATGATACTGAGGTTTAAACAGTATTTGTTCTGCTCAGAATAAAACTTTGAATGGGAGATTTTAAAATAAAATACCCTTCTTAGTGCTGGCTCAACTTCTGGAATGGGGTTATGTGACAGGTTCATGTTATTTCTGTATTATTTTTCCCAGAGATATAGAATCATAGAATCATAGAGTTGCCCAGGCCGGAAGGGACCTCCAAAGGCCATCTAGTCCGACCCCTCTTCCTCCACTCACATGATACTGAGGTTTAAACAGTATTTGTTCTGCTCAGAATAAAACTTTGAATGGGAGATTTTAAAATAAAATACCCTTCTTAGTGCTGGCTCAACTTCTGGAATGGGGTTATGTGACAGGTTCATGTTATTTCTGTATTGTGTTCCCAGAGATATCTGTTGCCTTAGAGAAGCTCTTGGTAATATATCCAAACTGACACCACCTGAGTAGTTCCAACCAAATACAAGCACCAGGACCAATCTAGAATTTTTTTTTGAACGTGCTGTTTATACCACAAGTAAAGATCAGAGAGGTGAAAACACATTTCAGCATTAGATCTCAAAACTTTAAAAAATGTATCATGGAGTGTTCCCAAACATAGAGCACCAGGAGGAACAATCCACTGCTCCTTAGGGAGTTTCTTGCCCTTGGAAAAGTCATTTCTCAAATTCTCATTCTATTTCTGTGAGTCACAGGAAATGGCACATCCTCCCATTTACAAAACACAAAAACTTTGGTACTTAGAAGTCTTCGTCGCTAACTGCAAATCCTTGCTTTTCACATTAGAACAGCACAGTATCTGATTGCACTGATGGACTCCCACCTAGTATCAGGGGAATGTTGCTTAGATAATTACATCTGCTTTTTCCTTGGGAAATAAATACATGCTCCACCCTCAATACCATCCTAGCTTTGAGATAAAGGTAATGGCAGTAGCTATTGATAATCTCATTCCATATCCCTGATCATAAAAGCATCCTTTATTCTTGATCAGTAGCTCAGAAAAAGATCTTAATCCCATGTACTCCTATGTTGTGAACTCTCACCAGCTGCAGTATCACAGGTCCAGAATCCTGAGAACAGGCTAGAAAATCTTGCCATGAACAATAAGGCTGGCTAATGTACATTGCAAAATCCAATTACCAAAGGAATTCTGAAGCTGGTGATGACAGACTTTGGAAGTTTCTCAGATTTCTTTGCCTTTCCTATTTCAGGTGAATTGAAGACCGACATGTTCTGAAAACATTCTTTATGACAATGGTAAAAAAAAACCAAACCACTTTTAAGATAAAGCAGAGCAATAGTGTAGAGCTATTATTCGAACTGCATATTTCTGCATCTGTTACTATTTTTGCTTCATTTTGTGGAGCGTATTTTCTTATTTTCACAGGTGTCAATCTTCATCTAGGAACTGCTATATTTGCTGGCAGGCAACCTTAATTCTCTTTTAATGACTTTTTCTCTTAGTGAATCAATACTTAATTTTAAAAGGTCTTCCTTACTTCCTAATCATCTCCTTTATTTTTTCTACTCTAAGGCACATTTAAAAAGGAATTCAATAGCTCAGCTATTTCAGAAGCATTATTACGTTCCACACAGAACTATATGAAATATAAAATATATTATATTACATCTAGAATCATGGCTGTTGATTTTTCATTTTAGACTTTCCACCTATTTTTATATTCCTATTCTCTTCTATTTCTCTGGTTAGTATTAAGCAACTCTGTCTCTGCTGTTCTTGGTTCATCCTGCAGTTTTCACCCAACCAGTAGCTTCTTTCTTTCCACAAAATCTACCCATCAAAGACTATATTGATAGCTACTTAAGAAAATACTAGAACAGTACATATTACTGTTGAGACTCAATGTGATCATATCAGAATGAAACCCACTTTGATATACTTGTTAATGTATATTTTTGGTCTGCCTTTTCAGTACCATGTTCTTTTTGTTTTGCTTTCTATGGTATTTTTAAGGTTTCTCCACACTACTATTAAAACCTACATTGATAATTTTTTTTTCTCCTTTTTTTTTTTTTTCCCACAAAGCATTTCTTCTTTCACAAAGCTTCAGCTCTGCACTTTAAATGAAAAGCTGAGTAGAACTATGTCATAATCAATTGGGATTTAATAAATAATTTGGTCTGCTGCAAACTGATACACTAAGAACTAATACACTGTGAATTGCAAGGTTTCTTTTGATTTATGCCAGTTCTCTCTATTTCTCTCTCCCTCCCCTGCAAAATTCTTTATATGCAAGAAAGAACAAACATGAATAAAAATGAATTATAAAATAAGAAGCTCTCTACATCATAAAAAAAAAGAAATTTCCAGAAGAGTGTTTTAATTCTGTCAGCTGCTTTAAAGGTAAACATTCTGCTGCATTAAGAGGACTAAGAAATGCAATCAGAAATACAAGGCTGCAACTGAGTGAAAACCAATGCACCAGTATAGTTATTCCATCTTCTAATGCATATGACTATTACAGGCAACAAAACTGAAGCTGTACAAGAAATTAGTAATTTCTTTGGTATCTTCCTCATTGAAATCACTTTCCAATTGGAATCAAAATGCTGAAGTCTGTGAGAGGGTGTGAGGTCACCTGAAATTATATTGTCAGTCACCAGAAGAGATATTCCTGTTTTTCAGCAGCAGTGGGTTCCAAAACTACAAACTGCTACATTAACATTTAGTTCCCACCTCTACTATCACATGAAGCAATCCCGAGAAAGATGTCTTGTTGCCTTTCAGATTCAGGCTGGTAAACTGAGCAAAATGGATGTCATCCTTTGACAGTCTGAAGAAATATGATAATTGGAATCCACCCTTGAAGAGATTCCTCACTGTACTATCTATCCTGTATAGCTCAAACGTTCAGCAGCAATGTGTCTAGTGAGATCAGAGCAGCACACTACACTTGAGTAAGACTTTGGGTGATTCTCACGTGTTGTAAACAATATGTTACCGATAACATCGCTAAGTACCTAAGTACACTGGGAGAGAATTTTAACCCATGCTAATTTATTTTAAATATATTTTTTAATCTACACAAATTAATTTTCAGATAAGTATCAGCCTTTTCTACCTCCATCAGAAAAACAAAACCTACTTCATCCATAAATTCAAATTGGTTTCGTTCTTTATATAAAACTTATTTAAAAAAAAAAAATCTGTTCCCTTGGAAATAGTTCTAAAAGATTGTTGATAATGAATACAAGGAATGTTTTCTAGACTACCTATTGAATTTTTAATATTCATACCAATTTCAGCTCATCCATCTCTTTGTATTTCAACAGAGCCAGAGCAACAGAAGTAGGCTAGAAAGTTATCTAGTGAAATAAAGATGATACCTGTAAATTAGGACCAGATTGCTTTATCAAAATAATAACAAATATGAAAGATTACTGGAATATCAGTAAAATATTTTACATCTACACATAGGGTATAAGAATTAATTATTTTAAAAGAGCGATATTCAGCCTCAACTACCTGAAACCTATTGCAGGTGTAGCAAGTAACCTCTGCATAAATTCAAGGTAAAAACTTCAGTATTAGTGACAAACTTTAAAAAATATTATTTAAAAGGAAATTGGTGACCAATGAGGTGAAGCAGCTAAGGATGGATCCAGGGCTATAAATCCTTACTAACAGATATAACCACTTCTTATATCATGAGCGGTCTCTATCCATTTCATTTTAATTGAAATAAGTGGATTTTAAAAGAGCAGATGGAAGTTTACTCAGATTACAGACAATACGTAGCTGTAATGAGCTCTACTATCATCAAGGCGCTTAAAAATATACCCACTGTTGCCTGGTTTTGGGAAATCTCTATCTGTCTATAAAGTATTTTCGTACTTCAGGTATTAATAATACTCAGCTTGTTTTGATTTTTAAAAATGAGCTTTTGGGGATTCACAGAAGAATGTTTCTGCTTTGTTTTCATTTTTTCTTTGAACTTCAATTTTGAAGGGAGACACCCCTCCACACACACGCACAGACACTTTTCACATCTTTTTGCATTCATTCAGCATTTGATTGAAGAGTTAATTCAGCTCCACTGAACAATGATAGATGTAATGAACAGAAAGGTCTTCCAATGTGAGAGATATTCTTCTCAATTCTTTCTGACAGGCAAGGGATGGTAAATAGACAAAACAGAGTCAAGCTAGGCAGCAAACTTGTAAAAAGAATGACTCTGGTAATGTACAAGGACAGCATGCACATCAATGAATACTTACATAAATGTCTGCACCATAAAATCCATCCTGGTATACAACACTGCAAGGATGCACACACAAAGAAAAACATCCATATTAGTGCATTTCCACATGCAAATGCCACCAACCCCTGCACAGCGGAGGTTAGTCTTGTCACAAAAACAGAGGGAGGGGGGAAGGAAGGCACTCTTCACATTGGTTAAGGAGGTTGGTAGTAATTCTCAGAAGTGAAACTGTACCAAATACAACATCTTATGAAGTATGCCAAATGCTTACTGAAAGAGAGGCAAAGTATGGCAGGATTGGAAAATATTTTTCATAAGGTTTTGTGGTTTTTTTTTTTCTTCTTTTCTTTAAGGAACCACATTTTGGCTGCATTTTTTTCTATAAAAAAATTCAGTGGGCCAATCCTACTATAAGTTTTAATACATCAACAAAATTTTATCTCCTGAACTACTACTTTCTTGTCCTGCAATTATGTCAACCCTCTGAAACAAAGCAGTAGTTGCATTTCTTAGATGGAAAGCAAACACAGCGTAAGTTTATATGGTGAGAGAAGTGTATGAAATAATTATACTGGTGGCATTCTACACATTGGCTCAAATCTTAATACTTCAATGTACACAGAGATCAGAGTATTTACAGGTACTGCATTGCTGTGTGAGACACATTTCTGCTAGTGACAACAGGTCTGTTAAGAATGTAATGGCAGTATTCTTATTTTAGAAAAGTATTAACCTCCTCACTTTATCATTTTACAACTTTGGCAAACATGCCAATGGTTCTGAGCTGCCCTGCAGTTTTGGTTGGATACATTACTACATCTTATCTGAAAAAATGTAGTATTGTTATATTGCTGTTAACAGCTCACCCAGCGATTGCTGCATTTCAGCCAAGATAAGTCATCAGCATAAATAGTTCAAATTTTAGATTCTAAACCCTTCAGGACAAATGACACAGTGTGACAGAGATAGTTTAAATGATTACAGTAAATAAAACTGGAACTACACAACAGTGGCCTACCAATTGCACACATTACCTAAGTCATGCAATTTTACTTTCATTTGGCAGTTCTGCAACTTAAAATGGGTATTTTCAATATCAGAATCAACCCAAGCTGTTTCGAGAGCTAAATATGAGAGCACACAATAGGGTTTTTGCAACAATATTTTCAATTTAGGAATACTATTATCTGGGAATAATAGCTATTATGAAGTTGCTAGCCTAAGCTGTTTTACAATTTCAACAAGAATTTTCATGTCAGAAATATAACTGATCTATTGAGGTCAATGACCAAAACCCACAGGGCTGAGCTGGTATGTGTCTAAGTCAGAATCACTCAAGAAAATCATAAATATGCATACATGCACACAAACCACATTGATAAAAACACACTGATGATAAAAGTTTGCTATGGAATAATAATGTGTGAAAACTCGGCTCCACTTAAATCACAGTGTCTGCCATTTGCTTCAGCAAGGTCAAACCTCTACTCATGTATTTTTCTATTTATTATGTCTGCAGAGCAAAATACACCAAACCTGGTCTACATTGGTAGCTTTTAGAGAGCTTGCTATTTACACTGTACCATACCCTCATTCTGGTTTTGATATTCTGATTATTTTAAAACATTACGTGTTTTTCTTATACCTGTCTGCATGTAAAAAATAAAACATTCCATGTCACTGGGAGGTAGAAGTACACAACCGTGAACAACAGGGAAGGAATTTTATGAGATAACATACAAATGATATAAAGTTTACTGAAGATAGAGGGCCCACAACCCTCAGTTCCTCACATCCCTGAGCCACTCATGCTGTGGGGAGGTGGACGACTTGGGAATGCAGGAGTGAAACTGAGCCTGGGAAGAAGGGGCAGGAAGGGGGAGAAAGTGTTTTAGGTTCTTTGTTTCTAAGCATTCAACTGCAATTTAATAGGCTATAAATTAAATTAATTTTCAAGTGAAGTCTGTTTTGCCCACGATGCCTATTGGTAAGCAACCTCCCTGTCTTTATCTCAACCCAAGAGCTTTTCCATCTTACTTTCTGCCCCTATTCTCTTGAGGAGGGGGAACGAGAGCACAGCTGGGTGAGGGTCTGGCCGGCAGCTGAGGTCAGCCCACCACAGCACATTAAAACATACTACCTTCTATTGTTACTATATGTTGCTATTTAGCAAATAGCGCTTTTGAGAGAATATGTGTCAGAAAGGGGACCTTTTTTCTTCCTCCTCTTGCTGCTCTGTGGATATACAGGGAAGATGTCCCAAGATGAATAGAGGCTGATGCATTTTGAATTCCCAAGTGCAGCTGTTTGTAATCTTGGCTAGGTTACTTCATCCCTAGGCCTTCCTTTTACATATAACGCTCAGTCCTGCATAGACAGAAACTTATTCTGAATTCTAAATAGGCAGCTGCTTGGTAAATATGATACTGAAGGAAGTACCCTGAGACATGAATGCAAGACTCCATCACTAAACATGGTTAGTATTAAGATGAAGTGACAGAATCAGGCAAAGGAGTATAATGCTCTCAATCAGGACGTGCACTATGAAAAGATATCAGTTTATATTATTTTATTTCCTCCATATGTATATACTGTATGTTAAATATAGCATACTTGTAATTATACTATAGTATATAGTATGATAGTGATGTTAAATATAAAACCTTCTCCTTCTTTTGAAGTTTTAAGAAGAGTAATTCTTCAGACTTTTCAGAGAATTTTTCAGAGAATATTTTTTCTATTCACTGCCCTTGTCATTTGTTGACTCCTGTGACTGAATTTTACCAGTGGAGTCCAATGTATTTTCTAACAGCACCTTTCATCGGAAGGACAAAGTGTAAGTCACCAAGAGCTATGTTTTGCTCTTGTCCTTTTCTTCCCTTCAGTATATAATTTTCCAAAGGGTAATTTGCTTGGCTTATCATCCCCCCATTCTCTGAAGCTGTAGGCAGAAAACAGATGATAAGTCTCAAGCATGGGAAAAGACTGAATGCATCACACAGGGACCCGTGTCACCACAGCTCCTTTTACATTTTATATTCAAAAAATTGTCTTGGCAGACGGATAAATCTTGAGTTCCTTGTAAACCAGCACAGGGTCTGGAAATAGTCACATTACTGACATCTGAATTACTTCACCCAGGAACGGATGATATGTTAATGCGCTACCTGGAGGCTTTAAAATAAGAACAACAAATTTGGGGGATTTATTCAGTTGTTTATTATTTTATTGTGCTAAGGAAAACTCAGAGAGAAGAGAGAAATCTTGATTTAATAAGAAAATGTGCATCTAAATAACATCATATGTGGCAATCATTTCCTGAAATTATTTTTCAATAAATATGAAACTGTTTTCTCATCAACTATTACACATCTGCTTTGCATGGCTTCAGCTGTTTTATTTTAGACTGTGTGTCTTATAATCATTTTTTGGTAACTATATTAAGATAAACTCTTTACTAGTTTAGATTCCACCTTTATAATATCCTGGGAGGACTACATCTGTCTTCATTATCATTTTTCTATTCTCATCTTTCAAAAGGATTGGGTTGAATTATCTATCAATGACATAAGAAGACAGTTCTTGACTGCACAAACCTTAGTTCAGTAACTTCATAGCAGCTGAGTATATACAGCTCTCAGCCATACACACAATCCGCACAAGTTCACATAAATAACCTAAGGCAGATTAAGTGCATGGAGTGATTAATTCAGTGTAACAAACGGGCATTACAACCATGATTTCATTCATTGTGTGGGAATCATGGTTATGGTTTGCTATTTCCCCTCCATCACAAAGAGAAAGCACCTGAGGAACAAAAGTTCTTTGTTTTCTGATTACTTGTAGGGTTGCCTTCACTGTCCTACACATACTTTCCAGATCTCAGAAATCACCTTTTATATAAAACCCTTTATGTGAAGCCTTCATAAAACATATAGCAGAAGAGATGCAACTACAACCTTATTTAAAATAAACCAAAGAAAAGACTGAGAATTAAAGGAACACCTTTCAACACTCTGATAACACAGCTTTCATGGTTGTAAATATAGAACCAAGACTCTTGTATGAAGCTGTTTCATCTTTTTAGAACATTCTCCAGGTTCTCGTCTTTCCAATCTCAACATTTTCTGCTATGAACAAGTTATATACTCTGCTTTGGAAAACTAATTAAGGCCATTGCTGCAGAGAACAAAGCTGGAAGACATAAATCACTGTGTGCTGGGAAAACATATTTTTTCTTCTAACAATTGCACATATATACAAAGCACAGAGTCCAAAGTAAGAGGAAGTTTCTGTGAGCCCATAGAAGTGTATTTGAAAAAAACATAACCATCATAGTAGATGTAGTAGCTTATATGAATTATCCTTCTTTCTTAAATTCAGAATAAGGTGTTGGAAAATAAAGCTTCTTTTTAATTGTGAATCCATTAGAAAGCAGCACTTCAAAACAATTATTGTAACAAAGAGGAACAGTTTCTGAACAGTCTCTGTTCTCCTCCACCCTCCCCAACGTCACAATTTTATTTGGGGTTGGTTTTTTTTTAAAAAATTCTTCTTTTCAAAGAGAAAAAAAAGCATACTGCTACCCCCTATTTTCCCAGGAAACACACCAGAAGTGGAGAGACGTACTCAAAGTTAATTCTCTGTTATAGAATCATAGAATTGACTGGGTTGGAAGGGACCTTAAAGATCATCGAGTTCCAACTCCCTGCCATGGGCAGGGACACCTCCCACCAGACCAGGTTGCTCCAAGCCCCATCCAGCCTGGCCTTGAACCCCTCCAGGGATGGGGCAGCCACAGCTTCTCTGGGCAACCTGTTCCAGTGCCTCACCACCCTCACAGGAAAGAATTTCTTTCTGGTATCTAATCTGAATCTTTTTTCTTCCAATTTAAAACCGTTACCCCTGGTCCTGTCACTGCACTTCCTGACAAAGAGTCCCTCCCCAGCTCTCCTATAGTCTCCCTTCAGATATTGAAAGGCCGCTATAAGGTCGGCCCAGAACCTTCTCATCTCCCTGTTAGCTTCATCAGAACTAGAAGGAGCATAGTAGAAATGTGAAAGTCATCACACAGTAAACTTGTAAAGAACTTGAGGCAAATGATGCTGGAACAGAATGGCTTCTTGATAGTTTTACTAATAATGCTATCTACCACCACTATCTGCTACGCTACCAGATATACAGTGACACTGGCTTTTCAGGACAGCAGTTAAATATGGAGTATCATATTAATGATGTTGTACTATTCAGCAAACGATTTTCAAGAATGCTGAGGTACTAGTTGCTGCAGAGTTCAAAAGCTATGACAGGCATGAAAACCAGATCACCTGCTTTCAGTAGTTTACCAAAAAGAACAAAAACTGCGTCCTTCTCCTTTCTTTTGGCAATTTAAGTACTGTCGTCCAAAACCTGTCATATGAGCACATTTACATGCAGCTTCTGCTTTATTAGGATATTGCTTACACTACTAGTAGGCACTGTGTCAATAAAATAGAGAATCCTAGAAAAACACAGGTCAAGCCAAGATTACTTTTGTTTTTATATTTCTGTTTCTTACTGGTTTGTGGGGTTTTTTTAGTTTAAAAATTATTTTGCACAAAACACTATCTAATACCCAGAGAGAAGCCTGCAAGAAAGGTCAAAGAAGCAGTAACCTCAAATCCTCCCTCATGGAAACTGTCCCAAGAAAGAAGGTATGAAAGGAATTTAGTCAGCTAAAAATAGTAACTGCTTTGCTCCTCAACCAAGTCACCAATCTTGCTGTGAAGTTCCCAGGAGCCCCCTCAGATAAGCGAGCAATAGCTCAGAGCTCCACAGCTACATCCTCCCATACCAACATGCTTTTAACTCCATGCACCTCTCATGCCACACACAACACGACCATCGCCTGCTTCTCTTCCTCCTGAAGGACAGTGTTGAAGCTAAGCTCTACGTGCAATGTAGATCTCCAAACGCTTCAAATTTCAGCATTCAGTTTTCTCACAAAAATGAAGCTTTACTCCCTCATTGCAGTTTCAGTAGGTTTTTATGGTACATAAATGAATTATACACACCAGGTTATGAGTAAGCTGCACATTGTAATATTTCAAGGCATTAGAAATGATGCCACAGATGCTAAAAAAGGAAGAATTTTCCATGAGCTAATGAACAAGATGCTATCTCAAGGAATTAGTGAAATGCCTCACTCACAAGGAAAGGTTCCATTAATTATTTATGTAGTGCTATATGTCTCATGAACACTGATTTCATTTTTAAATGACACATATTAAAACATCTGTGCTGTTCTTTGATTCATAAGAAAACAATGGCCTCAAATGTGGCTAGAATCAACAATTTTCCGCAGACTTAGCGAAGTGTGCCGTATTTGCTGCTTCCCAGGAACAGCAGATGAGAGCATTTTGTATGACTCGCACCAACTTGTTTTGCCTAATGATCACAAGATCTTCTAGATTTCCTTACGGTCTGGGACTTGTTGCCATTTCTTAACTTTGTTGGTAAACAGTTTCTAAGAAAAGGTCACGGTCAATATCAAACAGGACACATGTGAACAAGAATAACAACAGATTCAAGGGAGACTGGGAAGGCTTTTGTTTCAGAGCAGGGAATCCTGAGACAGTGCTGCTGAGATAAACACTGGTAAGCAGCACGTCAGACTAGTCTGAGAAACACATGTTCTTCACTTTACAGTTGATTTCCAAATTTTAAGCATAATGATTTAGTTTCAGTTCCAAAATAATATAAACAAGTAAGTCTGAATAAAATTATTTCAGATCAAGTATTATATTTTATTTCAGTAATAATAAAATAAAATTGAAAGAATAAAATAAAATTAAAAAGGCTGTTTCAAACTTCAGTTTTATATCTTACACGTACGTTTTACACCCACTTACATGTGGGTTCTTTTTTAAAAAGAAAAGTATATTTTTCTAATGTAAATTTATAATTAAAATTATATCTGTCAATATACAAAATAGATGTCCTTTTTTTTAATGATTGAAAATATTTCAGTTTGAAACTGTTGGCTTGGCTCCTTCATTGAGTGACAAATGAGAAATTGCTACTAAATGAATTGAAAAATAGCATTCAAAGCTTTTTCCATTTTTGTTATCAACAAATAATATTCCAAGTTGTTTGCTTCCTACTGTAAGTTGAACTATTCTCTGTGATCTCTTATTATCTCTTTAATTTTCCTTGACTCCTACTCCCATTGTGACTGAAAACACATTCTTATTATTTACTTTCATTGATTAAGGATTTTTTTTCTGATGAAAATTCTTTTTTGTGCCTTTGATAGGTCAGAGCACATAATGGATGAAGCAGAGAACAGAACATTGTAAAGAAACTCCGAATTGTACTATTGTATCAGTGAAGTTAATACCAAATCTAATACGCTAGGCCAAAGAAATTATTTCAGAATAAAGCTTTATTAATCTAACTATGGCTTAGTGCAACAGAGGCTTGTGTTATTTCTGCACTGATCTATCCATTACAACAGTTTGAAATTTGTTTTGTGCATTGGAAAGCAGTGCCTTGTTATGAAGCATAGTTGGATGGAGAAAATCAAACCCAACTATTATCTGAACTAAGACCTATCTAAATTAAGACAAAGCTTACTAATTGAGAACTTTTGCAGAGTCAAATTGTGACTGGCAAGGTGAGCCCTAGATTACCAAGGGTTCATCTCAGACAGCTGGAAGTCATCAAAACAGTAAGATATGACTAATGCATGGCTCCCTCTGAAGTCAGCTTTAAGGACAGGTCATGAAGGTAACAGGCAGGATATGTCCAACCTAACTGTGAAACCATCCTACAGAAGAATGAAAAAGTGCTGACCAGACCGCTTGTAACCCAGTTTCAAAACGCTGCTGAACCTTACTTCTCTATTAACTTACAACAGGAGTTCACAAAGCTTATACATCTAACTTACTACCTAAAGATGCTGAAAGTAAGCAGTGCAATTACATGAGAATATATATGTATTTAACTTGGAAATTTAATTCTTCCTGCTGAGTCACTGTACTAACTAAACTATAAAAACTTATATAACACACACATACACACACAGAGCACCCACATGTGGCCCCTTAAATTAAAGCAAATTTAAGTTACTTACTGGTCTGAAAGTATTTACTCGTTTTTCAAATACTAACAAAAAAAGTATTACCCAATGCAAAAATAGGGTATCACATGTACCTGGTAATCATTTTCTTATATAAATTTATGACTTGGTATTAAACTAAGATATTATGTTCATGACATCATGAAGCTGGCAATTATCTTACTATATATTGCACACTATGTTAAATTTAAGAATTTCTTTCTAAACTAAGTAGAGACAGAGAGTCCACTTTCTTTATATGCAGTATCCATTTTGTAGCTGTGATATTCAGATTGAGATCAGCTCTTGTAGGGCATTATAAACTCATTCCCCTCATTGCCGTGTACAAATACCTGGACGAACTCTAAATGAGAGTCTGGGCAACATTGGATAACTTTGGTGGGACATCATCCTTGTCCAAAGGTAACTCAGGCAACCTTCAAAAATCATGGTGTCTTCTGCCAGTAGTGACAAGTGTTCTACTTACAACTTAGTATTAATTTTGCTTATTAAACTACACAAAACACTTAAAATAGAAAAAAAAAACACACTTCTACAAGATAACCTGATTCTGTGGCACCATTTTTAAATTCAGTTTTAGAACATCTTACTTTTCTGAGATGGTAACTGCCCAATGCGAAGGAATAGCCAAAGTGCTTGTTTTAAATATCCCTAAAAATTTAGCTCAATGGCTGACTGACCAGATTAGCAAACTTGCCTAGAAAAACACATGCCGTTTGGCTTACTAGAACAAAGGCTTCATGAGAAACTGAGGGAACTAGTGAAGGACGCCCATCTTCTACTGTAATGAAGTAGGAGGACAGGGTCTTGTGCTGCAAGCTCCCTTCCAGCAGGATATCCATAGCGAGAGTAGATGGGCTGCTGACTACAATTTTAGTGAGCATGGAGAGAGGGATCAGCTTCACTCAAAGACTTTGCAAACCCTTCCTGATCCTTTCCCAGAAAGGTCTGGTTGCTCCACAGAGAGGTGGTGGCATATCTACTTCACATTTTTTTATAACAAAATACTATTCTGGCCTGGGATCTGCAAAGTTTTCTGACTTTCCAAACTTCTGAATTTCTTAATAGTTGAAAATCTTGTGACAACGTTAAGGCTTTTAAATATCATATGCAGCAGACAAAACCTTTCTCTGTCAGGATTTACAGAGCTACAAGAGAATTTGTTTCTCCCTTCTTTCCCCCAAAAACAAAAAAAAAATAAAATTGAAATCTTATGAAATAAGAGAAGACTGTTGAGTTTCTAGAAATCATTACAATGAGTTTCTCTCCTTTGTTCCTTACTTTGCTACTCGGTTTTAGTAAACATAGGTCCCTGACAGTGAAAGCATTATTTAAGCAAATGTACTGAAAAAGACATGTCCCTGATAGAAGCACCCCAGATTCCTATTGTGGTAAGGATGTCAACTAGAAAAACTAAACAAACTGCAAAAATTGGAAAAAAAATAAAAATAAAAATAAAAAAAATCAAAAACTAAACAAACTGCAAAAATTGAAAAAAATAAATAAACAAAAAAAATCGCTAAGCCTTCAAGTCCAGTGACAACTTTCGGTGGATGATTTGAAGAAAAAGAAGTTAACTTGATCCAACCTCCTTAATAACCAGATGTTTGCAATCATCAGAAATATATCTTTAGCTGAAACAATTTCTCTGTTCCAAAGCATTCCGTTTCTAAGAGCATTTACATAACAATATGTGACATCTGAAATGCTTAAGGCCACCAACCATGGCAGTACAAATTACAGTCATTTTTCAATACTCTGTGCAAGGTGCACCACTTCCAGCGCGGGGACTGGCCGCACGCTGCGTGGTTTCCGTGCTGAGACACCATCAGCATGCACCACAGACACAACCAGTGGGAGAGTCATGCTAATAGGTAAAAGAGGCTGATCTTACCCGCCGTAGGCTGGAATCGGAGGGGGGGGTGCCGCTGCCCGAAACGTGTTGTACACCGTGCGACCTCGGCCCCTTAGGTGTGCACCTCTGTAGGCAGCAGCTGCGGTCGCAGCAGGGTAGGGAAATCCTGGCACTGGGAAGAAAAAGAAAAAAAGGAAAAAAAAACAAACAAAAGAGGAATGTAAAGCATTCCCATCAATCTAGTGTTTTAGACCAAGGATAATGAAGTAGCACGGTTCTGCTTATATTAAAGCGTGCCTATAACTGGATGAGGGAATCGCCAAATAAGTAAATTATTAGTTTTTTAACCAGAAGGCTCATCTTTTTACACAAAACCTTTGTATGCAAGCAGGAGACGGCAAACTGGGAATTTTGATGCCAGTATCGCAGGTGGCTCTGATTGTATTAGAAGACACTCATTATTAAAAATAATTATTGGATCCGTCATCAGAAGTCAGCCTTGCTTTGAGTGGAGCTGAGACATTAGACCAGGTGACCTCCCGTGATCTAAATTATCCAGTGATTACACCAATCTGGCACAGCTTTACTTCTGTTCAAAAGTTGATTATTAACTGGATCTTAATTGTGTACCAAGGGAACGAAAGACAGAGCAAAAGTCCTCTCAGATTTTAGGGGTATACTTTGTTCATAACAGTATCTATTAATCCTTCAAAGTCAAGGGTTGCATACTTTGGAAATATCTATTTGAATTCAGATAATATTCAGATGCAATAGACATATAAAAAGGAAATTAACTTAGATATTTTTATATTGGCATTGCAACTAAGTATAAACATTAATTACCATTCCATGTAAGACTTAAAATATTTTAATCAGAAACCAAACAGTAATGCAGTACTACTTAGAGGATTTTTTGCTGTAAGACATCTGTAAAACTTCTTTCTTCGTAAACTTTTTAATTGAAAAATAAAAAGGAAACTTTCCACTTCACTTTCTCTGCCATTTTTTAAACCAATACTTCATTACTTCATTTCTCCTTTGTACATGTATTTCTGGCCAGCGTTAGAACAGGTATTTTTGGAATGAATTAATCAGTGAGACAATCAAATCCAGCTCTGTTGGCACTCAGGTTACTTCAGTTGTGCTTCATTTTGTTGAATTTTTTTCAGTACGTAAATAGATAAAAGAAGTAAATACTGCTTAGCAAAGCCCTAATAAGAAGCAAGCAAATGAACTAACGATGTGTAAACCAGTAAGATTTTCAACTCTGAAATACAGAATTTATTTTAATCTACATTTCATCTGTTTTAGCATTAATTTTTAAAAGAAGCCTTGAATTTGAAAAGAAAATGAAAAATTCACAACTTGTAGATGTCTCTGGCTGAACACATGAAGGAAAATACTGTAATTATGGTGACTTGTCCATTACTGTCTTATTACTACTTGGTCCTTCTCACTGACAAAAAGGCTGTCCAGGAAGTCTGCAGAGATTGTGGATATGGGAAAAGGTGGCTCCTCACACAGCCTCTAACTAAGCCACTATGGAACTTTCTGCCCCTGGACGTTGTGGATGTTAGAAGTTTATGACTGAAAACAGTGAAGAGTTTCCCTGCAGAGAAACAGTATTAAGGAATCACCTCTGGTTTACAAAACCTCTTCAAACTGTAGAAAGCTACCACAATGTTCAAAGAACTATATACCTACACACTAGTTCCAGTCTTACAACTTTTCTTTAGGCATCCATCTTTTGCTGCTTTTCAAATACCAGATATTGGACAAGATGGAAAACTAATCTAATCCAGTAGGATTATTTTTGTTATCAGATTAATGTTTAGCTGCAGTCTGCCTGCATTAGAAAAATTACTAATTTCTAGATGGTCATTTCTAGAAGTAAGTTGCTCCAATAATTTGAGAGTTAATTTGTGCCTTTTTTAAAAATCATGCAAATAAATAAATAAAAACCAAGCCCACCAAAACAGTGCTAAGAAGAGTTTGCTTAAGCAAATGAATAAATTGTCTTGGGTCAGTCTGAAAAAACATAGTATCAGAAAACACGCCTTCTATTTCCAGGTGGTAATATTAAAGACTAAGGTAAGTGGCAAAATAATCAACAAGATCACGTCACCCTAAATTTGAGTTCAGCAAAAAAAATTATGCTACTTCAGCCCACCTGAGAAATAAGATGGTTAGGAATATGTAATAAACTCAGAATTTATTTTGCTACTTTTTAATATCCTCACCCCAAAATAACCAGCAGAAGTGGCTCTGTTAGAACACAACTGAAGAATGGACTTCATAAAAAAAATTTATGAAAAGGGCTCTCCCATCAGGAAGCATTAAGTGCTATTAACCAGCCCCAAAAGTAATGAATATACTAGCCAGGAGGGTTAAAGATTTTAATGACTTGCAGTTTGTAGGTCAACCCTCCTTAGTGCCTCAGTGCCAAACTGCTGAAACTCAGTCAGTGAAAATGCTATTATAAAGGGGTTGAAAATGTCTTTGACTCTCAGCAGGGAAGCATCTGAGTCCACTTCTAAGCAAAAGTACATTAAATTTATCAAAGTAATTTGATGACTGGAATTCTTCTGGTCTGTGATAGAGAAAAGGCAGATTTCTTCATTTAGGCAATGATGAAATAAGGTGACAATATGAGGTTAAAGAAAAAGAAAGACTTTTCTAAGAAGTACATATAATCAAAGATTAAGTCAAAGAAACAATTTCTGTTCTCATCTAACAGCCGCATCAGTTCTGTAGTTATTCATTCAGCTATTCAAATATAATGGGACTGCAATGGCAGCAAGAAAAAAATCAGTGTCTACAGTGGAGCTGCAATTTTACATTTTCAAATTGAAACAAATGAAGTATTAAAAAAAAATATGTTGTGGAAGTACTTGGTTTTGCTTAACATAATTATAAAAAAGTATACAAATAATCTTGTCCTACAGCCTAAATGAAATTCTCTAGGTACAGCATAGTGGCAAGATTCCTTCTTTAAACTTATTTTTCTCTTTTTACATTTAAGGGGATGAAATTTAAAAAGAAAATAAAAATTATTACAATGAATATTGTCCAAGAAGATCTCTCTTCTGGATACACTTCATAAACAGGGAAACACCGTCAGGTTATCTCCTTCATCAAACTTCAGTTTAGATCTCAAAACATGAAATCTGGTCAGCAAATTGCAACATTTAAGCAAATAAAAAGCCCTTTGGAATTAGTTAGTATATTAGGAAAATTTAAGTAACTAATGATTTTATATAAAAAACAAATATGATCATGAGAAAAAGAAGAGGAATTTAATCTTTGTGTTCACAGATGAAATTTAATCAAACCTTAATTTCTGCCAAAATATGTAATATAAGCATTGGTTTTATTAATTTTTTATTGAATAAACATGACAGATAGGTGCACTTTCTAGGCACCATATCTCAACATATGCCTTAGAAAACAAAGACTGAATGAAAAATTACAAACTTTGAGTTCCCAAAAGGAAGAATAGAACCTGTTAAAAATACTTAAGGGTTATATATTGTGTATTAAAGTTTTAAAGCTTTGGGATAGATGGAAGAGTAGCAGATGCAAAAAACAACAGGGGGCAGATTTTGTATCAAAGCCATAAAAATATACAGCCATTTTAATGGGCAATTATTCTTTGCATTTGTGCTGTGGTTTGAATTTGTATGAGACTGCCATATGCCTCAAGAAAGGTGTGCCATCAAAATGGATGAACAAATCCACCTCTCATCACTCCTAATCTCTCCTTCTTTGCACAAACTACCAGGTCGTCCTTCATCAAGAGTTTGCAAATGTTTTATGGTGAAGAACTTTAATGCTACATCATATTTGAATCAGTTTATAGCTAATTTACTGCAACATAGTTTAACTGCTAGAAAGGCAGGGAGATACATTTACATTATTCCCATAGGTTAGGAGGATTCCCATCAAGGAAACACTTCAGAAGTACCGGACAATAAATTAAAACCAAAGAGATATAATGGCTAACACACTGAGAAAGGCTAAGCAGAATAATCTATATGATATCACCTGAGATTTCGGGAAGAGAATCAGGAGTTTAACCCGATGTATGCTGTGTAGTGAGTTTTCCCTTCACCATAAGAGTAGTATCAGTTGGCATTCTTTAAAAGCATTATAAAAACTGCATTAAAGAGGATGTGTACAGATCTTTGCACTTAAATACAAGTCCAAAGTACACTGCAAGTAAAATTTAAGCTTTGTTACTACAGATTTTAACATTAAAAGGCTTTTAAATTATATATATATGGATTCTTAAAATTTCAGAAAAAAAAAAATCTTTAGAAAGTTCACAATGTTTAAAAATAGCAAGATGAAAATACATTTTTCACCTGTCACTTTTGTGAGAGGATTATCCCCAGGGATCTAGTTGTGAATTAACTGAATTCAAAGGAAATTTGCCATATATGTCAAATAGTCACAACCGGTCCCTTCTACTGCTTTCGTTCACAATCTATTTATTTTTTGAAACAGATACTTAAAATTAGAAGAATAATTATTTCCTTACAATTGTAAAAAAATATATGTCAGTATTAAATCCTGTTGTTTAGGAAGGAATAAGTCTGCATTTTGGACAATCCGCTACTTATAGGACATTCTCATTTGAAATGCATTGAAAAGGAAAACAAAAATCTCTAATTAATGTACAAGTCTAATCACCATTCTCCACATGGAAGAGTAATTTTTCACTGTTCATTTGCTCAGTGTAATCTCAAAACTGACATAACAGAAAAGCAATGGCCTATAAATCTGCTCTCATTTGTTTCTTTAATATTCATATTCCATTGAACTACAGCTGCTTGTTGCTGCAGTCTATTACAACATGCAAAACTGTCGATAAAAATACTATGAAAGGCAAGATGTGTTTCTTCATGGCTCTGTGTGCCATTTATTCTGAAAAAAATAACAATAAATGACTCATGGATTGTCCCTTAGTTTGCTGCACGCTGGGCGATTAGTGATTAATTACCTTGCTGCAAATTGACATGGCACAAGGAAATTGACACAGCTGTGATTAATTAACTTTTTATGTGAGACAGTTACTTACAAAACACCGCACACTGTAATTGAATCCCTTTACACAACACTACTGCATTAAGTTTCCAGTCAAATCCAAATTAGCCCAAAATTTTACATAAATTTGGTGAAACTTTTTATAATAAGGTATACCCTGAAAGATTATGTAAATATTTCTAAAAAGAGAGGACAGCTGCTTTAAGGCACTGTTTTCAGCTATTTCATTCTTAGACATATTAAAAAAAGATTTGTAAGATTTTTCCACACCAAATCACCAATATAAATCAAATTTAGTCAAAAAACACAGCATATTTAAGTAAAAAGCAACCTCCTATTTAGTGTGCTTAATATTAGGTTAATTGTAGGAAAGACAACTGTTCCAGCTATATCATACAATGGTATGGAGCTGGAAGGGACCTCTGGGTCCCCCCATATGGTTACCCTTACCTTAAATTTGTTTCCAGATCAAATTTATCTACTATTTCAACAATGACTTGCACACACTGAATTCAAACTTAGATTTCATTATAATTATTTTAAGTATATATGGAATTATTAATTTTGTCTGCCCTCCTTTGTTTTATCTCCACTAATATATTAATAAACAAACAAGCATTGGTTTCTATGTATATCAGTATCATTATATACCAGGAATTTATAACTTTTGGAGTAAAATCTTGATGCCAAAGCCTGGGAACTCTCGTTTTTTTGCCCGCGTTTTTTCAATGTGAGGGTGACTGAGTACTGGTTCATGTTAACAGTGGAGTCCCCATCTTTGGAAATATTAAAAAGCTCTTTGGATGTGGTCCTGGGCAGCCTGCTTGAGGTTAAACTGCTTGAGTGTGTGTGTGGGGGTGTGGTGACCCCCAGAGGTTCCTTCCAACCCCAGCTGGTCTGAGACTCAGTCATTTGGTGCATATGATATGCTGTGCATATCAGAAATTCCACTATATCTCATCCTTCTTCTACAGGACTCTATATGCAGCCAACCGAGTCCCTCAGACATCAATGGAGAATGTGGGCAGGTAAGATAGAACTGGGAAGATGACTATACAATTACATCAACCTACAACTTTGAATAACAAAATGCTATAATTGGTGGTCAAATCACTAATGGTGTACTTAATTACAAAATAGAGTCCTGCATAGTTGATGTTACAAAGAATACAAATAGTTGATGTACAAAGAATAGTCAAATTTTCACAAAAGAAATTACTAACAAGCAAGAAAATGCCCAGTAGGTAAAAACAAACAACAATGCAACTAGGCCATAAAGGAAAAGAGACAGCAGAGATCAGAGAAGCCACATCTGATCTTAAATTAAAGAACAATCTTCAAATTCAGATGATGAAACTGATCAATAACTTGTCTTGTATTCCTGGTTGTTGGACATTTACAAGTTCCAAGGAAATGGAAAATTTCCCTTTTGTCTAGCTAAACACCACTTCTGAGACAAAGTAAAAAGGACGTGGTTATGGAAAACTAGATAAAGAGTAGCACTATTCTAAAGAGATGACAAAATTTAGTAACTGGAATGTTTATGAAAGACAATTATGTGGTGACAAAAAGTTCTGTTTGGATGACAGAAGGATTAAAACTCAATGCAATTATTAAACTGTAAAAAAGAACATTGTCAGAATGTTGTTGGGTTGGGAACAATTTAGGCAGGAAGTGATTGAGGAAAAAACCCAGCTAGTTAACCTAATCCAAGCTGTAACAAAAAAATTGTCAAAACAAAGAACAGCATGTGCAAAGACTCATATAGATATTAAAAATGTTAATCCCTCAAAAGTACTTACTGTTTGCAAAATTCAGGTTGAATAATTTTGCTGTATACAACATGGTTTTAAGAGCCACGATTTAATAATAACTGTCACAAAATGCAAGGAGAATGACACTAAAGTCTTTTTTTGAAACTGAATCTTACAGGCTAAGTTGAAAACTACAAAATTAACAATTTTACATTTGAGAGATGGAATGACTTGAGATGTATGGTCAACTGTGGTTGCCTAACTACTGAAAATAAATAACACAACACCTAGAATACAAAGCTAAGAAAACGCCAGTAGCTTGCATATAGGACTCTACACAAAGGATCCTATGTTACAATAACATTATAAATCATGATGCAAAATAATGTTAAATGTAATTCTCACTACTAAGCTGCATACTGAGAGGAGTAAGTTGAAAGAATCCTATTGTCCTAACTCACTGGTTAGTCACGAGTACTGCCAGTGGCCAAGTGACATCTCTCCATTAACAGGAAAGCACTAAGACGCATGAGATGCCCAACTGTCCTTGGTCAAACTAAAGGAAAAAGACACTCTCCACAATTTACTACTAAAAAGATTCTGCGCGCATTTCCAGTCATCTCCCACTACGCGGGTGTAGGATGGTGTTTAAATTAAAAAAAGTCAGCATCACACAATTCAGGACATGTCTGTCTTTCCAAAAATTAAGCATGCTAGTTCAGAAACACTGCACCATCACTTAACAGCTTAACAGAAGAATGAGTATAAACAGCAAGGAACTCAAAAACAGATTTGCAGGGGTAAAATTAAACCCATATTTACAGATTCTGGGCAACTATATACATCTTACTGATTACATTAGTTACCATTTAAAATACTGATAAACAGAAGGTAAAAGGACAGTTAAGAGAGTATGTATGAATATAATTTTACTCAGTTTTTTCAAATTTTGTATTATCTTTATAACTATCTGACTTAGAAGTCAGTGGAGTTACCCTGCACTCACATTTTTTTAACTTTGTTCAAAACACGGCCTCTGGTACCATGGGCCAAAACAGTGTTTAAAAACCTCCAAAGGCATTTCAACAAGAGATGACATCAATATTTTTCTCTGGAAATGATACATGATTTTTCAACCTTATATTCCTCTCCTTTTTATATATGGGGAAAAAAATAACGAAATAATGGAAAGCCATTAGTAAACTTCCCTTTCGACTTATTGTATCTTCTTTGTTTCAACTTCCATGTCAACTGACTGTATTTTAACATGCAGAAAAGGAAGAGCACTTTTCACATTATTCCTGGGTTACTACCAAGTGATTCTTTCTACTTTCTAAATAAAGGCAGTTAATTAATCCAGAAAGCAAACTAAAAATACAGTTTGAATCCTGTATGTTCAGTAATGAAAGTTTTGTATCCTGGAAATGACACATGCAGTTGGTCTATTCAAATGTATGGACATTCCCCTTTGGGCAATATGAATCTCAGTCATGCAAAGGCTTAAGCACAGAACTCCTTTGCAGGGGAGCTCCACCATTTTTCTGTGAAGCAATAAGAAGCAGACAAAATGGCAAAGACATAAATGGAATCTACTAATGTGTATTTTAATTGTGATGAAGTGACCAGCCATTTCATTTTAGGTTAAGAGAAAATAGACCAATTAAAAATTTAGTTTGCAGAAACCTTTTTACATTTAATTTGCAAACAGAGTAGCACAGGCAAATTATTTATACCATATGAAAGTTCATTCTTTAAACTGCTCCTGACCCATATATCAGTTAAAAATGGCAAGCTTACAAAACAATCTCTCCCTTATCAGCAACAGAAAAATCACAACAAATAAATGAAGAAAAACTACAACAATAAAATCAGAACAAATTAATCACTGATGCCATTACAATAATGTATATGTCCATTTGATTGAATAACGGTCGATCATGTTTTACATATAAAACAGAAAAGGATTTACCAAATGGCAGGAGCACCTACACTTCAGCTGCTTGGAGTCTCAGGATAATGCTATGAGAAGACTATCATCATTACAATATAATTTTCAGGTAATTACATGTGTGCAACAGATTAAACTTGACAAAATCAACCGAAACAAGGTTTCTAACCGGCATGTTTTCAATAATTATTCTGCTCAGAAGCACACCTGAAATCACCTTTTGAAAATGTTTATTTTCCCCATGTAATCTCCTTGGTACTGGAAATATCCCAGAATGTAAGAGGTCAGAGGTCTTACTTCAATCCATTAGTAATGCCACAGAAAAATAAAACTTGGAATGCCTTCACTGAAAAGAGAAACATGAAAATAGTTTCATACAGCATTTTTTTTTAGGTAGTTTACTAATATTCCTAAGCAAAGTAGCCTCCTTCTAAGTGAGAACATTCAACAGGCACATTCAATACAGATTTTACTTAATTTTCACTTCTGTAGTGCAATGAGTCCTCATATGGACTAAATTCTACCATGAAATGTGCTATTTATACTTAGTATTAATGATTTTCCTTATTTATTCCAGGCATATAAACAAAATCCTGAGCTATCCTTCACCTATGAATCAATACAAAACATCCACAGGAAAAAAAAATCTTTTAAAAAGATTATAGATGTGTCTATAATACATAAATGCTGGTAAGTTTTTAATAGAGACCATATATAAGAATCAAAATTCCTATATAATGTGTAATACTTTAAGCTTCTGCTATAGATTTTTCTTTTCTCCTAGCATATAACACATGACTTTAGATCACTAGGATTATTAGGATAATTTAGGAACATTTCTAATGCCTGCTCGGAAGTAATGAAATATATTTTCCTGATATGCTTCAAAAAAACTTAAGCATCAAAAATATTTCTTGTCAAAAAAATTACAGGACCAAAGGTTTCCAGGGAATTTTCTAAAAGAACTGCCTTCCCACCTTTCAAAAACATCTCATCTTTGCCTTGTTGTTTTCTGGTTGCTCATAAGCTAAAATCCCAGGGCAACATAGTTTATTGTTTTAATATCTGTCTGACGCAAAGCAAAAGTATTCTCTGGTGAGTGCTTATCTGTCATATGTACTTCTGTGAAAGGAATATCAAGACAAATAAGATGTTCTAGGGCATATCTTGGGATTACGAATTTGGCACTGACTGAATTCTGTTTAAAAATAGTTGAAATGATAAATAAAAAAATACCTACACTGATATTTTGAGGATGGGAACTTGAAGAGCATTGGCTTTTAAATATTTTAATTATAAAGGGTTTATATTACTTTAGTATACATAGAGAATGAACATTCAGGTCCATAAATGGGACAAACAAGAGGAAAAAATATTCATAATTGAAACAGTTAAACCAGTAAAATTCTATTCTAATGATACAATGGCCTGTGAACTTACTTTGTATTAATTAAACTCAATGTAATGGCATTTTCTATATTGAAATGAATAACCAGTGATCTGGAAATTCATTTAGACCATTAGGTTAATTACAGAAACTGATGAAGTTTTATCAGACAATTACAATTAAAGAACAAGAACAATGTGGGACAGATTTATAAGCATTTGTACCACCTCAATCATTTTTGCTGAATTCCAACCACCACTTCTTGCAAAATTGTAATCGATATATCAATTACAAAATGGGCCATCAACTTCATTTGCCCTTTAGTTTGATAAAACAGAATAAATTAATATCATATTTGTGCATTTTCATTTTTTTTTTTAATTCTATCATGTTATTGCAGTATGAAAGATTTACTTTTTAATCAAAAATGAAAATTTATGGAAAAAAGTATGTATATTTTGGAACTGACAAGCATGCTTACTGAAGATGAAACAACTCCAACATTTCAAAAATGTAAGCCAAAACTGACATCAGTTTAAAATGTACTCATTGAAGTCAAGGCAAAATTCTCTTTTATGGGCATGCAAAACATTTGGGAAATATAGGTGCTCACCTGCACATCTTTCAGAACAAAGGCATGCAGCAATTTACTATTTTGCCATATATGTTAGCTATTCAGTCCAGTGAACTGCCCTTTTAATGCATGCTCCAAAAAAATCTACTAGTAGTTACATGCCTGATAACTCAAGTATCTTTATTTTTACTTGGAGCTAAAACAAAACCTAAACATTACAAAGATCAAAGCTTTGATTTAGAGAATGAAAAATATTTTGCTGCCATGGAACTTGCATTAAAATCTGTAATCTCTCTCCTAATGCCTTCTATAGGACCTGGGTATGCACAACTGTAAATTTCTGACAAATGTGATGCCCATCTTTAGGTTGGCTGCCTTGCTACACCAGCGAAGCGTAGAAGTTCTCAACTGGCAGGTTCTTCTCCTTTTTCAATCCCTGCCATGAAAGGGCAGGGGAGATTATCGAGGAAACAGAGCCAGGCTCTTCACAGAGGCACACAGTGGGAAGAGAAGAGACAACAAAGGTAACTTGAAGTGAGGGTTCCACTGTTAGGACATTCAAGCATTGGAACAGGTGACCCAGAAAGGTCATCGCAGTCTCCATCCTTGAAGGTGCCCTGTGCAACCCGGCCCTTCCAACCTGACTCATTCTAGGATTCTACAACCTCATGTCTTCCTTCCTTCCGTCCCATGTTTTGGCTCCCATTAACTTCTATTTCATTCACATTTTCAGGTACTTCTACATTATAGAAAAACGGGGAAAATAAGCACTAAACAGTTTTTAAAAGTCCTTGCATTAATTCAGGTTAGTATTTTTGCCTGTTTTAACCATACATACCCAGCTATACGACTGTCCTTTGGAACAGTGATACAGATACATTTTTCTTCTTTTTTGAATCTTCCTTTTCTCCAGCAGGGTCTTAATATTCTCATGAATCCTATTCTCAAGTGGCTTCAATTTGGAAAAGTTCCAAAATTTTTCCAGGTACATTTCTTATTTTAACAGTAGATAGAAATTTCTTCGGGATTTTACAATTTCCTGTGGAAGCAACTAGTCTAAAGAAGTGGGGGCAAAAAGACATGGTCAGTTATGTGCACCAAATGGATTCACTAAGTTTCAGTGAGATACCATGGGCCTCCTGGAAGCTTCCAGTGAGTGCTGATTACTCACTGGGACTTGGTGTACTCTAATCTTTACTTTCTGGATGTGTCTCCTTCCAATCTTGTCTACAATCTGCATTAGGATAATGATGAACAATTTAACTGCAATCAGTTGTATTAGCTATGTCCTCAAGATGTCAGAGCTATGGGAATTTACAGCAACCAACATGAGACCATGAACTTCCTTACTTTGATTGTCTCAATAAGACAAAGAATCTGTCCCACCAAGGGACGTGAACACATTTGCATGCTGAAACTATGCTTTCTACATAATAAATTATTTATTCCCAGAATAGATGTGCAAATGAAAAACTGATCCAGGCCCCATCTTCTGCTTCAGCATAAGAGAACAGATGAGGCATGAGAGACTATTGCTACTGATTTGTTCCACTGCTTGCAAAAGAAACAGCTCATTTCTTTCTGTATTATGCAAAGGGCCAGAAGTGATGGAAGGAAGCAGCGCCATGTTTCCATCTCCTGACATATTCAGAGGTGTAACTAATCACTGTACTGGGAAATGTACAATGTGATACATAAAATATATCCTGGGGACATAAAACATCAGAAGGGAAAGAGTAGCTCCAACAATTGCACTCTTCTTTCTGACTATCCAAAAAAAACGTGGTAGAAGTATACTGTCACCAGAGACTACCAGTGATCAATAAAATTAAAAGTTAAAAAGTTAAGAAATTAGCTAGCAAAATTAAGAAAAATGTATTTTACAACCATGTTTCTGTCCTTCATTTCTTATAGAATGTAACTCGGGGTCAAAACACAAACAGTCAAGTTAAAGACAACAACATTTCTAAAAATGGGGACTATCCTCTTCCAAGTATCTGAGAATTCCTAAATGCCATTAGCATTTAAAGAACTCCAAACCTCTCAGACAGCTTTAAAAATCTCAGCTGATTCTTTCCCTTCTGCTAAAACAGGTACAAGTTAAAAAGCTCTTAATTCTTACATTGGAAGCTGTTCTGAAAGATTACACTGTTACAATACTGCGAGTAAAAGAATAAACAATTAACAAATTTTTCAAAGATGAAGGCTGCAATATTGTCTCCATGGAATGATAATAGTAAAAGTATCAGTCTCCCAGACATTAATGTTGACTTATCAGTTATCATTTCAATATTACAAATGTGCATTAAAAGTAGAGTATAGAAGATCTTGAAAATAAAAGAAGAAAATGAGACAAAACTTGAGCCTCATTTCTACTAACTTCTTAGTAGAATTTCCTATAGAAATGTAACTATTTTACAACTTTATTGAAAGTTTTGTAATACAGAGAAATAAAAAAACTAATTACAATCATTTGTAATCATAGTGATTTTGCATTATTAGGAGTTGTGACCCTGTGGGGGAAACTACATTTTGGCAATATGAAATACTATTCATAATAAAAAAAAAAATCATGACTTGCAGACACACAGATTCAACAGAAGTGTAACAATTTCTACTGCAAGGGCTACCAGCAATCTCTTTTATGAAACTGTGTATTACACATTGCCCAGTGGGAGGCAGATAAGCAAAGTCTGTTTACTTATGTATTTGGCATAATTGAAAACAAACAGGTGTTTGTTAGGATATCATTATTCAAGGAGCACCACTGCAAAATAAGATTTTTCAAAGGGATTGACTCATGAGACATAATGGAAACAGTGAAGTATAGAACTTAGCTAGCTATACAATGACTATCTAGGGATTTAATAATAATGGAAATACTGTACGATGTAAACAGCATCCCCAAAAATAAATTTCTAGGATAGAACTCAGTGAGGTAATAGGAGCAACAGGGTAAACTTAAGAAAGGATTTACAGTAATTTCCAGAAAATAGAACACCAAGCACTGCCCCTTCTCCTCCAAAAGAAGCTCCCTAACAATGAGATGAACAAAATGTTTGGATAACTTTCTAAGAAAAGAATTTCAGTCAGAGATTAGCATTTCAGTCAAAACACTGGTGTTTCAGTCCAAAAGGAATAGTGTGATAAAAATGTACTACAGGGACAATTGATTTAGACAGTATTTCATCTCTGTGTTACTACAAGGATTAAAAAAAACCCATTGCTTGGGAAAACTGAAATAGTATAAATAATATGAATAATATCATTATTTCATTTCCAATTTAAAACACTTCATATATTTTGTTAGTTCACTACACATTTGTAGACTCCTGATTTGAAAGTAGATCCCATATTGATGCTGTAAAAGCTCAAGGGATGATATTCATAGCCTTTGACATAAGAGAGTTACAAGACTGCAGAGATTATCACTATGAAGCTCTTTTGACCTCATTCCTGGTTTTAATGAATAAAAGAAATTATTTTAGTAGTCTAGATAAGCTTTAAAAGAGCAGTCTAGATTGAATACAATCTTCATAAACAGCACATCTGATAATGTTAAATCAGACAATGCAAAATATTTTCTTTACAGAGGGCTGCTAAGAACACATAGCAAATGCTGCTCTTCACCCTCGTTCAGCAAGCAGCAATAATTACTGTTTCGCTCAGACAGAGGCTTCTTCATCTGACTAGATTTCAGACTGGGCATCAGTGGTACCACCAATATGATCTAAAACACTCTCAGAAGAATCAGTTCCACCTCTGCTGCAGAATTTTACAGGAGACATTGCTACTCCAAGATTTTGTAGAGAAAAATGGCCAATAGCCATCTATGCTTTTAGCTTGCCTTTGCTACTTTTATTAGGGCAGCTTTTTAGAATTCAAGATACCCATTTGCACAGTCTTTTTCCTTTTGTAAGACCTCATATCTATTTTCTTCCTGATACAATCAAATGGTAGCATGATATGAGATTTTTTGCTTATTAATGTTGTGGCCAGGAAGGAAAAAGAAACACAACTTCATCCTCAACACAAAACACAGAGTGTGCAACAGTACTGGATTCCAAAAAATGTCAGTGATACTGTACAATTTTTGACCAATTCTGTAAAACATTGCAATATAGGCCAACTTTTATAAAAAAAAAATAAAAAAAATTATATATATATACACTTTGAGGAAAAAGGAGCAACTAAAAACACTAAATTACCTGTTGAAATTACTTACACATGTTTATAAATACCACATTTACAAGAGCTATTGGGAAAGTTTACAGTTTTAGGGGGCTTACTTCACATTAATGTGCTTTTGTCACAAAACAAAACAACAAAAGAGCCATAACACTAGCTTACTTGTGGATGTGTATACTAGTGAACTGGGGGCACTGTACACGGGAGATCCCTCCTGGTTTGCCTGGCACAGCAGCACCCTGCCTACAAGAAAGAGAGAGAGAGTGGTATCTGGTTTTGGAACTAAACCTTGATTTTTATCTCAAAACAGAAATAAAGTCATAACCAGAGCAGTGAGGTAAAGCAGGGGCACTTCTTGTCATTTGACTTCAAAGCAGAAAGAGCCCCAATAAACATGTACAATTTTACATTCGAGAAAACAACACACAGACATCTCCCAAAACCCAAACACCCTTTTTATCACATGGGGAAGGTGGTGGATGACCTATGCATTCCCAGCGCTCCCCAGTCTCTCACCCAGCTCCTCTCTCTCCCTCTCAGCCCCATCTCTCTGGAGCAGAACCTGCCTAGTTGGCTCTGCTGCTAACGGGAGCCACCCACCCACCCACCCTCACCACCCACCTACCAACTTCTCATCTCCGCAGCTTTGGCTGCTCAAGCAAACACAGCAGATAAATCAGACAGCAAAGCTCCCATACACAGATGTTAAGCCACGTATGATCTCACTTATATCACTTAAATTAACACTGGTGCAACCGAAACCAAAATATTACTAATACATGTGGAGATTTCAGTATTTTTTGCTCAAATGAGAGCATACATAAACATAAGCTACTCTCTAGTATATAAGCTGGATTCAGGATTAAGAACAAAATCAAATAAAAGTAACAAAACCATTGTTTTAAAAAGAAAGAAAAGTAAAAGAAATAACCAAATCAATTTAAAACAACGCTTTTGCAATGCATGTTCATTTGGAACAAATGACAGAAGTTTAAGCTTATTTCCTTTTTTTTTTTTAACATGAGCTTAAATAGAATGCCCTACGATTTCGACATCTTTCTTAAAATGATATTTTAGCAGCCTTAGCTGAATACAGATTGAATATTGATTAGAGGTAGAAACATCTATACTTTCATAATAGGAAAAAAAAACTTCTGCACTTCTGCAATACAGTCCACCAGGAAGAGGAGGGTGTGACACATCAGTTTAGCAGATATGTGTGGATATACCTCCATATACACACACACAATTATATATAGACATACACTGACATACTTCAAGCTGTCAGGATCTGTGAATCATGCAATTTCAAAAATATTGCATTACAGGAAGATTTGTGAGACTTTAGAAGTCGCGCATTGTTATAAGCAATGTAAGTCAACAAAGCTGAGTCAAATACGTTTGGAAGGGTAAGACTGATTGAAAGGAGTAGGTGTGCTTTCCATTCGGTATCATAAGAGCAATTCTCAACTTAGATTCAGCTACCAGAGTTCTTTCAAAAAACGGTTTAAAACAATTTCTGTCATTAACTAGTTCTGTGATTATTGCTTGCAGCTGTCAGTTGAAGTGGAAATACAGGAAATACTGAAGAAAAATAATTCTTGTAATTTATGCAATTTAGTTAAGACTGAGAGCACTGGAAATCTCATGAAATATTATGCTTCTCACCTTCCCAGAAAATAACACACCCTTAACTAACAGAATTTGGAGGTGCTTGCTTTTTTCCAGCCATCCACTACTAATCTGAAAGACAAAACAAACTAAAACCCCATTTTTTTCCCTTTTTTAAAGATAGCATATAGCTGACTATATTGATGTCTATCTCTCTCAGCCTGACAAAAAAATCCACAACTGGAAGCTGTTAAATGACCATATACCTATTGAGAACCTAACAGCAAGTATTATTTTCAGGCTAGTAGATAAAGAGGACCTCTCAGCACACCTCGCACCAGGAATGTGTACATTGGAATATGGATGCATTTAACACCATCAATGCTTCAAAACTTGCTCTACTACAGAGTGAACTGAAGGCACAGAGGCACTCATCCAGCTGAGCAAAACGCAACAAGGGGAAGGAATTATTACAACCAGTAATTTTCATTAGGCTTTAAGAATACTGTAACTATAATGATTCAAATATATTTAGTAGATATACACATATTTTTAGAAATCACAGATTTTCATTTATTTATATGATTTATTATAAACTCTAGCCAATACTTTGCTTGTTCCACAGTCCATAGGTATTTTACTATTCTTTGAAGCTAACATTCTTACATTTTTTCTGATTTCATCTCACACAAATCTAATTTTCCCTACTCAAGTCTTCTAATTTCTAATGAAAGTACTTCAAAACAGATGCTTTTTTCATCCATGTTACTAGAGTGTATTTAATTTGTTGCACAGAGCATTCTAATTATATTTTGACAATCTGCCTTCAAATTTGTACATAAAATTAATACTAATACCTAAACCACTATTATTAGATTATTTTAGAAAAATATAGAACTTTTAAATCTACTTTTTTGAGAAAAGATTATTTCTGCTCCATCTATTTTGGCATATAAAAATATTTAAATTGCAATTAATATAAGTGGGGAAGACAGAATTATTTACAATAAGATCTTCTGGATAAACTTCAGAACATTGACTTAATCTATAAATGCCCTAGCGGGGAAAAAAAAAATAATAAAAAAAATCAAAGTTTTCCTCTAGAATACTAAATCCTAGTATGACAGAATAAAGAATGGTTGGGTTCTTTTTCTTTTAAGAAAGAGGATTTTAATGTAAAGTTCTTAATATGTCTGTTCAAACTGCCATTTAATAATATCATGGAGCTGATGAACTTCAAAAAACTACAGTCATGCAAAAAGAGTTCATCTTTAATTCTTCAGTGTCCGGTATTTTCTCATTAAGAGCAGTCTGTGTGCTTTTTTGCTTTTCTCCAATACAAGCATCTACTTGTTTGGTCACAACAGACATGCGACCAGCAATACAGGATTTTGGAGATCAGTAGCAGAAATCCCCTCAGACTCACTCCTTAAAAAAGATCAGAAAAATATTAGCATATATATCTGTAGAGCGTATTCACTACAGGCACACAGGAGAGCTTTAGACGGCACGGTGGCAGAAGGGAAACTGAGGCAGCCACGCTGCTGGGAGGATGGTCTGGTACAGGGAGGATGGTGTGGGGTGCTGGGCATGCTGGCGGGTTGTGCCGCACTCAGCAGGTCATAGAATCATAGAATGGTTTGGGTTGGAAGGGACCTCAAAGATCATCCAGTTCCAACCCCCCTGCCATGGGCAGGGACACCTCCCACCAGACCAGGTTGCTCAAGGCCCCATCCAGCCTGGCCTTGAACACTTCCAGGGATGGGGCAGACACAACTTCCCTGGGCAACCTGTGCCAGTGCCTCACCACCCTCATAGTAAAGAATTTCTTCCTGAGATCTAATCTGAATCTTTTTTCTTCCAATTTAAAACCGTTTCCCCTTGTCCTATCATTACCCTTCCTGGCAAAGAGTCTCTCCCCAGCTCTTCTATAGGCACCCTTCAGATATTGAAAGGTCGTTATAAGGTCTCCCCGGAGCCTTCTCTTCTCCAGGCTGAACAATCCCAGCTTCCTCAGCCTGTCTTCATAGGAGAGGTGCTCCATCCCTACAGGTCCCTGTGCTGGGGCAGGACATGGTGGTGCCAGCTGAGCACCAGTGGCAGACATCCCCCCAGAGTGATTCACCACTCATCCTTGCCGTACAGGCTGGCAGAGTGGACCAAAACATACTTTTCAAGATCAAAAGATCTTGAAAGATCCCACTCATATTTCTCTTCCTCCAATGTTTTCTTCTGCAGTCCATGATTAAGAATGTACTGTTTGATTAGGTCCTCTGTTGAAGCACTACAGCTATTTTGAGAAAATAATTACTCTTAAAAAATACAGGGCTGTGAGGAAAATGATGTGAAATCATGAATATTTTTAGAATTCCAAAAATTCAACTCCTAGTGGTTCTAAGATATTTGGTGAAAAGTATTTTTCTCATTTTTTTCATACTTTCAAAAATAAACTTTTGTGTATAGTTCTTATTTACAAGATTTATATAAATTAATCTACAGAGCGTATGTGGAAATACCAACGTACTAGTGATAATACACAGGTTACTCAGTGGCTCATACATGACGTATGACTAAGTTAATTGTATTTCTCAAACACTTGGGTAGTTAAGTAGTAGTAACCAGGATCAAGTCCAGGAGGAGTTTCCAGTAAGTTTTTAAGGATTTTGGATCCCTTCTGCTAAAGGTAGCTTCTTGGTCTAACTGTAACCGCTGTGTAGCCAGCACTACACGCAGCTTAAAAGCAAAGATCTTGAGTAAGTTTAAGAGAATTTGCACAACTAGTTGGAATCTCCTATGGCAACTTTTGTGCAAATAGAACATTTTCAGCAGAAAATAAATCATACCATTAGTTCAAATTACACCCCTGATGTACCATTAACAGCGTCACAAGGGAATACCTCTCTCCTGTCTCAGGAAGCAGATGAAACTTTTAGAATCCTTCTGTTGACAGACCATTACCAAGAACCTGAGTTTAGAATGCATCACCTCCCAGGACGGATGGCTTTAGTACCTTTGCCCACAAACAAAAAGTTTCCAGTTTACCATGCTGTTAATTATCTCCCCAGGATTTCTGGGGATTTACAAAAGGGAAGAGGACAGAAGTTACACCTTAGCACTCTCTTACATTCCAGGACAAAATCCCAGCAAGTAACTGAGATAAAATGGAAAAACTGATTTCATACTTTCACTCTGGGAATCCTAAAACTCACAGCTTCACATAAAGCTTTTCAGACAGCTCCAAAGAAGTCAGTGTTACTGAGGTCTATATAGGGTACAACTCCCGTTGCAACAAGAGGGTAATCACATAAGAATTTCAGTGGCAGAAATTAATGAAGTCAGTATCCAGGACCAGTCTACATAGCGTATTAGTGCACAGGTAGCTAAAAATCAGAGTTTATAACATAGGAACTAAGGAAGTTACTACACACAAGGAGACTTAGTGACGATTACATCACTCTAATCCATTGTGCTCTTAGCTTCCCAGGTAAAGCAGCTCTTCTTTATACATATTTATTCTACTGTGTAACCAATACAAGCCTCTTACTGCTTTTGGCAACTAAGAACCAGTTCGTACATTCTATAATACTATTTACCAAAAAAATCTCAAACAAACCCATGGGAAAGAATAAATAAAAGCTAAAAATGCTTGTGTCTCATCTTGTCTATATTATTATAAAATTTTTCTTTTATTACTCTAATCTAAAAGCTGCATTATTTATTAAACTCAGTGATTGTTATTTCCTTTTCCCTTTCCCCCAGTACAGCTGGACAGTACACAGCCCAGTCTTCACTCAGTCATTCTGATCACTGGGTTTTTTCGTACCTTTTGCAACAACTATTATTGCTATACACTTAATTCCTCTTCCATGCATAAAGAAACTATAAGGCTACATCTCTCATAAACATATCAGGAGATTTGCTAGTGTATCAAAGATCCTCAGAAACAATCCATGTCTGCTCTTGATTTGCTGATCTAAAAATGTAATTTAATATTGGCCTTTCCAGACAGAAGTAGCATTAGCTTCGTTCTGGTCTGAAATTTTGTTGTATGATGGGTTATTTCAAAATGTGTCACAGAAATGGATCAGAAACACCTAACTAAAAGGCCACTGCTGTACAATAATAGTGTAAGTTAGCTTCTATTGTCCTATCTGATTAGAGAATTTAAAGAGGGTATCTTGAATACATAATAGTTGTTAAGTGTTCTCTTAGCCCTCATTATCTATAGCCAACTACACAGCCTTAGTATGCTTTTAAATATGCTGTTAATTCAAAAAAGTGCTTCTTGAGTGCCTTCAGCTATTGGGGTCTATAAATGGAATAATACTCCTTCCGCTTTTAACACAACCATCCATGAATGATTGTGTTGACTCATTGAATTGTTTAATTCATTATTAACAAAGGATAAAATAGCATAATGGAAAAATACACACGTCCTTTCTTCCAATATATTAAAATATATATTATTATATCTCTCTTAGAGTGTCACCAAAACACTCGGTGAACTTCGGCAACAACTCACGGAACAACAACTGGGGGAACAGCAATGCACGTTACAACAAACATTGTTTCTAAGCCATCCTTTCAGTTATTCTTTGCTGGTCGTACCATTACAGGCTTTTGTGAAACAGAACTCTCCACCCTGTTATACACGCTCCATGTCTATACTAAGTCACATACTGGGACTGGTAGGTGTTCATGTGATGTCAGTAAAAATTGGATAAGGGACAAAGTCTGCAGCTCTGGTAAGAATTTTGCATGAGATTTTCCCAATTTCCCTTTTCCCCACCTCTTCCTTCTGTATATAACTCATCACAAGGTAACAAGGATCTCTCCTTCTCCAGGGCCTGACACAATACACGACTGATCAAACTACTTACCAGTATGTACTGCGGTGCCTTAGACTGGGAAAGACCTTGCAGATAGCACAAGAGCTGGGAGGCAGCAAGTTCTTTTAAGCTCTGCTCCCCTGTCAACATCCTTTTCCTGCTTCACAACAATGACTTGCTTTAAAGCTTCATCCACTTCATCAATGAAAAGTTAAAAGATGTACTGACTAATAATCCACTAAAATTTTCAAAGATTGCTTTAGAAGGAAGAGCTTGACAATAGTCACTAATTTTTAGTGACAAATTTAGGCTGTGCCATGGTACTGTTGGTACGTGACACAGTAATGCCAGCTTAAAAACACACTTTGTGTGACTGACTTGTTTCTGTTCTGATTAGCATGTCAACATAGACAGGCTATACTTCACAGGAACAATTTATGTAATGTTTCCATTCACAATGTGAAACAGTTGCAATAAAGCTCCTTTTCCAAATCTAATTTAAAAAGGACTAATCAGCCACAGACATTCCTTGTACTGTAACCAAAATTAACTACTATGTCACACAAACTCAGCTGCTGCTTGTACCAAAATACAGAACAAGCCTAGAGATTTACCTGTGCTTGTTAATGAATTTTTATCACTGGCATCCAAGTGTAAATCCTTATTCACAGACTGCTCCCAAAACATCTAACACTGTAAAATCCACTATTTAATCATGCAAAAAAGTGGAATGGTACTGTCAGTATTGCCCATAACTGCAACTTTCCTACAACATATGTTTATTATATGATATATATACATACACACAAATTCAAGTGCACACCAATTGATATTCAGTGATATTCACTGTCATCATCTTACACTGGGAGAGGTATCCCACTTAAGTTGTTCAGGACCTTTGAAAATCAAATTGTCATGCCTAATCACTCTAGGTCCTCCTCACAGACTGAAAGGTATGTAAACGATGGCTACTCTTGGTTGATTGTAACTTCATCTTGGTTCATTTCCAACTTTGAGAAACAAGAGAAATTCTGAAGTATAAATATAAACTCTGAGTTGGTATTACATTATTCTTGAAATAGGATACTTGAGAACATAAAAAATGCATTCATATTCTGCTGATAACTAAAATGGGTCACATTCACACATCTGCCTGATGAATAAAGACTGCAATATGACAAGAAAAACAGAATAAATGAAACTGGAGCGTTTCTGCTCAAACATGAACACTACGGTTTCACCATGGCCCTGGAGGGATTACAAGTAGATGTGTTTATACTTTATCCTCTCATATTGTGTCAAGACACTATTTTCTGTGTAAATTACCTATTTCAGTAAATCGATAAGACAGAGATGCAAATCTAATGCAATTAGATGCAGAGATGCAAATTACTAATCCCTCAGTTCTATTTGCTTACCCCAATGGATGTTGGTTTTAACTTACAAATAAAATTCTATTCTGAAAGACAAGCTGAGAATGTAAAAGAGCAAAAATTGAATCATCATGCATAATCCTGGGTTTCCTTAGCCTATTTCCTCCCTGGCCCATTCCGATTCCAGAATTTCAGGAGCATGCAAAAACATTACAAAAAGGGTAATGCAATGTTTCCAAACTTTCCAAACAATTCACTTTTACTGTGCCTGGAGACTTCCCCCAAAACAATTTTCACAGACAGAGACTGTATACCATTGGTAAAGCACAGCTTCATCTCAGCTACCTCTAATAACTGAATGAAAACTCACTATTTTGAAATTTATTCTCAGTAAGTACTATGAAATGCAGTTATGATGCAAATGTATTGGGGAAAAAAAGCAGAAGACAAACCAGAAAGCATTAGCTATATGTTTGGAATACAATTCAATATATTCTTAAACTGCTTTAGCATTAATTTACAGATGTAATCAAAGTTTAACACATAGCGGAGCTGTTTTCCATTCCACTTAACTGTATTAATTTCACATTTCATATATTACTTTATTACTTTACATTTCAGAATAGTTTGTGTGCCTGACTGTCCATTTTAACACATGGATCTTCCTAACTTTGTTATTCTTCTAATCAGAGGAAATTATTCCTCTGCATAACTGCTCTAAACTTATCTAGCATTGCAAATATCCCACCCAGTCCTGAACAAACAAGCGTTTTAGTGATGACCTTGTAGTTTGTCTTACCTTTTCCCTGAGAGAGCCTTAAACCATTGCTTTTTACCTATATCCATGCCTGGTATTTGAATGACACTCTCTGTTTTACTCTATCAGACAACCACCATGCATACTGTAGCCTAGACCCCAGGCTCAGACAGCATGCACCCAGGCTGACCTCTGTTGTCAAGCAATGGGTGAGAGTCACAGGAGCTATAAACCAGCTGGTTTTATATCTGGTCTCCAAGCCTACATCACGCAGAGTCTGGAGAGTTTACTCTGGACCAGGCTCGGTCTCATCCCCTGCAGCAGCCACCCCAGCACACACGGCTCAAAGCTGTCCAAATGCCAGTCTGCGGGACGTATGACAGTCAGTGTGCACAGGGGGCCTCCAGTACAGAAACTCCCAGGGCAGTTTCTTGCAAACAGAAATCTATTTCACGTGGACTAAACCTGCTCTGCAAACTCCAAACCAGCACAGGGCAAGTGGGGATAATTCTCAGATTTACTTAAAACCCATGCTAATGCTGCGAACTAATGTAATAACAAGAGGAAGCCAGGGAAACAAGTGTGGAAAAAAATATTTCAGGATAATGTTTGTAATGAGACAGTTTGAGGCTGCAAACATATTTATTTCTTTTCTGTCACTCATCAGGAAGCCATAGAACACATTTTCACTAACCATCAAATGATGTTTAAGAGAAGTCCAAGCATTATTTTTCCTCAAAAGATTCTCTTTTTGAGTAAAGCACAGTCCTTAATTACATTTTTAGCCCTTTAAAAATTAAGCAATTATATCCACACTAAAACAAATTGAACAAACATACAAGAAATTAAAAGCAATGTAAAAACAAAGAAAGGACAATATGGCTCCTGCTTGACCAGAATGCTTTCTTTTATTTTAATAAAGTAGTATTTAAACAAACAAGGCAAACTGCATACTAGGTGAAATGAGAAGAAACACAGCCAGCAGATCAAGAGCTGCTGTTATTCCCTCAAGACACACACACTTGGTGCCTATGAGACTGCACCTGGAATATCCTATGCAGTTTTTAAACCTACTGCCACTCCAGTTCAATCAAAATGTGGAGAAACTGCAGAGAATATGCTGGAGTGAAACTAAGACAGTCTAAAGCCCATCTCCTGTGAAGGGAGGTTGAGGGAACTGAATTTGATTAGTCTGGCAAAGAGGAAGTTAAAACGTAATCCAACAGCTTTCACTATTTGAAGGGAACTTACAAAGGTGATGGACCCAAAAATCTCATTGGAATAGTAGCAGATGAAATATAAATGTCAATAGCCACCAACTGTAGCTTGAAAGATTTAGGTTGGGCATCAGGAAAATGTTTTTCACTAGGAAGGCAGTGCAGCACTGAAAAATGTTACCCCAAAAAGTTCATAAATCTCTGTCCTTGTAAATTTATACAAATTCATTCCTCACCGGATCTAGCACTGGTGTAGGCCTTCTTGAAAAGAAAGTCAGACTGCATGACCTCCAGAAGTCAGTCCCAACTCATGTTTCTATAATTTTGTGAAGAAGTGTCTGGTCCAGTGTCAAAGAAATCTTATTTCATGGGTGTGAAATGTCCTGGTTAATCACCACTGTATTCCACAATAATCATGCTAGATCTGTGTGGGAGTTGCTCAGATGTATTATACCAGCTTACTGGGGAAAAAAGGAGATCTACAGAAGAATGTTCCCTCAAATAAAAGCAGCGTTAAGCTAACACAAGGTATGTATCTGAGATGAGTGGGACTACTTGAATAATTGACAATTCAGATGAACAGACCATTTGACAGCAATTTGTCAAGATGTAATCTGAATACTTGAACTTGGAGGCCATTGACTGTAATGCAAGAATGGGACTTTTGTATTGCCCCTACAGACTCAACTAACCTGCCATCATTTGGATGGCATTTTTGATGTGTTGGATATAATTTAAAAAATAAGATTTCCCAAATTATCAAAAGTGTGTGCCTAAGGTAAAGTATAAGAAGACAGCAAGCATGATACACTACTAACAGGTGCTATCCTAGTTTCCAAGCCTACTTGACCTGCAAATGATACCTTAGTAGTACTAACTCGGTGATTTGCTGAAAACTCGAGACCTATGTCTCAGCAAGGCTGTACCTACAAGAAAACACTGCCCCTCCACAACACCTCCTTTCCCCTGTTTTGAAAGAAATCCAACTTTCAGCAAATACGCAGTTTCTGTTTTTCCAGATTCTATGTGTGTACAAATTCATCATAATCCAGTATCAAATGATTCCTCTGTACCAGACTGTAGTCAGAATTCCTGACCTTTTCCACCAAAGAAGCAAGAACTCCTTTCTTAACCATTCTCTATCCTCTGGTATAAAGCTCTATCTACAGTTCAAGATTTACCATGAAATCATCAAATGTGTTTCTTTTAGAAATCACATAGGAACAGTATCAAAGCCTAAGTGTATACTGTGTTATTAAATATAGATCCAAACAGAAGAAACATCTTTAAAGGGGGAATACTGACAGTATCTGCAATTTTCTCTTTAATATGTGCAGACTTGAATAGAATTATAAATATACGTCGATTAACCTTGCTCCAGATTTGAATGTATAACCAATTAACTAAACTAATCTTTCAAAAAATAACACTCCGTGGCATTATTCTTTGAATAATCCTTGTTTAGTTTCCATGATGGTATACATTTTAATGAAAAACTCATTATAATGTAGCATAAGGCATAATTAATTCTGGAAGATATTTTTTTGAGTAAATAGCTAGTACAGATGCTGAATTCCAGTTTTCTACTGGCTTTATTAATCTTCCATAAACCAGTATTTCCACTATAATGGCTTGCAATAGTGCCACAGAAGTTTTAGAAACCCATTAGCTGGCATCAGTGGTGTTAATCTAACCGGGATGTCATCATTTGTATGATGGTACTTTCACATTATGATTTTTGAAACAACAGTTACAGCTTTGTTTCACGCTTTGAAAAGAAGCATCTTTATATAATAGATCGAATATTAAATAATAAATATTTAATTTTTCTGCAGTTAGAAAATTACTTAAACTGTTTATCTAACCATGTTGAGCATACATTTATTTAGGAATATCTGCTTAGTCAACGGCAAAATTCAAATCTAAGTGTATGTAATCAAATTGTAAAATGAATTAATCTATATAGTAACAGCCAATTTTCACCAAAATTATGCTTTACAGATATGGTACAGTGAACTTTTACCCTAGGATTAGAATTGCTGTGCAAGCATGTAATTCAGCTTCACAAACTCCAAACACCTTCAACTGAGAAGTGTTTCTAGGGTATTTGCTGAGCTTATGCAAGAGTCATTTAAATTCAAAGAGAAACACTGGAAAGATAAAATGAATCCCAGGTGCTCTTACACTCCAGAAATAGATGCTTTAAGACATGAACAGAGAGAAATAGTGTTAGCAAACATACAGGAATCTTCTCTTCCCCTGAATTACTCCTATTTAAGTGCATGTTTATATACATATATAACCATGGTATTTCTTCACTTCCTAATTATATATAACATTATACTTCAAAGTTTTAAACAAACTTGTGAAAGGAAGTTTGTTACAAAATCTGCTGCTTGGAGGATACTGCTAGCTTCCAAACGCACAGCATGCTAAAAAGCCCCAGGCATCTAAAACTCCTCTGTCTTCTGAGGGCATATAAAATAGTCAAAAGCACAAGCTCTTCCTCTTTCTTTCATTTTAACTGATGGGAAAATTTTCCAGGCCACCTTGGAACGATAACTACTCACTGCCCAAGAAACTGGGTGCCTACTGCAGTCCTCACTGGACTGTTGAAGACATTTCTGAAGTGAATACAACTACTCAGCTGTGAGCACAACTCTTGAAACTACCTTCTGAAAAACTTCTATCGCTTCATGACTATTCAGGAAAAGCAATACATAATTAGTCGCTTAAGTAAAAGGAGAACGAGATCTCATTCTCTGTGAATTCAACTGTTCTCTGAAAGAAGACTCACTAGATTTCCAGGTAATTTCTATGACACCTTTTCCCCCACCTTGCATACTGGAACTGTCAAAAGAGAAGCCTCTCCAACAGTAGGCACCCTAAAATACATTTTCTGCCAAGTTATCAACTTCAAAGGACTGAGCTGATGCAGCAATATGGGGGCAACAATACTCTTCATTAAGGATAGTGCAAGAGATTGCTCAAAAATTCATTGTTCCAAAAAACAAAAGAGAGAAAAAGATTTGCAATAACTGGAAGGAACAACATGGAACTCCGCTTTCAGACTGCCTAAGGCTGAAAGGAATGCTAGGTTTAACAGATAAAATATACACTATATAAAAATAAATAAGCAGGTAAAAACAATATTATAACAAACCACAGAAACAAAGAATGTAACAACTTATGGTAAGAAAGTACCAGAGTACTCCTAGTAAAGAAACCAAACTGCAAACCTGTATTTTGCCAGCCACAGATGAGTATGGGAGAAAACAACAGACTCTAGCTTAACAGAGCAAAATTATGGGTCACTCTGGGACGGATTTAAATTGGATACAATGTAATGAATTTTTTGTCACAGTTTACGTGAAGACTTTGTGAGATGAATCGTACAGTACTTCTTACAAATCTCTTCATTAGGACCTGCCTGAGAACTTGATAAATAGTTTACTGGAAAAGATAAGCTCAAATGAAAATGCTACCTTCATTAAGCGTTTCTTTCTCCTAAGGAGGAAAAAACCCCTTAAATAGTATAATTTTATTTACGAAAGGATCACTATGTGGACATTGTAAATTTTTAAAAAATTACCTATCAATTACAATATATGTAAAAGTGGAATTTTGCAAAATGCTGAAAATGATAAGTGAAAAAAATCACCACCCCTTTTTTAATGGAATGTTGTTTTAGGACTTCCCAGCTGAGCTGTGGGCAGGGCAGGAGGTGTGCCACTCGGGCAGTTCACCAGCACGTCTGCAGTCGGCAGCTGTTAGGGAGCCTTGCTACGCCTCAGAATTACAACAGCACTCTTCAGATCACACTCCATGAACACGTCACTGGAAATCCGTATTAATGCTACCATATGACCTAAATAGCCTTATTTCTGGAGCGTTCTAATTTGCTACAGCAGGAGCATTTCAAAGTCAGAAAAACTGTCTTAGAAGGGCTACTCATGAAGAAGAATCTACAGTGTTTTGTAAATATATAGTATTTTTCAGTTCCCAAGTCATACTTTGCTTAAACAGTGTCTGTTGTGCATCTGCTATGTATCTTACAGTCTCCATTTTCAGCTGTCACGCGTTTCCTCAATAAAGGTTTTCTTTTACAGAAGTGTACACTCAGAAAAAAAGCAGAGCTATAACAATCATGTCACTGGTCCTACTGTTTACCATTATCTTCAAGGTTTTAGGGTTGATTTACATTGCGTTCCTCCCTATTTGACTTTAATTGTCTGCTTCAAGTTGTCAGGACATAACTATATCTTAGATTTGCATTGCATTAGGGGATCTTTTCCTTTTTCTATTGATCTTGTCTTATGGAGTAATTTAACTCAGTTCTAATTTTCTTTTGCATGCGGGGTGCTCTCTATCCAAGGAAGTGAGTTATGTGTATTCAAGTGGTGCATCTTATGAATCTTGTTAAGCTTTACCGCCTTATAGCCCGCACTGATGGAATATTTAATCACAGAAATGAGTTGGCAGATATGATGTACAATACGGTTAAGCCTTGCGGCGTGTGTCTTCACTGGCAATTGAGAAATGGGTGAATTTGCCATTCATCAGTGCCATCCTGACAGCTTTGTATAACCTTCTGTTTTTTTAGTTATTTATGAAGATTAAAGGTACTTTAAATCAACAGTTTCTCTGCAAATGTATCATCTTTATTTCAGAAGTGGCCGAATTTTTCATCATTTGTTAGGAGGTAAAGGAAGTTCTTGCCCTGACTGTGAAAGAATTGGTACAATTTTAACATGACAGGTTTGGAGACAATAATTAAACAAAAGAACTAGAACTCTGACTGTCTTTAATTTTATAATCTTCAGAAGTGCAATTGCTGCTTCTCTAAGTAAGATGAGGGGGAGAACCCAAAAAGAAAGCTATGTCACTGTATTCTATTACAGCATACAAGAATTGAATTACTCTTTTACTGTTTCATTTTCTAACGACTTTAAGACACCTGCATAGAGCCTTTTTTTTTGTTTTTTAAATAAATTGCTTAAAAGAAAGTTTAAATGTCTGAGAAAAAATTATCTTTTAGACAATAGAGCAAATACGCATTTGATATGTGTTTTATAAACCCCCAAAACTGCCTGCATGTATAAACAGAAAAAAATCTGAAATACCTGAAGTATCTCAATACAACTTTCTGCATAGGTGTGGTGGAGTGCATGTCATAATTCATAAAATTAAATTAATACTCTCCTAATGGTAATTAAAGATTCTCATTAGAAGGGCAAACACCTCCCTTGTGTTGGCAATAAAAATGCACTCGGGACTTTAGGAGGTTATACCAAAAAAATCAATAACCTGCCATTTTATAATTAAAAGACAAAATAAATGTTAGGGAAAAGTCCAGTAAATTAGGAAAATTACCTTCAGGAGAGATTGAAAATATTGATTTTAATTTACAAACTATGTGAACTCTTCATGGCCTACTTCATGAGACAATTATAAGTCAGATTGTTAATTCTGCATACGTATTAGAAAATTGATTACTGTACTATGGGAATATTATTATATTTGTCATTAACACAAAGTCATTTATATAAAATGACTAATAACTCTTAGTTTCTAATTTATGCAGGTTCAGGGTTGGTTCACTAACTACTCAAACGAGATCAATTTTAAATTCCTGTTTTCAATGTAAGGCATACATCAAGAAAGGAAATAAATTCTGCCTACACTAAATATTGCAATTCCATGAATGCCAATTTAGTATTTTTATTATACTGTGCCACTTTTACCCTAATTGGAACATTTTTGTCTATCTTAAAAGACAGCACTGGATTTATTACAAGCAGCTTTTTAAAAATCTCTGTTTGCAACAATAGTCCTATTTAACTTTTTTTTATCTCTTGAAGTCCCTTGAACGAACAAATCTTTTTCAGCTTTGTCTAGTGGAGGCTTGAATGCCCCCAGGTTCTGTGGGCAACCTCTTCCATGCTTAACCACCAGCTGTGAAAAATGTTTTCCTACTGTCTATTCTTTACTTGTTGTAAAGAATGTATTCTACAAGTACCTCTTTATCCTCAATTACCTAAGTGTGTGACAATGGATAAATATTTTTGGTTTTTAAAATACAATTAGGTATTTGTATCCAGTATATAAACACCCAGACAACTGAAAAACAGATCCAAGTGGAAAAAATGAAAGTTTCCCAGAGTTTCCCATGAAAGTCATGGACAACTCATATATGATTTTGGAACCTAAGAAAGGAAGGCAACTTTATCATGTATCAGCAGCATTTGGATTTGCAGTGACTATTTCTGTCTTAGATGTAAATTATAAACTTTAAAAAAATGACTTTTTTTGGACTTGCTAGTGATTACGTTTATGGGAAGGATTCAAATACCTCTGAAATCAACTAGGTTTTGGAGTACAACCATGTTTGTTTCCAATACTTTTGGCAAAGTACATTTAGAAACTGTTGCTAGCCATGACTCACTTCCAGGAGAAAAGGACTATACCTCATTAATTCCTAATTGTAACCAGGATGAGAATTTGGTGTCAGACTCCAGTGATGATATAGATTTAAGATACAGAAATTTTAAGTAACTGAATAACTAAATATAAAATTTAAATAAAAACGCTCAAGAAAAAAATTATTAACACAGATACTCAATACCTGTGTGTGTCTATGTACATGTATATACACAAAATATATATTTATAGATAGATTTTGTGGTGCTGTTGCTCACTAGGCTTAAATAATTGCTGGAGGAAAGAGACTGCACTGAAATGTAAAATAAAATAAAATATAAACAAAATATAAATAAAATAAAATCTCATGTAAGGCTGGGATATTGCAGTACATTTCATGTTATATTATCTACTTTCCAATAAAAAGGTATTCATATATCTTCTATATAAACTTTAGTATGCCCAGGTAACTTCAAATCCTGCATCACAAATCTTTAAATGACTTGCAGACAATGTGAATCAAACAAAGACACCAACCCTCACACCAAAAGCACATTCTGTACTTTTGCATGTTTTAAAGAATACTAAAATAAAATATGGTATGGATGACTATAGCAGAATCCTTACCTGCATAGAATTCTGGACTATAAACTGCACCAACAACTGGATTTAATTTCCAGCCTGCAGCAAACATAAAAACATAGTGGAGTTAATATTGCAATTAGTGATAATAATAATGATTTTCTAATTTTGTTTTTGTATAGAGGTATACAGATAAAATGGCTTCAAAATTGTCATTTTCATGAAATTACTGATCTTACATTACTGATCTTTAATATCAGACTCTGAAGTATGGAAATAAGTAATGGAACAAGGCATTCTCTGGACAGGTAGTACTGGAGTAAATTATCAGTTGAATTACCTTGGCTGCAATGCACAGTTGCCATGGACTTATTCCCTTAAATTACGGAATTAAGTCAGAACTAGTTCAGGTATCTCTTTATCATTTAGTACCAGAGCAGATCAGTTCTTTTTCCTTGCTTTAACTCTCTGCTTACGAGCCAGAAAGGCCAAAACAATCCATTTGCTGGACATAATGTTTCTGATAAGCACGTGTTAGTGTTGATTACAAGGCAATCAAACAATCTGAGCATTTCAATTCTACTCTGGGAAAAATGAAAGCATAGACACTGTCTGGAAATTTCTATTGTGACATGAAAGAGATTTGTGCACTGTGGGATCCCAGTCAAATGCCAGACTTTTTTCCCATTTGCATTTGTACATCAGACGGCCTGCACTGAAACGGCACAATTAGAGGCACGTACCAGAAGTGAGGGTCCCGCCTGCCTTTACAGCTGATAAATGCTGTTAGCTTATTGCTGTAAAGTAGCTGGCACAAAAGAAAACGCTGCAGTCACAATCTGCAAAGCTCTAAAGTGGTACACATACAGCCACTACCTTTGCCTTAAATAATCGCTGTCCTCCCACAGCTGGCATGAAACCAAAGCCCAGACCCGACAGATGTTCTGTACCGTGTGCTCTGGCCAAACCCCAGAGAATTGCTGTTGTGCCCTTACCCCCGACGCGGCATTTCCAGGCAAGGCTGGAGCGCACGGGCTCGCTGCAGAAGCAGGGACGGTGCTCAAAGCATGTGCTGCTCCAGACAGCAATGCCCAAGGAACTGAAGGAGTAACAGAGCAGCAAGAGAAAACACTGGCGAGCTCGTCAGTGTTCTCAGCTGTGGTAAAGTGCCAATTACTGTGTTTTGCTCAGTCACAGGTAGATCCACTCCCAGTTAATTCCAAGCTCCACAGAACATCCCTCCACCCACACTTTTTTTAAAAAAAAAAACCATGTGAACAATTATTTGAAGTACCAGGACTGAAAAATTAGGGGTTTTCCAAAAGCACACTTGAATCAGAGGAGTGGGAAGCACCATTTGTAAATGGGAATAAAGAAAAAGAAAAAAACCGCAAGCTAAAGCATATTGTAAACTCAAGAACTATGGTACTTCAAATAGATCCTATAACTATGCTGCTGGAAACAAAGCACAATCAAGACAGGGACAACAAGGCTTTTAAAAATCAGAAGAGCCCAGGTTAGAAGAATTTAAATTCAAACTGTATTGAGGTTTCTTTCTGCTTTGGCCATAACATGTAGCATAGCAGAAGACCATAAAAACATAAGCCACTAGAAGACTGAAAAAGTGTGATACAAAAATCTCAATTATAACACAAAAGAAAACTATTCCCACCTTGAAAAATACTGCTAATCTCTATCTGATGCACAGTAACTATTTACCAGCAATTAACTGTTCATTAACAAAGGTGAGGGGTGTTTTTGAAATGCAACTCATTAATAATTACAAAGTTAAGAGCAGCATTGCATGCAATTGCTCTGCTGACATAATTGCAATTGCTATATGTACCTAAAAGACAATTATGGAAGCTGACAAATGGCCAACCAAGAAGGGTTGAAATTCCTTTCCTCCTGAAAATTACACAGGATTTTTACCTGACCTTTCAATTTTACATACTACAGGATTATACTCAGAAATGTCATGGTATAACAGATACTCTCAGGAAAGTTTGTATTATGAAAAATCATCCAAATTTTGAGACTTCCAGTAAAAAAAAAAAATCTAACTTTTCATATCTTAGGGAGTATTTAGGATTTGAAATTCATTATTTCCTCAAAACACTGATCAACACCATCCAGAATGAAAGATTGGACTGAATTTCAGATGTGTCAGCTTTCGCTGTCTAAGAAGCTGATAGACACCTCTCAGCTTCTAAGTTACACTAAGAATGCCACAACTTGTCTGAGAGAAAGAGAAAATCTTAGAAGACACAGATTGCTCTTCACAGCTGAAAGCTATGCTCATCTTTCAGTTCCTTACCTCTCACAGAGATGGCTGTCTCATCGAACTTTTTGGAGCTTATACAGGAAATACTTCACTCATCGTGAAAATAACAGTAATTAAACTTAACTTTATCTTGTCAGCCAGCAATGTGCTGGCCCATAGCTGTGTGGGTTAATCAAGTGTGATAGGAGTTGATGTATCCGAGTGAGCATCTGCCAAGTTAACCCTACTGCAGCAGCTGGAGGAGACACATTCTCTGCAGTGGGTGTAATTTTGTGCATTTTTCTCACTGTCGCAATATTAATCTCCTCAAGTTGAAACTATAAAAGCTCAAAACTTAAAAACCAAACAAGGAACCGAACAACCCCTCTGCCTGCCCCAAACTCCCATCCCATACTGTATTTCAAAAGAAATACAGGGTAAACATGCTGAAGGTGAGGAAATAATTGTGCTGCACAGTGTAACAAGCTTTGGTAGAAAGTGGGGCACAGCGATGCAGAGATATTACTACTGTATCGCTTCCCAGGCCAGACAGGCACCCGTGGCTGGAGGAAGGCTCTGGCAGGAAAGAAGCCCTGTGACAGTTTGCTTTCCTCTTGTTTGCAAACAGAGGGGAGGGAAGGGGAGTAGGAGGGAATTCTATGGTGGTGATAGTCACCAGCTGCATACTTGAATCTAAGTTTAGATCAACAGAAGGCTCAAATTCAAGACACCGCAAATATAAACTTCAAAACACACATATCCCTCTACTGATCGCTGTTTTGTGCTCCTCATTCATTGCTGTGTTTCTCTGAATCTATTTGCACATAATTCTCTATTCCCCACAACACTTGGATGAACATCCTGAATTGCAACATGAGCATCAGAAGAAATGATCTGGACGAGGGGATCGAGTGCACCGTCAGTGAGTTCGCAGACGACACCAAGCTGGGTGGCAGTGTCGACCTGCTGGAGGGTAGAGAGGGATCAGGACAGGCTGGATCGATGGACCAAGACCAACAGGATGAGTTTCAATAAGGCCAAGTGCCGGGTCCTGCACTTCGGTCACAACAACCCCCTGCAGCGCTACAGGCTGGGGGCAGAGTGGCTGGAGCTGCCTGGCAGAAAAGGACCTGGGGGTGATGGTCGCCTCTGGGCTGAACATGAGCCAGCAGTGTGCCCAGGTGGCCAAGAAGGCCAACAGCATCCTGGCCTGTATCAGGAACAGTGTGGTGAGTAGGGCCCGAGAGGTGATCGTCCCCCTGTACTCAGCACTGGTGAGGTCCCACCTCGAGTACTGTGTCCAGTTTTGGGCCCCTTACTACAAAAAAAGACATTGAGGGGCTGGAGCGGGTCCAGAGAAGGGCAACAAAGCTGGTGAGGGGTCTGGAGAGTAAGTCTTCTGAGGAGAGGCTGAGAGAGCTGGGGTTGTTCAGTCTGAAGAATAGGAGGCTGAGGGGAGACCTTATCATGCTCTGTAACTACCTGAAGGAGGGGTGTAGAAAGGTGGGGGTCGGTCCCGTCTCCCAGGTCACAGGAGACAGGACAAGGGGAAACGGCCTCAAGTTGTGCCAGGGGAGGTTTAGATTGGATATTAGGAAACATTTCTACACCGAAAGGGTTATCCAGCATTGGAATAGGCTGCCCAGGGAAGTGGCTGAGGCACCGTCCCTGGAGGTGTTCAAAAGACGGGTTGACATGGTCCTCAGGAATATGGTTTAGTGATTTTTTATCGCTTATTTCTTATTTATTTTTTTGTCATAGTTAGGTTGATGGTTGGACTAAAAGGACCTCTTTAAGGTCCCTTCCAACCTAGACGATTCTATGATTCTATGAAAGTATAACTGTGAACAGGACAGGTTGGAACACCTCAAAAATGTCTCCAAAATATTTTTGCCAACAAGCAGAACTCCTGACAATGAATTTATTTGCGAAGAAAAGGCATTTCTATCTCCAAAGCACATGAGGTCAGCCATCAAAATCATCCTATCTGATAACAAACTTGCACAGAAAGAGCTCTCCTAGCAACCGAGCATTTATTAACTGCTCATTTCAGCAATCATCAGAAGTCACTGGAAAGCTTACTTATTTCAAAAACCATCTAGGACACAAAAGTAAACCACTTATTTGAATGAAGCTGCATATAGTTAAAAATAAAACCCCAAACAGTCTTGGGTTTTGTGCGCTTTAAGATCTACCGACTTTTGCAATCATACTTACAATGTGACTCTTACCAAACCAGCAGTATTCAACAAAGAAAGAAAAAACTGAGTGCATCTTATTTTTAAATTACAATAAATATTAGTGCTTGATGTTTTCAGGTAATACAACAGGTGCCCAACTACATTTTGAATACCTGCCTGACATATCAGTCACCACATACGCCTTGAAAAATATAGCCACACATTAAAAAAGTGGTTCTGAAGAGATAGGCACGTGCAAACAAAAAGCTTCTGGCTATCTGCGTCAGAAGCATCTTGCAAAAGTTAATATGTTTGTAGAAGAATACAGAAAAATTTGTCCTATATTTTATTTAAAAGGTGAGACCTTTAAACAACAATAATTGTTAATAATCAGCTACAGGTCTGGTTAATTTCTGACAAAATGATAATAGACTAGAATTATACAATGTCAGCATGACTGACAACAGAAGAACTGATTAAACTATACGAAGCACCTTGCACGTCTACACTTCATTCCTTGTCACTTGTAATGATTATGCAAGAAGAACATGATTCTCCTTGTGTGTTTACTTTAGGGGATCTCAGACATTAAAAAAAAACAATAAAATCAAAATGTATGAACTACAACCAGAGTTTGCCTTGGTGGATACCCATCCAAAAGTGCAAAAGAACATCCTGCATGCAATACCTCGGATGTATGGATTCACAAACATAAATGCTAATTTTTATGCACTAAACAGGATGTTCCATACTTTTGGTGAGATCCACATGGAACAGAACGGAAAATGACAGACACAAACCTCTTCAAGTGGGAAAACATTTAACAGTAGATTGTCATCAATGATAATTTATGACCTAAGTAATCCTGCAGTGCAGGAAACAGAGGTGAACCTCCTCTAAAGCCAGATACCATCTCTATTTCCAGCATTCCCTTCCTTCACCACTAGATGTGCTGACATGTAACGGGTTATTTGGTAATTACCATTTTCATAGCCTTAGAATAAGATGAACACAAAATACACACCACAATTTACAGAAAAACTAATTTTACACTTTTATCACCTCAATAGAGCAGACAAAGTTCATAGTATCATATGCATGTAGTTAATTTAATTCATTACTGCAACAAAATCTTGTTATGTGACCCATCCAAGCTTTGTGTCTCTTTCGCTAGATTCACTCAGGTGTTTTAAAGCCAGTAAAAATGAAGGAGATTTTCCCATCTGCATCATTTGCAAAGTTCCACATTTACATACAAAACAAGGATGAAAACAGTTTCTGAGAAAGCATGAGGAAAATTTCACACTCTTCTTCTCCATGTCATTTTAACTAGCATAATCATCACATGTCAAATGAAGACCATCACTTTATTTTTACTGTGGTAGGAAAAAATTGTGACTCTTTCATTAAAAAATAAGCCACTGTTTGCCCTGGGTTTTAATAAAACCTCACTAATGACACCTCAGAGAGAGAAAATAAGATCTTTAGAATCTTATTTCTTTTCTAAAGAAATAAGAAAGAACAACGTATGTGCAGATTTCATCTGGATGGAAAAAACTTAATTAAATTGAAAAGCAAATAATTATAACTACATAATGTAGTAAAACTAGAAAATGTAATTGCAATTAACTTGAATCAATGTATTATTGTTTGACATTGTTAAGTTATGAACTTGTTAGAATTTTCTGAACTGGCAAATGCAAACAACTCAAGCATGTGATCAAACACTGCCAAAGGAAACATTTTTAAAATCCATTGCTTCCAGACTCCTCAAATATCTATGGATTATTTTTCTATCATTAAGATACATTATACCAACTTAGGTCAGTATTAGAATGAGTTTTTTTCAATAGCTTGGAATTTAGTTTTTTTCCAGGGAAAAAAAGCTGGAAACAGCACTGAGTTACAGTTTGCCCTTTACTTCAAATAAACTGAGGATGGAAGCCACAGAAAACTATCTTTGACTAGATGCGTGTCTTGGTACTAAAAAGTACCTCATGCCTGACAGAGACATTCTTCTGACTGGTCTCCCTACCTCCATCATCCAAGCAAAACTGAATCCTCTGATTAGTTCATTCATTGCAACATCAACACTGCACAAAGCTAGAAAAAACCACTTTCCTATCAGGTGCATTACCCTATACAAAAGCCCCCGTGGTTAAACACTCTAATTCCAATCAGGCAAAATGATGCACGCCGTGCCCATGTGGCTGTGAATTAGCTGAACTCTACACAGATGGAATTTCTGCCCAGTTGTTGGACAAAGCCTGAGCCCAAGGAGATGCAGACTGGGACACTTCATGAGGAGATGAGTCCACCCATTCAGCAGAAGAGTGAGGTTTCCCATGCACTGACATTAAAACAAAGCCATGAGATGTCATGCACTTACCATTCGTGTAAGGGTTGACGGTCTTTTTATTTGTCATTACACGTGCTGTTGCATTATTTACCTAAGCACATAGAACACTGGATTAGAAAGGGTTACAGGGAGGGTTCATGTTACTATTAAATGCATGCATTATTACTGCTATTAGTCATGTAAAAATAAAATGCAATTTAATTTATAGAAGGCAACAGGTGCATAACAAAATCATACTATTTATAATTACATTTACTTTCATAACCATTTTAACTTACAAATCATTTCAATAAAGCAACATCATATCATTTAAACTTTAATAAAAAGACATTAAAAGCAAATTAAAAGGTACTGCATAATTTAAGACTTAAGAGCATGCTTGTATTCCATGATAACACTGATACAATAAATACTCAAAACAGAAAAAAAGATTATATGAAGGAACATGCAGTGGAGTAGAAGGGAAAGAGACAAGGTACAAGGAAACAAAGAAAATGTCAAAAAAAGGGACAAACGAATTTTAGCAGTGTGCAACATAACCCTTTAGAAGAGAAGTACCATTGGAAAAGCAACATCTAGCATTCAACACTTGGAACAAGAGCCTTTTTCATTGCAAGAATTAACAAAATCATTCAAGCTTTAAAATCACAGCTAACAAAAGGATAAAAAGAGGGTGCATTATTTAACACAATATGGAGTTAACAATCTGAGTAAGATGTGCACGAAGTCATATCCTCAATCCAATCAGTGCCTCCCAGGCTTGCTTAAAACGTACACTCAATTACAGGCGTACCAATATAGAAAAAAATGTAGCATCAAGAAAACTTAATACAACAAGTCAAAAAAATTCACGTGGTATATCAGCGCTAAATACGTGAAACGGCAGATGGACTTCTCCACTTACCATTCAGCACCATCGCCAGCATGGGTATGTATACAGTTACCATGGTTACTGAGAGTTTGGTGAGGGCCCTAAGTGCTACCGTCGAAGGGGGAAAATGAAAAGGCAAAATATGCAACATCTTACTCAAAAGACGACAGCATTTTCAATTGGTATTTTTTTTATTCTAACAAATACGACTGAGGCAGTATTGAAGGGGATCCAGTGGTAGTAAAACGCATTTGTGTTGGTTTGTTACTTGATAGGAATGGCTTGGGCCATCCAGCCAAAGTAGCCTGATGGTCTCATTAAAAATTAAATGTTAAAATTTGTCAGTCTCTAGTCTGGCTTTGTTTATTTTTCTGGTACATCTTTTGGATGCTTCTTTCCCAATTTGAATTTTTTGAAAGCCACTGTGGATCCCGCATCAACCCTGCAGCAAAAAAAAAAAAAAAAGGAAAAAAAAACCAAAATAAAAAAAACAACCTTTTGTTTGTTTTTGTTTTGTCTGTCACACTTTTTTTTTTGTTGTTCTCAAATTTTTTTCTTTTTTTTGTTGGCTGGTTTTTGGAATCTACTGCACCCATCAATTTACAAAACATCCAAAATAATAACTTCAAAATATTAAAGCTTTCATTTTTTTTTTCAATTCTGTCATCCACCTTTCAGCAATAATGATAATAATAATAATAATTACAAAAGAAATAATAATAAAAAACCCAAGTAAGGCCAATTCTCTCTCTTTATATATAAATATATATATATAAACAATGGGAAGGGGAAAGGGGAGCACACAGAAGACACCAATGATGCATCTGAAACAACAAATGAGAGTGAAGCAGACATTTATAAAAAAGATGAAAAGGAAAATATTTTGAACATGCACCTCGATTTTACGGCCCTCTACCACGGTGCCGTGTAATTTCTCCCTCGCCCTGTCCGCATCAGCACTATTTTCGAAAGTTACGAAACCAAATCCCTGCATGCAGGAGGGAGAAGGGGGGAAAACAACATGCACATTATTATTTCAGTCAATGACCACTTGTTTGCTTATGTTCTCTCTCTTTAATTTAATATTTTCTTGTCCTTGCTTCATTTCTGTAACATGCAAATTAGAAAAATTATAATTGTATTGAGATGTGCAATAAATAAGCGACAAATGTGAACAAATTTTTTCTGTCATCAGTTAGATAATACCATCTGAGAAATTCAAAGAATGATACCAAAAATACCTTTCTATATGTCACTACAGAGGAAAATAAATCTAACAATAAGAAAATGAAATTAAAATAAATTACAGTGTCTTCACACAGAAAAAAATGAACTAATGAGAAAAGAAAATGAACCACATTTTAATGACATGCAGATATCTCAACGAAATAAAAAACATGTGCACAAAATTCAACACTGAATGTCAATATACTCTAAAACATTGCCTACTTAATCATGCTCTTGTGATCGTAAGAAACATTGTTCCCATGCAACACTAGGGTAACTTAAACTGTTGTCAAACTATACAGCCTTTACTTATTTTTTTATAAAAGAAAAAAAAAAGAAAAGAAAACCACCAACAAAACAAAAGTACCTTTAGAACAAAGTATAAACTTTCTTGTATTAACAGATCAAATAAAATCACATGATGTGAATAGAAAAAGAAATTCTGATAAAGGAATAAAAATGCAAACGCTTTGAATAAATTTAACTGGTTCATTTACTATTTATGTATATTACTTTCCACATCCAGAACATGCAACTGGTAAAACTCCAGAATCCCGTGTTACTGGGACAGGAGAATACTTGACAAATATGAAATTCTGCCTATGGCAAATGTTTTGCTTTATAATATTAGGTTAAACAAACATTTCCAATCCTACTAAAATTCTTTTTATTGTGCTAAGTTAAACACTGTTTACAACGGTAAATTATCAGACATCGAAGAAACATTTTAGAAACATACACCAACCCTTTGAAGTAATTGTTACAATAGCACTACAATGCCTTTGCATGCTCTCCCAAAGTCATCCAAACAGATAAGCTTCTCTCTCCTCAGTGCTTCCTAACAAGAAACGTGTTAAGTTACAGCCACTTTATAAAGAATAGGCATTGCCGTTCCTATGTGAAGTCCTACTACAACCTTTTTCTTTCCTGTTACTTTAGCTTGACCTATGGAGTTAAGGCTTCCATCTGTGCTGCTCCTCAGCAATAAGCCATGCCTCAAGCCCTCCTCATTCTCCAGTCCAGGTGCTAAGGTTAGTGGTCGCTATTCACCCACTTATTCTCTGCAGTTCTACCCATTATGTACATAGTGACTGATATAAGAAAAAAGAAAAAAAAAAAGAAAGAAAAGGGGAAAAAAAGAGGAAATGAAGATGTTTATACATTTAAAACAAAGAAGAGATCAGATATTAAACTCAAACCTGACACCTAGCACTGAGAAAAACAATGGATATGAGCTACAAAATTAATTCACCAACAAAAAGAGTTAAGAAACTATCAGGATTGTTATGTGAGTTTTTGGGGTTACTGCACCTACTCAAAGAACACATTTATTTATGCCAGTTTATAAAATAGAAAGTGACATTTATATGACAGTAGCAGTTTATGTTCTATTCTCTTCAAAGTAGCTTAAACACATTGTCTGTTGCTCTTTTTTTCCCCTCTTTTGAAGGCCCACTGGAGCCCGAGCTCAGAAGTGCTCTATCAGCAGCTCCACTTCCAGCTGAAGCCATTCTCACACCACCTGATTCTACACATTTTATCCACCCTACCCTCCATAACTTTAGCACAAAGCCACGACCTCACTGGTCACAAGACACTGAGGCTGTAACTCTCTTTTCCCCAAAGCACAAGGAGTGTTTGAGAGAAACTCAATCCCCCTCCTCAGTACCGATCCCTACATTTTAGATGCCTGCAGGAGCTTTTTTTATACCTAAACCCTTCCTCAACTTTAAACTTTTATTTCTTCTTCAACTGCTCCCTCCCATCTTGTAAAAGCTCTGTGAAAAAGAAAAAAAGCTCATAATTTAAGATGCCATTAAGAAAATTTCACAGCAGAAACCATCACTGCAGCCATGGACCCAACGAGCCTCGCTCCCTGCAATGGCAGAAACTCCAATTCTGTTTGGTCTCCCCTCTCCTCCCTGCGGAACAACCGCCCCCCTCACAACTGCAAACACTCGGGGGGAGTTGTTTAGTCACAATTTTGAATCAGTCTTCTTAGCTCACAGCACTACAGTTAATTTTTTTCAAACAACTGAAGGGAAAGATAAAAACCTAATTATATTAAAAAATAAGAAAAAGATATAAAGTGGAGCCACAAGCCAAGATAAGACAGAAACTTCAAAGATTCTGAAAAGAATACTCATTGTAATTTTTTAATTTCTTATGTTGTACTTATTCTCATAATTAACACCATTTAAATTAAGCTCTTATTATTTATGCAAATCTTTAATTTTACCTAGCTGACACAGAAACTCAATCAGAGAACATAGATTCTTTCATCACATATTAAAATATCTACACAAACACGTTAACATTGATTTTATATGCACCTGATTCGACAGCTACTTTAGCTTAGCATACTATGTATTTTATTAACCAATGATGTACATTTCTGCATTTTATTTTTCAAGTCTGACAAATGATTTAATAATAGCCAAGCTAGTACTTGAGAATGTTCTGTTTCAATGTTGGAGGTGCTTTGGAGTTCTTATTTGAAGAAATGTATGTTAATAAGATATATATTGATATATAGAGAAACAGACAGATTTATGATAGTCTGTATGTATTACATAGCTGTACAGAGCATTAATTTGCAACTATAAAAAAATAGTACTGTTCATGTTCCTGTATCTTTGCAGCCTTGCAATTGTGCCCGAGACAAAGCCATTCGCAGCTCCATGGAGAGCTTCAGTGCTGAAAGAGCAGAGTAGCATTAAAATATGCACAGTACTGGGAGCTGTGTTACAACCTTCCAAGAAGAGTGGTAAACGCAGAGAAAGGTAAGTTACCAGCAGTTTTTAATGCTACTTTAATCAACAGCTTCAAGAATTTGCAAAGTTAAGCCTCATTTATTTAACACAGGTTGTAAGAAAGATCTACAACAAAACAACACTGACATTCTTGCAATTGTTATAAAATGTCATCAGTGTTGCCATACAATTCTAGCAAAGATACCTTAATTTATGACCCCAAACAAACAGAAATTTGTAGTAAGAAACCTGTATTATTTCACGGTTTCTTTTATGGAAAGACACCCTCTGCAAGATTATTTTATTCTTTATGGTGGTGCTGCAGCTTTATGTTTTTTGAAACTGCAATTCCATTTTTCTTAACTATTATGGTATGAAAATGAGATTACTTCTGTTGTTTTTTCAAGAATCTTTTAAAGCATTGATTATTGGAATAAAAACAAACAAAAACAGAAACAAAACAAAAATGCTAGCAATTATTTTATGCCAAACTGCAGCTAGAAACAAATTTGAATTTTGATCCTGCAAACTTTTTTACCTGTACTCAGTTTGAGACCACTTAGTAGTCCTTTCAGTTTCAGTAGGATTTTATGAAAACATAGATAAGCACTGCCAGGAATGGGACTTTAATCTGGTGCATCTTAAATCCTATAGAATGGACATGAAACGATCAGATTAAAAAAATAAAATAAAATAAAATAGATGTTCCTCTTATTCCTAATCCTATTTTTTAATTTCTATTTAATTGAGAGAATTTAAGTGTACTTCACCAAATCAAAATACTATGTAGCTATAGCTGAAATAACTCTAAACAAGCAAGAAGCAGCATACATCAGTTATGAGATGCATCACAGAGCTGCTGTATCTTCAGCAGCTTACTCGGAGCCAGTCTGCATGGACCAACCCAGCACTGGATAATGTAGAAGTATTTAATAATAGGTCTCAGTCTCTAACACAGTGTTTATCTGAGATAGTGACATTACAAGATGACCTAGAAAAACCTCTCCCTTGTGAAATCCTTTCTAGGAGGCTATTTTAAGCACAAGGATGTTTGCACTGATGCAAGATCACTATTAAAAAACTCAATTCAGAAATACCTCCCCATGCCACCCCCCACACCTTTTAGAAAAGCCTTACGCTATCTGATGCAGACACGGTGGTTCAAAGTCCTACATTTGTAAGATTCAATGGCTAAACAAATGTGTACACCACCACCACCACATGTTTACTTGGTTCCACTCCATCTTCAACAGAACCAACCAAAGTTTACTCAATTCCACTCCATCTTCAACAGAACCAACCAAAGGTGGCAAGTAGGATGTCTTGAAATTTATACTACTGTCCGGTAGAAGCAGGTTCTGGACAACTAACATCTTTTGCAAACACTATTGAACACTCATAATTTAAAGCTAAGAAATTTCAGCCAGATTAGGAAATTCTAAGCCACCAAATCCCATCCATTTTGGTTGTTTACTGAAAAAGCAGTACATGTTCCAATTGGGTTTAGGCTAGCAGGCAAGGGTACTAATTAATAAATGTCAGAATAAGTTTGAAACACAAACCAGGAAATTTCAGCTATTAAAAAAAAAGGTAATGGCTTTAAATTTAGCCTATAAATACAAACATGTTAAGGGAAAAATTAACAAAATTAAAATATTTCTGATTTAAGAGAGATTTATGATATATGTGATTCTTAAAAAATGACAGATGACACTATAACAGGAAAAGAATTCCACTGCTAATAATAAAACATATATGAGTTACAGGAAGACTGGACCATTGGTGGATAAACATTCTAGAATGTCTGATATGGGAGGAAAAGGAAAAAGATATCATGCATATGACACACATAAACCCTTATAATGCAGCTGATAGCACAGGTGAAGCACACTGGGCTACAGTTGTGCAGCAGCTAACGATGCTAATGCAGTCATAGCCATTCTATCTTGCTTTATTTCTTAAATATTGAATAAATTGAAGTATGCATTTAAGGCAAAGTAATTTTCAGAAAAAATTAAATGTTTGCAATACAGTAAGAACTCGTTTAGTCAAATAACTGTTAAAATAGATTGTTTTCAAAGGGTTGGTGTACTGAAGCTTTAACTAAAGAGGAAAACATCTGCACTTAGATAATCTAGAGCAATCACATATTTTCTCAGCTAATTACTAAAGAGGATAGTTATTAGGTATCATTATCATCTTTCATTTCAATAGGGGAAAAAAATACCTGTACTAATACAAACCTGCCTACAAATATCTCTAAGTATGGACTCATCTTGTAAAATAAACAAGATAATTACCATTGAAGGATACAGACAGCAGAAATCAACATTCCCATAAAACAGATGACAGTTTGGAGTAGCTAAAATTACCCCCTTTAAAAGATATAAAATGAGTCCAATGATTTTCATGCTGCTTAGGAAACTGAATGACAGCTCAGAAGATGTTTTCAATAACGTGGAATTTCAGACATTATTTTTTACAGCAGTGCAGTTGTTTCCTTTTACTCATATAAATATTTTAAACAAATTAAAACATTCCATGGGTGAATTAAACTGCTTACCTTTGAGCCTCGCTCATTAAAAATAATTTCAACATCTAAGATTTTACCAAATTGCTGCAAAGAAACAGAAAAGTCACATGAAAACAAGATCATTTCAACACTTCTTATCATATACAGTATAAACACTTGTTTCAGAAAATGGTGCACTACATAAAAAAGTTAAAGAATATAAAATCAAAGATAGTCAAGCACTGAAAGAAATACACTGGAGCCAGACCAATATTACAACTAAATTGTATGTATCATTGCACTTGTTGCTATCACTCCACATAGGCACTTATGAGCTTTAAGTTCAGTGAAACCACCTGACAAAGAGCAAATCATCATTAAACTGTGATCACAGTGATGTGAAAGTCCCAAATTAGTTATTTTTCATTTTGTCTTTGCACACAGTAGTTTACTTCATTGTGACCCATCCAGTCTGGCTGCCATCACTTTTTTTTTTCCCCACATGTAATATGCTACTGGTTAATTTGCTTGGAGTATAATAATCCTCACTAACAAGACAGGATAAACAGCTGCATGAACATTATCACCCTCTGGTCATCCTTCCCTCTGAAGAACCTTTGCCTCAGAAGACTTTTTGTGACTGCTTTCCAGGACAGGTGAAGGAGTTTGGGTCGATTTGCTTTAAATGTTTGACTCGGGCAGTGTTTAGTTGGACCACTTTCTGATATGACACATTTTGTGATGTGACACTGTAATGTATCACGGGGTCACTTCTGTTATTTCATATGTCATTAACATGCAGTATGGATCAGTGGTAACACTCATAAGTGACATAATACATTAAACAAAAAGGCAGAAATTAGAGGCAGGCAAATGAAGACTAGTCTAACAACAGTCCAAGGAACTGCAGAAATGAGCCTATACTTTAGTATTTTAATATATGATAAACAATTACAGGCCAGAAAGGACAGTATTAGTTCTCTAGCTTATTCAAGTGTTTGAAGTTGATTATGAAAATCAACCATCATTTGTTATCCCTTGGCTTATTTAATGTTCTTGCATTCATCATCTAATTAACGTTTTAACTGCAACTTTAGCCTATAACCAGACACTGACTTAAATTTTAAACAATCCTCCTCTGCTGTATTTATGTCCATGTAAAAAGGTCATCTGCTATTTGTATAATGTGGTGATGATACAGTTACCGTATTTCACATCAGATATTTCAACTCGCACTTGCAGGAATTTCATTTTTCTATCAATTCAGAAGCTACAAGTTTACTGTTACCAAGTCATTCTAAAGCTGGAAAGCTCTAGCCATTCTCCAGTGACAGTCTTTTGAGACCTAAGACTTAGAAATACTGAAAAAAAACCATAGTTTTTATTCACTTATAAAATACTACTTTCCCTCAAAAAAAACCCCTTTCATTTAACGTACTTTCAAATAAAATCCATCTATTTTAAGTGGGTTGTTTAATTTAAATAAATTTGCATACCTTTCCCTAGAGGATTAATTATTATGCCTTCTGCTATTTTGCTGATGTGCTGTAAGCTGCATTTAGGGGAGGTTACTTGTAGTAAGTCAGATATTGGCAAAACAGTCACTCCCATTTTCCAACCCTGTACCAGGATTCTTTTTCCAGTGACTCTTTCCTTCACTTCATACACACAAATACTGAAACACAATGTCTTAACTCACATACAAAGACATTAGAAGAACTTAAAAATCTGAACTGAATGTGAAAGATGGAGAGAAGTACAGTGCCATGAAGTACTTGATGCTGCACTGCATAACAAACTGTAACGCAGAAGAGAATTAAATTTTAGTGAGTCAGAAATAAGAAAGCAAAAGGGACCCAAATGCTTATGAGTACTAACTTGGAAAGGAAAAGCTGGGTTCTCACAGCAGATCAAGTACTAGCTCTAGATTTTATTTAGTGACATTTCAAATTAAATCTGAGTTCTTGGAGCAGGAAGAAGAAACCACAACTAACCTCTCATCGTTTTGGGCCTAGAATTTATGGCACGTATGAGACGTGTGAAACACAGCCAATGCACAGGAAGGAACTTAAAGGCCTGGGCAAAAGCAAAAACTGAGAGACTTATAGAAAAGTAATGGACCTTATGGACCTACAATACCTGTGGGGATGGTTGAGGAATCCTACGCCGGCACTTCATGTTTAAATTCAGCCCATGTCTTACCTCTATAGATTTGGGTCCCACGCTCATGAGGTCAAGCATTGACTATGGTACATCATGCTCTCCAAAAATCAATAAATACAGGTGTATAAATCCAGATGTGTACAGCAGAAACATATATGCATTCAATACTTCAAGCCATCATTGGTAGATTTTTCTGAATGTAATATAAACCAGCACAATACATAGAATACACTCATCTGTACCACATACAGAACTGCTAGAATTTTCTTCTCCCAATTGTGACTTGCAAATCAGATGTTTGGTTATAAATAAATTAAGACAGAATCTTTACTGAAAATGGTTAAACAGCCCAAATCAGAGATACTGCTCTCATGATTGCCTGTAATATAAAATAGCTATTGCAAACATAAAAAAGCATAAATAAAGTATGAGTACTTACACCAAACATTTGTCTAAGATCTGGGTCCCGGAATCTGAATGGTATATTTGAGACGTGAAGCCGTTTTGGCTGTGATTTGTTTTCTGTGTTTTCAGAAGATTGTGTCTGTTGCTGGCCATCGGTCTGTGCTGCATCATCTGTCTGCTAGAAGGGTAAAGCAAAATAAATTAAAGTTCAGTGTAAGTATTTCTGTTATTTTTAGGATAAAGTAGCGACCTTAAATTCTCAAAAAATAAGACTAAAAGGAGCTAAATCTGCTCAGACAAAGGTACTGAAGAATAGCAGAAGCCGATATACATGAAAATCAAGTCTGTTTCTGTATGGGTTTCATCAGTATATGTTTTCAGTAATACTTCTAATATATATTTGGAATACCTGGAGAATAAGTGATTATTATTTGTTTATTTTCTTAGCTACTTTTAATGATGAATAAATATATCTCCCTATATTATGATACTGTTGATAATCCTTTAACCTCATCAGTGTTTGCCAAATGGAAGAAAAAGAATCTGCATGTCCAAATAACAGCCTACTTGCAGGGGTAAGCTATACTCTTTCAAATAAGATTAGTACTTTCATTCGAGGTCACTGGGACTCCTCCACAGGAGGTAGGTAACACATCACATCCTAGCTGCCATTTGATAAGCGGTGCTAATGGGCACTAGAGGGTCATTTTGTCTAGATAAATGGTCACCATTATGGAAAAGGCCTTGAGTTGTAAAAGGGAACAGGAGTATAATCAGTGGTGAAGGTTGCCTGACATAAAAGTGAGACCTGGAAACAAAGTTTTACAGATTATGTTTCTCACCTAAGTAAGATCATGTCATGGCACTTCTTGCAGGGATACTGTTCCCTAGTTTTAAAATGCTATTTTATAATTGAAGGACGTTGCTGTATATTACAATTTAACAAACAAACTTAATTTGAACACACCTAGAGAGACAATGTCCTTCATCCAAAAAGTAAAACTGACCAGTGCTGGTCTATCAATGTATTATAGAAATTTCTGGGCTGTGTTCTTTAATGATATCATGCAGTGCTTAATTAATCACTACTTGTAAAACACACATTCACTAGAAACAGATTTTGCATTGCTATGTAAAACCAGCATAGTTATTTTCTTTTGCACTGGTAGAAGAGATTTGGAAAGAAAAAGAAGAGGAAAGAAAATAGTTGAATGAAGCTAAAGGATCCTCTATTTTCTCTGTCCTTCCTCTTTCTTCTGAGCATATTCATCTTCCAAGTACTCATTTCTCTCTTATTTTCTCATGTTAACAGTTCAGACCGTCTTTCTGACTTTTTTAATAAAAAAAAAAAAGAACTCTCCTATCTCCTGCTACTATCAAATTCTTTTAAGAGACAACAGTTTTAAGCAAAATAAAAAATGGTTAAATAAAATAAACCTTACCACACAGTTTTAGTACCAATAAGCCTGTTGAGGAGAAAGCAAAAGAACTCAAACAGAATACATAATTTTCATCGGCAATAACTACATATAAATTTAATTCTAGGAAGTTAAATGCAACACCATCTTCCCCAGCAAATGCAAATATTCTCAAACTCAAAGCATAAACATCTACAATTTCTTGTACTGCCTATACTTTTGTGCTAAAAACACTTTACAAATAAAGGTCCTTATCTGTTGATAAGCAGGTCCCTGATATCTGCTGGGAAGGTTATACAGCCAAGCATGTACAGTCCAGAAGGTTCCTCCAGTGTACTGATGATAACTTCTTGACTCAGGTGGTGTAGGAGCCAACAAGGAGAGAAGCACTACTGGACCTAGTTCTGATGAACAAAGAGGGACTGGTGGAGGACATTAAGGTTGGGGGCAGCCTTGGCTGCAGCGATCATGAAAAGATAGAGTTCAGGATCATGGGTAGTATGCACAAAACAACAAGTAGGATTGAAATCTTGGATTTCAGGAGGGCTAACTTCAACCTCTTCAAGAAACTGCTTGGAGAAATCGCAGAGGTTAGGGTTCTGGAAGTTAGGGGAGTTCAAGTGAGCTGGTTGATATTCAAATATCACTTTCTCCAAGCTCAGGATCAGTGCATCCCTAAGAGCAAAAAATCAGGTAAGGGAAGCCGGAAACCCACATGGTTGAGCAGGGAGGTTCTGAAAAAGCTGAAGTGGAAGAAGGCAGCTTAAAGTGTGTGGAAGAAGGGACCGACCACTTGGGAAGATTACAAGAAGGCCATTAGAGTATGCAGGGATGAAACGAGGAAAACCAAGTCCTCCTTGGAATTAAACCTGGCAAGGGATATCAAAATCAACAAGAAGGATTGGAGGCAAAAGAAAAACTAGAGAAAATGTGGGACTGCTGTTGAATGAGACGGGTGCCATGGTGACAGAGGATACCGAGAAGGGGGAGTGGCTGAATGCCTTCTTTGCTTCAGTCTTTACTGCTGACGCCAGCCCTCAGGAGTCCCAGACTTCAGAGGTAATGGAGAAAGTCTGGATGAAGGAAGACTTCCCCTTGGTTGAGGAAGATCAAGTTAGAGAACAGTTAAGTACACTGGATATCTGCAAGTTCCTGGGTTCTGATGGGGTGCACCCATGAGTGCTGAGAGAGCTGGCAGAAGTCATTACTGGGCCACTCTCCATCATATTTGAAAGGTCATGGAGAACAGGCCTGAGGACTGGAGGAAAGCCAGTGTCACTCCAGTCTTCAAGAAGGGCAAGGAGGAGGACCCGGGAAACTACAGGCCAGTCAGCCACACCTCCATCCCTGGAAAGATGATGGAGCGACTCATTCTGGTGTCATCTCAAAGCATATGGAAGAAAACTATCAGAAATAGTCAACATGGATTCACCAAGGGGAAATCATGCCTGATTAACCTGATAGCCTTCTATGATGGCGTGAATGGATGGGTAGATGAGGGGAGGGCAGTGGTTGTCTACCTTGACTTCAGCAAGGCTTTCGACTCGGTCTCCCACAGCATCCTCATAGGTAAGCCTCAGAAGTGTGGGTTAGATGAATAGACAGTGGATTGAAAACTGGCTGAAAGACAGAGCTCAGAGGGTTGTGACTAGGGGCACAGAATCTAGTTGAAGGTCTGTAACAAGTGCTGTTCCCCAGGGGTCAGTACTGGGTCCAGCCCTCTTCAATATATTCATCAATGACCTGAATGTCATTGATGGAATGTACCCTCAGCAAGTTTGCTGATGACACAAATCTGGGAGGGGTGGTTGACACACCAGAAGGCTGTGCTGCCATTCAGTGAGACCTGGACAGGCTAGAGAGCTGGGCAGAGAGGAACCTGACGAAATTCAACACAGGCAATGTAGGATCGTGCACCTAGGGAGGAATAACACCATGCACCAGTACAGGTTGTAGGCTGATCTGCTGGAGAGCAGCTCTGTGGAAAAAGACCTGAGTGTCCTGGTGGGCAACAAGATCACCACAAACCAGCAATGTGCCCTTGTGGCCAAGAAGGCCAATGGCATCCTGGGGTGCATCAAGAAGACTGTGGCCAGCAGGTCGAGGGAGGTCATCTTCCCCCTCTGCCCTGAGGAAACCGTATCTAGAGTACTATATCCAGTTCTGGGCTCCCCAGTTCAAGAAGGACAGGGAACTGCTGGAGAGGGTAAGGCAAAGGGCTACAAAGATGATGAGGGGACTAGAACATCTCTCTTAAGAAGAAAGGCTGAGGGACTTGGGTCTTTGTAGTCTGGAGAAGAGAAGGCTGAGAAAGGATCTGATCAATGCCTCTAAATACTTAAAGGGTGGGTGTCAGGAGGACGGGGCCAGTCTTTTTTCAGTGGAGCCCAGTGACAGCACAGGAGGTAATGGGCACAAACATGAACATAGGAAGTTCCATCTAAACATGAGGAGGAAGTTCTTTACTTTGAGAGGGACAAAGTGCTGGAACAGGCTGCCCTGAGAGGTGGTGGAGTCTCTGTCTCTGGAGACATTCAAAACCCACCTGGACATGTTCCTGTGTAACCTGTGCAGGTGGACCTGCTTTGGCAGGGGAGTTGGACTAGATGATCTCCTGAGGTCCCTTCCAACCCCATATCATTCTTTGATTCTGTCCTTGTCATTTCTGCTGAAGCATCAGTTCAGCAGCAGCACCTACATTTCATGGGATATGATACCTGTACACAAATACAAACTTTTGTGCACACTAAAGAAGGATTTTCAAGGAAATGGGAACAGCTCACATGAAAACCTAAAACTATGTGAAGAGATGTGCCACCACATCTCTTCATCTGCTACCCCCTGAACTCACAGACAGGGTCCGACAAACTAAATAGTCCATCTTCACAATTTTCTAGTGATTTAAATACCAAACATGTCATATAGCTGTTAAGAGGCAAAAAACATGTTCTATGCTAATCTCTTGCTATCTAAAACCAACTCAAAAATTCAGAATTTATATTTTAGACAACTGTTTCATCCATAAACACCACAGAGATTACTTTCTACCTTCAGGCCTTAGAAGGAGAGAAATCTGAAGGAAATTTGGCATATGAGAGCAGTGGGGGATGAGGGACTGGAAACTCTTGAAATACAACACTCCAGAAGAATTTAAGGTCAATTGGATTAATCTGAAGAGAATTAAAGAATTCTGAAGGTGCCATTCAGCTTCAGGAACAAAGGGTGCCCCAGGAAGAAATTATATAATCAGCACACTGTATCAATGCAAATTGGAAAAAGTAATTTCTGTTCACTGTATTAACATAAATGATGAGAAACAAGGAGTAGGAGGGTTGGACTGTGCACTATTAGCATACCAAAACATTAGGAGCAACTTCTGTACCAAGAAGCTGAACAGATATATTGCCAACAACAAAAAGCCAGTGAGGTTTCTGAAGATGATGCTAAAATGAAGGTGCTACAAATTATGGGTGAAGTAGGTAAATCCAGGTACTGTTATATTCTGGGTGTTTCTTTTTGATTTTATCACTTTTGTTCACAAAAGCCTGAAATTTACAGTTCAGCAAAGAATGCCTCAGAGTCTGGGCAGTAAGGACTGAAAACCAGAAGCCAGAAAGTCACTATCATCAAAGATTCATACCTTTAAATACCCTTAAAGAAGTGTGTGGCAGAATTAACAGGGCTAAACCATTTAAAATGTAGTAAAAGGCTTGACAATGTAACATTGTCTTTACAAAGCATATGATCATCTAGAAATCTATGGATAAGCTCAGGAGATCTGCAGAAGGATAACTGCAAATTGAAAATGGAATGTGAAGCTTATACAAAAATTTACGAGTAACACCAAGGAGGTAAAATACGTATAAGGACAGGGGACAGGCTGGATTTCGCATAATCCCAGAAAGGAAAGTTTCAAAGCCCTGTGGACTCAAAGAGCTAGGATACCTTACACATAAATAATACATTTCAGGAGAACATTTTCATTGCTAGAGGATCTAAAGACTGGTGTTTGATATTTCTTTAAAAATTAATTGAAGTTGGTATATGACATTAGCTTGGCTTCATCCCCCTAGTCTAGCATGCAATCAGTACAAGTCCTGATCTATTATGGGTTTGGTCTCTTTCAACAGGCTCTCCTGACTCAATCAAGCAAATTAGTATGCTTTATGCAAAACAAATAAAAAAATAACCCCCCAAGCCTCATCATTAAACAGAAATTACATAAAAGGTAGTATAGCCTGTGTGTTTTTTCACAACTTGATCTTTTCAGTACAAAGCCATATCAAAGTTATCTTCACATATGAAAAAGTAATGAATTTAACTCTGTGAAGAGATTACAATTCATAAACCAACTCTTCAATACATTTTACCACTGGAACTATTTACTATCTGGTGGTCTTTGCTGCTTCTGTGTCTGTATGGGGTTTTTTCCCTAAAGAAGATGGCAATGTAAATTCATATATAACGTCTAATCCGTTATAATCTTGTTTATGGAGCTGCTGTCTAACCAGTGATTTTCCATGCCATATTTGTGCAGTTTGTTATTCCTGTGCGAACACCTTGCATTTGATGTTTTTGAATAGCATCTTATTTTTCCAGACGATATGTACAATTTATCAAGATTACTTTGAATTCTAATCCTGTCCTGCAATGTACTTGCAGCCCTTCCCAGCTTGGTATTGTTGCAAATTTAATAAGTATACACTCTACTCCATCATTCAGATCATTAATGTAAATACTAAAAAAACACTGAGTCACCACAAATCCCCGCAGAACTCCTTTTAATAAATCTTTTCATTTTGATAGTGAGCTACTTCTTAAACACAGTTTCTAGTTTTCCACCCAACCTATTGTAGCTGCATGCTTACTGTATTTCCCAGTCTGCTTAAAAGCATGCCTTGCATGAAAGTGGCAAAGCCTTATGAAAAGCAAAATACAACATTCAAGGCTTTTCCTGTGTCCACAAGACCACTACAGAAGTAAAAGACTATCTTCTTGACAAATCCGTGCTGACAGCTATTCTTCTTGTACTTTCAGGTGTTAAAAATGCAGTGTGCATTTACTTGTCCCAGTATGGAACACAACTGGAACTCTGATGACAGCACATCCCTTGAGCCTACACAACCAACCCTTCTCTCTCTCTCCTCTTTGAAAGCCAACATTATGTCTACTCTACTCAGGTTCTCCAGTACCTCTACTCATTCTCCACAAGGTAACAGAGACAGACACTAATGGCTCCAAAACATTATCAGTTTAATCTTTAAATACCTTGGAATGCAGCTAATTAGAAACAGTTGGCTGAAAAAAAAAAAAACCACCACACCTAACTTACCCAAATATTCCTTAATTGGTTTCTTCCATCTTTGAGACAGACAACTTTTACTGACAATTAGGAAATTACTGTAATAATCACCCAACTGAGGCTGACTTCCACAGTGAGGAATTGTGCAAAGAAAAAAGATTCTTCCCAAGGTTGCATTTCATCTTCACTCTCAAAGATTTCCTCTAGCCTGGCATCAATGAACAGTGTGTCCATCCTGGCTGGAATCCCCTCCAGAACCACCTCCCTTCCGGCTGCCTTTTGTACACTCAGTCACAGAACTCATCCCTGGCACGTTCCAATAGCAATCTCAGTTGATAGTCTGGCTCCAGGAAGCATCAAATCACCTGAAATCCCTATTATTCCTGACTTCAGTACTGTACCTCTGGTAGCCTGCTAAAGATGTCATGCACTGAATCTCACCAGCTGGATGGCTGTGCTAATTTTAAGAACAAAGAGGTTCTCTTCCCCATCTAATAGTTACCCAGAGGCCTTTAAGGGTCTCTCTCCTTCTACAGTTGTGACCTTAGATAAGGCATCCCCTTAAATTACAAAGGAACAATTCCTTTCTTGTCTGCTCTTCCAAATCAAGGTTTACAACCTTATTTTCAACAGCACATAGTTTTTGCAGGTATGAATTTTCAACACAATTTTGAACTTTTTTATGGCACTTTAGGCCCTTCTATGGTGACACAATTGGTCAAAACAGCATCATGTGAGTACAACATGATCCAGTGTGGTCACAATGTACACAGCAGGTGTGGACAAAGTTGGTACAATGTTTATTACAGGGCAACAGCAAATACCCCAAAAGAAGACTGCCTCCATTTACAAAGCCTGAGGTATGGAATTTCTATGAGACCGTAAAGTCCCAAAACATTTCTAGAACCTTATATTATTCTTTACAACCGTTAAAGTTGCTAGAAAAAATATAAATATCCAGGGTGTGATAGTTCAAATAATTTTAACAGAAGCTGTTTTGCTATACAGGTAGACCACGAAGTAAAGCAATGAATGCACTGGGAGCTGAAAGCCCTGGTAATACAGACCCTCTGTGCTATAAGAGATCAATGGTAAATGCAGGTTCTCAGCACCCTTGAAAATTACTACAGATTGGCTTTTTTGCTATGCATGTCAGTCAGCACTGCATCAGGTTAGTTTGCAGCTCTGAGGTTTAAGATGTCATTTGTCATCTTCACCAAAAGGTCATTTCCACCGATTTGCTGCATGACTTTTTTTCTGGTTCCACTGAGAACATATTTCTAATTTAAAAAACCTAATAAACAGTTACATATTTTAGCAGATTATTGATGAGTGTTGCCTGGAGGGAACTACAGGATGAAAACTTTGGCATCCTATTGACTATGAAATGACAGAAACGGCTTCAAAATCTTATTTCTGTAAAAAACATTTGCTATGGATATTTATTAATACACAATTGCACACAATTGCAAGTTTCCAGCACCATTTTATGTTATAGATGTTAAAATAAGTTGCTGAAACTTGAATCCTTTAATAACTGTTGATTGCATTTGCAGGCACTTCATACAGAATTGAGATGCTCAATTTTCCATAATAATTTCTAACTCAATCGATATATATGAGCTAAACAAGTTTAATCTTGGTGAAATTTAATTTAGGTATGGACAACATTCAGAGAAAATCATGTGAGGCATGCCTACATCTCTACGCAGAAGTATGTCTTCATATGTCAATTTTAATTTATCATTTCAAAGAATAAATATTCCTCTCTATCTTAAGACCCTGTGTCATGCTATTATTATTCGTTGGTAGTTCTCTTTATAGTTCACTTTTCTCTTGACCTTTGTCCAGTCTTATTCAATACATACATATCTCCATTTTAATAAAAATGTTTTGCATTGTTATCATCTCATAAATATTGAAGAGAAACTACTTAACACAAAAAATGAGGAAATATATCTAACCCCTCAGAGAAATAAACCTCACGAAACTGACTTCTTGAGCAAGCCAATTTAAATGAAATAGATATGTTCATAATATTGCCTAAGTATAGAATCATATTAATATTTATCACTTAAATTATCAGATCAGCTACCACAAGTGTGTGGAGGTGTAAATGGTAACAACAAAGATTTTAAGAAAACAAATACTAAAATCAGATGCCCTTGTATATTATGTTTCATTATAATATCTGAAGTAATTCTCTGCCAGTTTAAAATACACTCAGGAAAAAATTACTCAGAAAAGAAAACCCTTCACTAGCCTGCATTCAGAAAACATTGTTACCAATTCCTCTATTTTCAGTGAGGGGATGTTAAATGCAATAAAATATAAGGAGTGCCAGTTATGCTGCAAGTTTTTAGAAGCTTAGTGGTGCAAAAAGTTCCTTTTAACAACTGGCAACAGGCATGCATGATTCTTAATAAACTTTACTTTGTAGTGATTATGCACATGCAGGTGGTGTCCTGTGCTGTTCTCCTGAAGCACCTGCTGAGCATATTTAGGCCTTTAAGAGCTGCTGCTCCTTTCAGGGCAAGTGAACCATGGCAAGTCTTAGATCATTCCATCTCACAACCAAAGAACACATGATCCACTGCGCTGCCCCAGGATCAACGTGCACTACAAATTTCCGTTAAATAAGTTTTAACGCTTTCTATTTGGATGACATATTATTTCCCCCCACCTTTTTTTAAGGTCTCACTAATCCAGATTTGCAATATATTTCACCCAGAAACACATTCTTCAGGTGGGGTAGTAAGGGGGAGGGAAGCTTTAAAACCTTCATCCAGCTCTAATACAAACCCATTTCCCAGGTTACTCCTGACAGGACACGAGTGTCATCTCCCATCTTTAGCACTTGCAGCAAAGGCACCACATGAAATAAAACAGACTGTTCAGTGAACCTGAAATCAGAGAGGACCTTGTGTACACTGGGCAAAAAAACCCAATTCCATTCTCCTTCCCAGAAAATACTAATTTTTTGTACCCCTTTCATCTGTTAGTGAAGACAGTCGGATCCCATAATGTTTCTTATACTGCAATTGTGAGCGTTTCACCTTTCCTACACTCTTTCACTGACTAATCTCTTTCATTTTCTACAAAACAACGGTGGTGTAGACAAAATCTTTCACCCTCAAACCCTGCTTTAAATGTAACAAAATGCTGCCACAGAATAGCTGTTTGCATGTCACTACAAAGAGAATGCTGTCCTCAATTTCAGCTTTTAAAGAGTAAATGGAACATAAACGGCAGAAATGACTAAAATTGAACTAAAATTATTATGTCTTCCTGGACAAACCAAAAATATGTTGCATTACAATTACTTGAAAAATTTTTACCAAGTCTTGATCATTTTTCTATACTCTGCAAACAAATAAAATTGGTTGCATATCTTTTTAAACCCACACCAAGTCTAAAGGAAGAACAGCCTAATTCTAGTAGGAATTGCCTGTAAAATATTTACAGGAAAAAAAGAAAGAGAAGAAAAACAATAGGATATTTTAAAAGAATATATTCAATAGCAAACTTACTGCTAAACTGAGTTTCTCAGTATATACATACCCATGTAAAGGTACAGCTCTTTAGAATTTTAAATTTAAAAAAGCAGCACTCATTAAATTAAAAAAAAAAAAAAAATTCTCGAAACAGCACCTGTTTTTTCCCGCTGCACCAATCAAGTTATTTCTCAGAGAGAGAGAGCTTGTGAATGTCTTCTAGGCATTATTTGATTAAGTTGACAATATTATGTGAGCAATGGTTGAGTACCCACTGTGCTGTACTTTTGACCAAATTGATTTGTGTAATGAACACTTGCTCTGTCTCTTCTCTAGCCTGAATAGGGCTCTTGATTTAACCAGTGGTGCTGGAAGCCAAGTGAATTTACAGCCCCCACAGTCATTCTCTCTCAATCTGGAGAGAATAGCAGCAGCAGTACATGAGCAAGCATAATTCAATACATTGTGCTATAAGCACAGAAAATAATATCAGAGAGCTCTGCAATATACCTGTTTGATTTGATTTGTAAACCTGATAAAAAAGCAATCGAGAAAAGTTCAGCAGAAAAAAAGATATATGCGTCCTGAGCAAAAATGTAACCATACTGAATATGTACAAAGAACTGAAAAAATCATGCATAGTAAATCAACTTCATACTTTCCTTAGATAATATTGCACATTTTCCATTTAGAAAGGGTCTAGATTCTGAAAAGTTACCTTTCCATTAAAAAGTGAGCAAAGAGAATAATTTAAAACTGAGTTTGGGACTTTCTAAAAATACTATTTCCCAAATCCACTACAAAGAGTGTGCTGACAAATGCGATGGGCTTGTATCTTTCCTGTTTTCTTCAGTAGATTGACTGACTAATTAATCATACTGGTTTTGATAAATTTATATTCTGAAAAGTCCCAGCCCTGCATTGTGCTTCCCAGAAGCATAACAACACAGAGGAAAAGGATTTATGTAGGCAGATGCATCTGTTTGTACTTAAATGTTTACATAAAGATATAACCATGAAAAAAAAAAAATAAAATCTATCACTCTGCTTTTTTACAACTGTGATAAACATTACCGGAGGTATCAGTGACTTTTCTTGTCAGCTGCATCTCTGTTATCCTTGTCTCATGAGTAAAGATCAATAGTAAAGTCTCACTGCTTTCAGGATATTACAAGATGAGATTATTTTTTTAAATTAGTTCTAAAGATAAAAATATTTTAACTGTCTCACACTGCAAGGCATGCAGCTCATGCCACATCAATTTATCCCCTTAAGAATCCATTCCCAAAGACAAAGTGACTGTTCTTTGTGTTGATCTAGTGCAAAGTGCACATAGATGTGGGACTTGCCATTATGCACAAAGAAATGTAACAGTATAATCATGACTGAATTTGGTAACGTTGCTAAATTTCCAGTGTAACTGTGAATGTTTCATACTCTAGGAATGCTTGGTTTCAGAGATAACGAGACTTAAACCCTGCAGGGGAAACGCTGACCCTCTTGTTTTCAGTGGTAAAATTCCCATTCATTTCAGCTGGGCCAGAACTTCACCCCAATACGACACTCACTTGACAATGCAATTTCACCATTGCCATTAATTTCACTCAATTTTCTAGATTGTAAAAGATATCATGTTCCTGTTTTCACATCCTTTATAAAATATTTTACTACCCACAGCACCAAATGAAAACAAACCAAAGCAATTACTTTGTCACCATACCCTATGACAGTTCTGAAAAGAAACACACAGAGCAGCCAAGTCCCTGTTCTGCGAGACCATCTCCCATCTCTGAAGCACTGAGCTATCACGCTGGCTACTGGCCAGTCTATTAGTGGGTAAGAGCAGCACTCCCTTCCATTCCATTCCTGGCGAAAGTATGCTAGATGTTCACTTATGCCTATTATTCTTATTAATAATATACATCTTTCAAAGCTGAGATGAAATGCGAGACACATACATTAACTTACAAGCTGGATGGCGTTTTGGTGACCCAAGTGAAGCCGGACAGACTAGCAAGCCTGTTTTGTACTGGCAGAACAGATTTATTCATAACATTGTGCTTTACAAGAAAGGAACTGCTTCCTGTAGAATGGCATTTAGAAAAAGAGGCAAGAAAAAGTGTCTGTTCTTCTGTATAAGCTAGTCCAAAAGTCTCACAGCCTAATCTGTATTTTTGTTTGCCAAATCTGTATTTGCCTTAAATAAGTTTTGTATCAGACAAAGGAGTTCATCTTTCTTTTCTTCCAGACACAGGGGACCAGAACAGCCCCTACACAATTCCAGTTCCGCACGTCTCGTGCTACAGCCAACATAAGTGCATGTGGTCTGAGCAGTGATGGAGCCTGATGACAAAGCTTTATTGAGGCAGTGAGAAAGATGATCAACAGCACGTCCATACAGCAACTCGCCCAGTCACTGACAGCAAACACTGTACCGTAAGCGATGCCACAGCTCCAGTGGGCTGCCAGGGACACGTGGGGTCTGGGTCATCTGGCAGCAACAGCCAATGGTGCAAACACCTATTGAATGTGGGCAAGAGTCTCAGCAGCCCTCGACACCAGCAGCAGCAGGGTGAGTTGAGAGAAAGGTACCTTGCATGAATAAGGTGGGCAGCACCCTGCCCACACTGCTGCCAGCAGGCAGAGGCAGGGTGTTGGCAGCTGCCCACACTGCCCATATCTGGCAAGGGACAGGGTGTCACTGCACCTTTCTTAAGGGAGAAGAGACAATCACCTCTCCTGTAGAATATTTTATGTTAGAGGTACTTGATCAGTCAGATGAATACAATTTACTGCCAGGAAGACAATGTAAGGTTGGTTGACTCTGACGGGGACATTTGTTTTAGATATACTGCAACACACAAGCATACCCTGGTAGAATCCCTTAATCCAATTTACAGGCAAATGAAAAAGAACCTGAATAATTTTGTGCTTCGCTTCAGCAGTTTCTATGGTCCCTGCTATTGAACGTGCTTTGGGGCTTCAGCGTACTGCATACCGTTCCAGGTTGAGGACTTTAAAATAGTAGATTATTTCTTTTATTTCTAGATGGATGCATTCTGGATGCTGATACCACAGGCTACAAGAAAGTACTGCCATTATTGTGATAGCTTATGCACAGAAAGCTAGCAGCCTAAATAAGAGATCATTAATTTTGAGGACAGATAGGAGCAGTAAGATAGGTTTCTTAAGCTTCTGGTACTTCAGGGCAACCAAAGAGTTATTAATTACTTGGCTACATTAATTATTTCCCCAATCTATCTTTCTTAACAATATGGAATATAGCCCCTACATAATGCTTTACATAGCCATTGCTGGCTCATCATTTTTCTTCTAAAATAGTCAGCAGGATATCGGGGAATAGCATATCAATCACGTTTGGAGCGGAATCACCTGAATCCATAAAAGTTTTGGATTCTGAGCATGTTGTCTCGAAACTTAGGGAAAAGTTGCAGGTATAAAGAGCAATATTCTAAAAGAATATTCATGATAGGTTTTTATAGAGCTTTGCCTACAATTAAGCAGTTGCCAAGTTCAGTTGAGGACATCCAATTGACATCAGCATATCAATAACTTGAAATGGGAGAAGAAATTATAGTAGGTTGCCTTAATCCATTATTTATTCTTTGCATCGATTCAATAACTATTTCTGACCACCTACTGATCCCATCCATGAATATCACAACAACAACAATTAACAAAACTCTTCTCTAATCAGCTGCATCCTGGCTCCATCAGCCAAGAAGGAAACACATACACCAGATGCATGTTTTCAGAAGCTCATTCTACATCTACAAAAACTGAATTATTGTGGTATTTTCAGTGGATAATTTGAAAAGAAATTACTTGGGTTTTTCCTAAAAAAAAATATTAAGTGGACACACTAGGAAACAGTTTACTGATCAAAGGATAAAAGCATTAATTTAATCCAAATGAAACATCTTCAGCAGCGATACAAGACTCAAAGAAATATTAACTTAATTTTATTATTCCTCTTTCATCTGTTAGTCAGAAGACTATTATTTCTGATGTAATTCTTGTTACTGTTTCAAAGGACTTTAATAGTACGAGTGAAGTGTTTAAAAATAACTTTGCTTCAATACTTGAAAGACTCATGTAAAATCAAGACAGGCAATAAATGAAAACATATCCAAAGAAAAATACCATGAAAATAAATATAGAAATCTTGATTAGAGTTGATTAACAGTTTTTTATCATTTGAATGGGAGCTGTGGCTTCCCACTGCACAAGCTTGTTTGATAAAGCCATCAAAGTATTACAAGTACAAAAAGCTATCAGTATCCTCAGCGCTAAAAAAATACTTGCCCATGTCATTTTTGCCCCCAAATTACTCAACACATTTACATCCTAAATGTATCCCTTTTTTTCTTCACAGGGAGCTTGTTTCCTTTTATATGCCTAAAAAGAAACATAATGGTGGGGGTTTACGATCAACTAAAGCCTCAACATGACACCTGGCACAAAGTCCTGCCTTTCATGCCACTTTGGGACGTGGGTTCCTTCCACCACGCTCCGTGTTTACTCCAGTGCTTGTATAGATGAACGTTGGTTCAGACCCACTGATCCAACTGGAAACTTAATAAAACGAGTTGGTGAGATGATCCAATTCACAGCTGAAGGAAGGGACATAAATATGTAGATGATGTTGGGTAAGAGAATGCTGGAGGACAGGCCTATTCCTTTCTATGGCAGCACAGCCTCAGGTCACATTAAGCCATTTTGGAAACTGCCACTTATCCTGACCAGAGCGGAGGACTTCAGGGACTATGGAGTTATACAGATAAATTACATAAAACAGGAGTTGAAATGCTTCCTCTGAAAATATTGATGGGGAATAGATATGATATGGTCTAAATATAAAAAAAAAAATACAGATCTGCCATCTAACAATGCGTACCAGTAGGTAACAAAGTCTAAGTGAAGAATGGTAAAACAGATGAAGAAATAAAGAAATGTTTTGTAAAGCTTACAGGTAAATATGCCTCATAGTTATGATAGTTCTATAACATCTTCTGAGTTACACTTTGAAAGCAATCACATCCTGGCAATAAATCAGGATGCAATGCTCTGGAGACCATGATTTTCTGACTGATGCAAAGGTTGGGGCAATAACTTGGTTACTGGAAATCCCCTCATTCTCCCTAAATAAGTTTTCCTATCCAACTTCGTTATTACCTTAATATATGAAGAAATTATTCACCAGACAACATAACTCAACACACAGGAAGGCAACTGTACTTTTACCTGTGGTCATTCATTCATGCACAAACATCATTGTTATAAAACAGAATGAGCTGCTTCTCTTAAATGTTCAAACTAGTTTAAAAATTCTTGCAAGTATTATCCCTCATACGTCAACATTCTAAAAGGCTGCAAAGCTGCAATAAAGCTTATTAATTTTTTGTTCTGCCAACAGGCTCTATCTAGAATCCTTAAAGTCTGTGACTACCTTGTAAAATACTATGGCATTTAATGATATTTGTCCAAATGAAAAAACATTAATGAAATACTGCGCCTACACAGCTTCAAAGGACATTACTTTCCTTAAAAGAAAGGGAAGAAGTGTCTTTAGATGGAACATTTGCAAGTTTGGCGATGAAGAGTTGTTTAGAAAGCAATGTTTACCCTCAGCTGGAATCAATGTACTCTAGTTTCTGGAATTCCCCCCCTGAACTAGACTTATGTCATGCATGTAAAGTCCCTTTTTGTAAGAGTTGTGTTGACACAACCAACCGCTGAGTGAACTTGTGAGAGCAGAGTTTCATGCTGAGAGAGAATGCTTGATTGCTACAGTGCAAGCTCATGAAAAGAAAGAAAACGTGACAGCATGATAAAAGGTTTTTCATTGTTTGACCCCTCACCTATTCCTGAATTCCTGCTGAGACTTTCCATTTGCTCACTTGCATGTTTTAGCCCAAGCAGTCAATTCTTGAACCCTCTGAAACATAGAAGAATTTGAGGGTTTCCCATGTCACAAAAAGACACTTTCTAAACCACATTGTTCTTTTTATACTGAGGTATACATTCAACTTAAAAAACAGCAGCTCAGCTCCTATGCAGGATAGCAATTTTTCAAACTTAGTTTACCGCCATTCCATGAAAAAATAGCTGGATTAATTTTTTTATTGGTTATGTTTGGTACTCTCATATCTTAGCATGTTGCAACCAAATGCAAGCAGCATTTCAAAAGAGATATAATGTTTTGAATGGAAAAGGATGTCTGTGCCTGCCCTTCTTTGATACTGTCCTGTGCACACGACTTTCAATGGAATGTGCCTGAAGTTTTCCCGCTAACCCAACCAAAGTCAGAGAAATCCACATCATGCAATATCACGGTTTATGTAAATCCAAGGCAGACTTTTTCATCCTTCTCTTCAAGCTCATCCAACACTTCATTTATGTGGAGGAAAATGGAAAGTTTTAGAAAATATCCCTTCTTCCTTCCCTTCTCTCACTTAAAAAAAAAAAAAAAAAATCAGAAAAATCTAAAAATGACTGGATGGTTCAATGAATTTGTAAAGGGGCTAAATCACCAGTTCAAATGTAGCTGTGAATGCTAATCTTACGGTGAATTCTGCCTGCTCACACGAACACTGCTTGTTACAGAGCTCCACCAATGCAGCTTTTCCTGCAGAACTGGGCAACAGTTTTGATTACTGATACTCAGGTTTGAGGAAACATCTATGGAAGAAGTGAAAACAGAACTCATATCCCCTTGAAATCAAGCTTTTCTTTCCTGGAAACAAAGGGAAGTGCAAAGTCCTGCACTTGAGGAGGAACAACCCCATGCACAGAGGAGTGACCGGCTGAAAAGCAGCTCTGCAGTAAAAGACATGGGAGTCCTGGAAGACAAGTGGAATATGAGTCAGCAACGTGGAAGGGATTAGAATATCTGACAAACAAGGAGATAATGAGAGATCTGGTTCTGTTCATCCTGGGAAAGAGAAGACTTGGAAGGGTCTTATCAATGTGCATAAATACCTGATGGGACAGAGTAAAGATGAAGGAGGTAGACCCTTGTTAACAGTGTGCACTGTCAAGGGAAGAGGCAATGAGCAAAAGCTCAAGAACAGGACATTCTGTTTAGAAGTTGGGAAAAAATATTTCCTATGAAAGTGACCTAACACTAAAATAAATTTCCCAGATTGCTCGTGGAGCTCGATCCTTGGAGGTATTCAACACCCAACTGGACACAGACCTGAACAACCTACTCTAGTTGAATCTGCTCGATTTGCAGACAAATCAAGACCAGGTCCAGTGATGACAATCAGGCTTGGACGCAGCCCAGTGATTAGCAGGCAGGTACAGAGTGATGGGCCAGGACCGAGGTCAGAACAGGACATCCATCAGCAGATCAGAGTCCAGTTCAGCAGGTCTCATGGCCCGTCAGGGCTGGGGCTGAGCTGCAGACCAGTGCTCCTACATCATCACTGGGGCAGGGGCTGGGGGTCCTGGGCTGGACTAAAATGGAGCTCCTGGGCCATGGGTGGGAGTGTGCTCATGGGAGTGTATCATTGAAGCTCAGGGGAGGCTGAGCAGGGGCAGTAAAGCCCAGTAGTGCCCTCACAGCCCTGGCAAGAATCAATTCATAAAAGCTGATGCCAGACTAGCATAAGAAAACAACATGCAAAGGAAGAAGATCTAAAAAGGGAGTGGGAAAAATCTTCATTTAGCTGGGTGAAAATTTCCTGCTTTATAGAAATCAGTGCTCTTGTGCTCTGCAAATTATATACATAAATGCATTTTATTCTTCCGTAACAGACTAATTCTCCTTTTCTGACTCACAGTTGCTCACATTAATCGATGTGCTTTTGTTTTTAATTTAACAGCACTGCACTAAGTGGATTCTTTTATTTTGAATACTGCCATCAACAAAGTTTCTGCAGACCAAGTTTATGCCCTCCAATTCATGATGTACATCCACTTTGATTATTCTTCATTTGCACCTGTCCAGCCTCGCAGCATTGAGAATACTGATCAAATTTACCTGACTTCATTGACAAATCTGTTACAGGTGCAGATGAAGAAAAAGAACACAACATGTAGTCTCTAAGCCACATCACCTCCGAGAAAACTAATTTACTGACTGTACATACTTGCTGTTGGTATCATTGATGCTTCGATAATGTAATACAACAATGATAAGATCTGGAATCACTTTTCAAACAGAACTTTCATCTAAGCAAGTGAGAAAAGAAAAAGAGTTTAGTTGTTACTTATATGAAACAACCCACACAACAAAAAATTCTAAAAACATCAGCAACAGCTCTGAGTTGCTCATTGCAATTATCTGAGCCAATCCGGCATTCTCTGCACACACTATTTCTTCTAAAAAAGTATTGTTTCAAAGAGCAGGCTTCACAAATTACCCTGATCCAGTATCTGACTTGTACTTCAAAAGATGCAAGAAACCCTCTAGAAAGGCTCTATTCAGCTAAGCTCCCCTCTCAAAGTTCTCTCCATTACCCCAAGTGGGAATGTGATCTTTCTCAAATATGCTAGGATTACCTCTTAATCCTTTTCTAAGTGCAGGTGGGGTTATTATTCAGTTAATTCCTATTTGTTTTTACACCACGAGTATTTATGCATTTGTACAGATACAGCTTTTCATTCCTTCCTCCACCAGATATGCCAAACATATGTTATTTCATAAAAGTACTTAACTGCCTTGGAACACATAGCTTCTGCAATACTCTTCACCTACATCTGTTAGGGGGTCTTGCAGGCATGGCATTTTTAAAAATAATTAAAAAAAAAAAAATAAAAGAAGGATGTCCCTTTTCCTCCTCTACTGTCTTGTTTAGTGCTTCATGGAAATCCTCACAATACTAAAAAGTGGTCAAAATTCATACAGCTTCTTAATCTTCATGATGATCTTACAGGAATTTTACAAATGTACTAAGTGCGTCCAGATAATCCTGAGGTATACAAAATATCCATACACACTGAGAACCATGTTTTCGATGACTGTGCAAAAGAGAGAGCAGCTCCTAGACACAGAAAAATTTAAGCCTTCACACCTTCACTTGAAATTGCAGTAGAATAAACATGATGTAAACACACTACTGGCAAATGACAACTGTACATCTTTTTCCATCGCTGTTCTACAACATCTAGCACCTGATGGCCATAACCCAAACAAGACCCTCTACAGAGAGGAAGGATTAATATGCTACAGGAGAGCACTCCAGCATAACCACTGTCCTCACTGTGCACTGATCTACAGTTACACTATTTTCCCTTTAAATCTAACCTGTGTATCTAAGATTCCCATATCCCTCTCTTACGCATTCTCCTCACATATATATATAGTATACAGTGTAACAGCATAACTATGTAAATAAATAAATAAATATTCCTTTTTTTATGAAATCATGATTACTGCATCATCTGTTAGTTTTCAAGGGTTGTATTCCTTTCTACATTATGGTGTCCTTTCCACCATTTATCCCGAACCTGCGTATCAGAATTTAAGTCTCCCTGTACACACTTTGTTTCACAAATTAGTAACTGTAAGCTGTAACACTCATCAGATTCCCTGAACTACAAATTAAGTTGGCTTTATTATTTCTTGCCAATCAAAAGAAAAAAGGAACATAACTTAAGGGAAACTCACAAAAGAGTACTATCACCAGATGCCCATCACACACCAGCTATCAGCCACCACCCTCTGTGGGAATAACGCCAATCCCAAAGGCAGTCTTTCATGAAACGTATAGAATTATTTTTCCCTGTTTTTCATTATATTTCAAACCTCTACTGCAAATGAAAGCCCCACCAATCCTTACGAGTCAGCCATCTATGTAGGTTAGTGGACTGAAACTGCAAACAGGGGAAAAAAAAATAATAATATTTTTCCAGTTATGGTTTTGAAACCTGCTTCTAAACCTAAGCTTGTCTCCCTAATTCATATAGAATCTCAACCAAACAGATTTTTAGTTTCTTCAGCAATTTAAGGACATCCGACTGCATTTTGCTTCAATTCTGCTATAGAAAACATCTGGTAATCTAACATATACTCAAACAATTTCATGGTTCTTTTTTGTTCTTTTCTAGGTACAGACTTTTCATTCTACTCACTCTACTCTACTCTTACTGCACTTGCCACTGTTTAAGGAGAAAAGAGTTTAGTCATTCAGTTTGACAACCAAGCCTACACTGCTCAGGAATGTGAGGAAATCACAGGGGTGTTTTTTTTAATCTATAAAGACAGACTTTATTCAGGATGAGCTAAGAATCTTCTTTTTGTGAGCAGAACTTAAACACTAATACAAGAGGAAGTTATGACAACAATTAACAGCTATTGGGAGTAAAAATAATTTAGAAATACAATAAACTGAGAATACTTAAACTGATTTCATCCAAGGAAAGATAGAAGAATAGCTTACAGAAGTATGGCTTGAATTACATTTACATTTACAGAATCACAGAATCTTCTACGTTGGAAGGGACCTTAAAGATCATCTTGTCCAACCATCAACCTAACTGACAAAAATAAACACCCACACAACAAACAAGAAGCATCACCATCCTTAAACCCTATCTCCCAGCACTACATCAACCCGTCTTTTGAACACCTCCAGGGATGGTGCCTCAACCACCTCCCTGGGCAGCCCATTCCAATGGCTGAGAACCTTTTCGGTGAAAAAATTTTTCCTAATATCCAGCCTGAACCTCCCCTGGTGTAACTTGAGGCCTGTGACTTGGGAGAAGAGACTGACCCCCACCTCTCTACAACCTCCTTTCAGGTAGTTGTAGAGAGCAATAAGGTCTCCCCTCAGCCTCCTACTTTTGGAACACCTTCCCCTACTTCTAAAAGAAATACTGTCAAAACTGGTCTTTGTCTGATTTCTGGAAATAGATTTACAACTAAAACTGTAATTCATAACCTTTACTGCCTGCTCATTTCCATCTTGGTAAAGAACACTGTGCATCTCTTGACCACTCTAGAGAAAAAGTAACACAAGCATTCGAAATTATTATTTACAAAATGAAAGAAAGAAAAACAGGGCAAAAAATGAAACTCGCAAATGGTAGTTCCAATTTGAAATTGCTTCAGTTATTTGCATGACCATCCAGTATGTTTTAATGACTGCAGTTATGAGATTATATAAATTCATGAAGAATATATATTTATTAACACATCTACTCAGGACTCTTACTCTTCCCCAATTAGAATGTCAGGTGAACATTGCAGCTGAAGGAAAATTAATTGTGAGCTAAAGATGAGCAGTTCTGTCTCACCTGACTTACTCATGAGAAGAGTCTCCAATAGACGTGGAGTGCATGCATTAAACTAGAAAGCATGCCATTGATTTTTTTTTCAAATTTCCTTTAAATAAAAAGGAAGAATAAAAGGTTAATTAAGTTCCTCCATACAATTCTATTAAGAATATCCATTATTACTGTAGCATGAGGAGGATATTTAATTCAAAAAGAAAAAGGAAAGAAATATACAGCTAGTCAATCAGAACAACTGAATAGCTGTGGCTGCTTTAATGTAATGCAGACAATAAGAATATTATAGCAGAAAAAAACCCTAACAAAATAAACTAAGTTTCTGCCCAGAATTATGATACAGAAAGCCTTCTAAACTAATATACAAGTATGAGTTGGTAATATATAATAGTTTTTTGTGTTATCATCAAAATCCTGTGTTTCGTAATACTAAGCGCACTTGACAATATGAGTCATATATCAGTAACTTGATATACTGGCCTACTGGGCTTTTGTTATTTGGATTTCTAGCTTGACCAATTGTTCCAAAATAAAATAAACCATCTCCAAATTTGTTAAGAAATACATTCTTTTCAGAACCATTATGGAGCCTTTTACAAGATGAGTATTTAGCTTTCTGTTCTCTCACAGGTATTCTGTACTAATTCTCTCAGAGCAGAAACTGCCTGCAGTGTCCTTTGCTAATTTAAATATGGTTTAAACTAAAAATAATAATCTACAGAGATTTACTAAAGATATATTTACACAATCCAAACACTATCAACTTTTAAACTGTATCTTAATAAGAACAGTATGCGTTGATTTTCAACATCTAAAAAAATAAAAAGATGGATGTATCTATATCAAATATTTTCCCATAGACATTTTTCTTGTTTAATTCCCCAAAACTATTTAATATCCTCCAGACACAGGCGTAATTTATTGAGAGAATAAATTGAAAGTAAAATACTTCTTTTGTAACAAGAGGGCAGAGAAGGCTGAAAGCGAGTATCAACAGTCTGCAAATAAAAGTTTTTCATATTTGATTCCAGATTTTATTAACTGCTTCAATTTAGCTTGGCCAAGACATGGCACTTCATTGAAAAGAGTGGAACTGACTCAAAAGATTAATTACAGTAAAATTATCCTAATCTGTCATAAGCTCTGATATAGGAATAAGAGGAAGTAATTTGCTTCAGTAAAAAGCAATGATCACCAAAGCATGAAAATTAACACTTCACAGAGGTAGATACTAAATGAGAAATATTAGCTGCATCAGCATATTGGAGACAACTATAAACTGCAGAAGACTTCTAAGACTGAGAAGTACTATAGTTTATTATGATAAAGTCAATTTTATCATTCAGTAAATGCTCACTTTGTGAATTTAGCACTGTATTTCTTCCTCCTCAAAGGTAAATTGCATTACCGCTTTACAGAATTTATACCACTTTTGTTTCCTTTATGCATTATTGCTTACTTTATCTCATGGAAACTTATTAATACACAGAAAGCAAAAAATCACTGAGTATTACTTTATTTTATTACTTACTTTGAATACACAGACAACACCTGACATATGCTCTTCAGATATTATATTACTCAAAAAGAGTTTTTTATCAGTTTCAGTCAGTGGGCACTTATGAGCAGATGAGAGCTTTTTGTTTCTTTATGAAGAGAAATAAATATAAAAAGATAAGTACAACTACACAGGGAAGATACTCTGGCATTACATTCTTGTATTACAGAATAAATTCAACCCAAAGATTTTATAACCACTCACATTCACACTGAAAGGTACTAATGCATCATTATGATCTAGCAGGTTGCTCACTGTGTTTTACAGCCTTTCACACTACATTAACCTTTTGTACCTCAAGTATTTATGACCTCATAAGTAAGTATTTATCAAACTGAAAGCTCATATACAGCACTGTATTTTAGCTATCATTGTTTAGGAACATTTATAATTTCTTTTTGCCTGAATTTAAAATCACTTAGGTATACAGTCCATAATTTTAACAAAAACATTGAAGTAAAACAATTTTTCCACTGTCCATGAAAATGGCTAAACACAAAATTGCCAAATGCCTCAAATATTCCTCATGCCAATGTGAACAAAACCTTCTCATGCAAATTCTATTCAAAAATAAAATAAGAATTTTTAGAAACAGCAAATACGTATTTGTTATGCTTTCTGAAATATTCATGTATTGCAGCAGAAAAACACAGAAGTACCCACAGGTACAAGAATCCTTACAGTTAATGAAGTCACAGATTCTCCAACTACGTATCATGCTCTGTATTTAACAAAACCAAACCAAACCAAAAAACCACAAACCACAAATACAGCAATTCAGGCAGTATGTGTGCTGTGGGAAATGTCCTCATGCCATGTGCATCGCCACATTTGAGAAAAAAAACATCAGTTGATTAATGTTTTGTACAAATATTGCACAAATACAGTGGTGCTTGCAAATATTTTTCCTGGCAAATCAGTATGAAATGTGAGGTATTGGAACCTACCATGAGCAAGGCAAAATTGCAAGCTTACAAACATGCTCATAAAATTTATGGCTAACAAACACCACTGCGTCAGCTGAGCGTATCTCCAAAAGAAACAATGCCTGTCGTTTCTTTGCTCTCTGTCAGGGGCGTGTGGCAGGGTAAGGCATTATCCTCCTATCCACAGGCACCTGAGTGATGGCAAAAGGAAATAAAAAATAAAAAAAGAGAAGGAAGACAACAGGCAAAAATGCCACAGGAAGGAAAAAAGGGCGTCTGCTGCTCTGCTATCATCTTCTGCACACTTATGCATGGACAACGGCTGAAAGAACAAGAACTCGATCTCAGCCTCTGCAGGATTTCTGCTGGCTGGTAAATATAGTGAGATTCAGACTAATATTGGCCCTGCCTGCTGCCTTTACTGCAGGGAAAAAACCCCAAATATAAACAGCTTTGTTACAGAGTTGTGAGGTGCTTTGCTCTCTCCAGTGCCCTCCTTCAACAAGATGCTGCCAGTCAACCCTCCTCCCTTTAGTTTTTTTTTTTGGGAGAAGGAAAGCCATGGTCCTTGTCCATATTGTGATCTCCTGCCACCCTTCTTGAAGCTTTCATAAGGCTATGCAGTGTAGGTTTTAAACTCAACCACCCAGCAAGTCAAAGACCAGTTTTCAGTCTCTCTCTCGACAGCCACAGGTCCCTGCACATAAAAAGCCAAATAGCACAGCAGAACACCTTCATATTTAGCATGCTACAGGGAGTTTTAGACCCTTGTCGCCTGACCTTTGCTACAATCCTGGCAGCAGTCATGTTCCTCATATCATTCCATGCCCCATCTTTGACTCCTCAACCCTATTTCCCTGTGGAAGAAAGCTGGAAAATATGCCAAAGCAAAACAGCAGAAGCATTTTTGTCATTGTGTGTGGTAGCATCTCATCAAATATCCCAAGGCAGGAGGTGGGGGACGGTGAATGAAGAAACTTCACATGGTCTGCATGGTATGTCTGAAAGTTAAACCAAGTTGCAGAATTTTGCCTTTTTAAAAGAAGATACACATTTCCTAAGTAACAAAGTGTCTTACCAATCTTTTTCCTTACTCATACACCTGGAATAGAGCATTCACACATACCAAGCTTAGACTGTGATCTATTCAATGCTCCAAAAGCTCACATCAGTTCAAAATGAAATTCAGCAAAAGCTTTCTGTTGTTATGGGAAAAAGACTATTTCTGAGTTTAGACACTTAAGCTCAGGACGGCCAGTCTGCAATCTATTTTGTCTCAGATTTGCCTCTGGCGGGTTATTTAAACTACTTGCACTTGCTAGTTCCTCCTCTGCAAAAGTGGAAAAAACAGTAATTGTAATTCAGCAAAATCTCACAAAATGGTCACAAGGATGGAATCAATCTTTTCATGAGATGCTTGGAGGGGATCATCCTCTAAACTCAACAACAAAGAAATAATCATGCTAGATTAAAGCAATAACATTACATTCAGAAGTATCTCAGTGTTATAGTCCACTCCCAAATCTAAAGAACTCTTGAATATAAAAAAATTCCTATATCATTTGAGGTCACAAGGTTGTAAGCACTCTCTCTCGAATTGTTTTTTGCTACCCCATACAAGTGATAGGAAATGCAATTCAACTTCCTTCATGTAAAGAATCATCACCTGGTAAAATGTCAGAAACTTCAGAGAAAACAAAGAAGCATCGCCTTGCATTCAAAATCAGATTAGAGCAGGGCTGTAACACACCAATAGATTGCCTTGTGCCCTGACAAGCTGCTAGCAATATAAACCCCTTAGTCCCTCAGCTGCACCAAAGCAGACAACACATTCTGGTCCTAAGGCAGTAACACAGCACGCCATACATCCTCCTCCAGTCACTGTGACATCTCTATGAGGGAAAAAAAAAACAGTAAGACTTCATAACATTGGTTACATCTCTGTGACAAGGCAATTCATCAGTACCAACAAGCCTGTACAGTGCAACACTGAACCCCCATGTTATATTACTGCAGCATTAACATCAGCCTCCAATATTTTGTGTATTTCCCACTCAGCCTTTACTACACAGGAGAGTGGACAGTGAACTCATGATTACAGAGATAAGATTGAAGCAAACAAAGGAAAAAATCCTCTTGAAGCCTTCATAATGCTCAAAGCTCTTTCTCTTACTGTTAAAACTGGCCTAAAGATGTGCTAGAATATTATTTTCACAAATCTTCTCGGTTCTTGGTCGAGGTAAAAAGGTACTGTAGCAAATGTGAGAGCAATAAATTTATCACCTGGGCACTATTCAATTTACCAAAGAGCCCACCTTTAAATAATGTTTGGCATGAAGTATCTACTCTTACTGAAAACTGCAGAGCAAATACCGCATTTGATTGCTGCATTGGATCAGTAATGCAAAGTGTTACAAAGTGTCCCCAAAGGATTAGTACTTTCAACTAAATCTCAAGGATTTCCTAGTTAATTCCCATTTCTTCACCTGGAAAGTACGATCAAGAACAACTCCTTCTAGTAAATGCACGGGTTGTTGCAGGGGAAACAAACTTTGACAAACATAGCACCAGCCTCCTTCCCCTCTCTTCAGCCCCAGCAGCAAGACCATACACACCTGAGGGACAGCTTACCAGAAGAGAATGGACTATGCTTGCAATGCTCATAAAACCCTAAATTGTAAAACAGATTCAGGTCTAGCCTAAACTTGAGTGGTTACCTGTGAAACGACTGCTGCACATGCAGTAACCTTCCTGGGAATGTTTTAAGTAATAATAAGTAACTCTATGCTGAACCAAAAAGTCTCCTTTTACTTGTAGTAAAGACAAAATACCATTCTTCAAGGAAGAAAAAAGATGGATAGATAGATGGATAGATAGACAGACAATGATATGAAAATACAAAACTCGAAAAATTCAGGAATATGAGCCCTCCTTCCTTCCCACTGAAGGCAAAAGGCTTAAAAGCCTATGACACAATAAGTTCAATCACAATAAAAAATATCAGGCTCCTAAATTACAGTAGCTAGCTGGTTCTAAACTTAGCAGGTCTAAATGATTAGTATCTGAAATATGTCAAATCAATAATTCAATTAATTAGAAAGGTACTCCAATTTGGGCCAATACATTATGAGTGTTTAGGTCAAGGAAACTGGAGACACTGAGACTAGATTCAGTTTGCTACCCGAAAAGATTGTCTACAGAGATATGAAACAGCTGAGGATAACAGAAAGCAATTTTATATAGTGGTTGGCCCGGGCGTACTTGACTAATAGGGCTGCCACATTTTTCAGTCAGAAATGTGACATACAAAATGACTTTTTACACTATTTTTACTGTAGACAAGACTTGCTGCACATGCATAGTTAGGATTATTAACATCATCTATATCATCTGGCACACTGAGCATATGCTACATTTCTAGGCATGTAATAGTCTATTTGGGAATCTTAACTTTGAAAAGCTCCAGACAAACATGCCAAGTCCTCAAATTGCATCTGCATAAAAGTTGCAGGCAGAAAAATTAGGCACATTGGGCTACGGTGGACACATGGGATATAGTAAATTTGCTGTCCTGAAAGTATGTATTTGGGAAAAAAAAAATAAATTCCCCCCCCGACCTGTGTTGAAAACAGAAATATATCTTGCTGTAACAGTAATAATAAAAACAGAAAAACCCTAGCTCTTTGCATTAGAAAGCGCAGAACAGAATCAGCGATGCAGACACTAGTACCTTTGATTGAACATGTTTTGTCTATAAAACACATTACAATCTTTGGAAAGTTGACTTTGCTGTACGTGCAAAAAGAGAAGTAACATGGGAAATGGCTGCAAGTTTCTTTTTAGAAAGAACAGAGAGATAAAAGGAAAGGATCTGCAGCACTTTCAACTCAGTGGGGAAAAAAAGAAAAGAGGGAGCCTAGCTAAAAATGAGAGGAAGAAAATTCTAAAATTGGAAATGCTTGCTGGAGACAGGAAGAAGCCAATAGCAACGTTTTATGGTGGTGTGAAAGTGTTCTTATTGCATGCGTTAGCCACTTCACAAGTACATACACTGCCAGTCTGTATGTTAACTTCAGCAATTCTACCATGAGGGGAGCCTGCAGTGTTGCAAAGCTTTATAACTACAAGCATATGCTAGAGACTACCTTCAAAATCTTAAATAGCCATAATAGTAGCCAGTACTGGATATTTTTGTGCATACTAGCAGGTACTGAGATTTCAGCACAAGCTTGATGTCTCAGTTCATGTGTACAACTCAAATAAAACGTCTCCCATCAGCTTGCACTAAAGGCAAAATCTTACAAGTGTAATCAAACACAACTATCCAGCAGCTCTGCATTAACTCAGGAGCCCACTAAGCAGGCTTCTATCCCTGATGCTCTTAGCTTCATAGGCAATTCTCTTCAATTATTATGAGCACCAGCACAAGACCTTTTCAGTTACAAGTGTTAGCAAGACTTGTCTCTCAGGTTACAACCATATTTTGTCACTAAAGTACTGTCTACTGTGGCGCAGTTTTACTGGGATACAGTATCACCTGCCCATGAGTATCAAATGATGTTGATGCATTAGAAATGGTTCAACGTCTACCTTACAAACATGTTTACTCCTCCAACTTTTAAATTCTTGATTTTGTAAATCATAAGGAAATTTAGAAAACTCAGACATTTAAGCCTCCTGAAAAATACTCTCACTCTATTGTAATTTAAGCTCATCACTTTAAGGGATTGCTATAGAAGAAAAGTTTTTCAGTTTGCTCAAACCCTACCTTTTTAATCTGATTTTTATTTCTTTTTTTATATCTTTTACTTTTTAACTCCATCTAATATTTTTTCCCAAACACATTGTCAAAACTAGATTATACTCTGTGTTAAAAAGAGGAGAAAGTGACATTCGTATATAAACAACAAAGCTCCACTATTTCTGCTGCTCCAGGTTAGGACAATTTGACACCTGTCCTTGCCAGTTTTTCTTCAGAGAAAAAAAAGGAAGAGCTTATGTATGAGAACAAGGAAATAAAAACCTTCAGAGGTGAAACTCAGCATCTGTTTCATTAAATTTGGTAACACTGTATTTGAAAACTATATAAGACAGGAAATGAAGGGGGGGGGGAATGTGTCCATGAGAAACCATATTTCTTAGCACAAGCCAAGTATTGCCATATCCCTAAACCCAAAAGAATAAGGAGTCCAAGAAAACAGGCAACAGAATTGCTACATTAGCAAGTAAAAGTGCAACTTAAAAGCAAATTTCTCTGGCCTAAACTATTAATTTTTCCTTGCATGAGTAAAAAACCACAGAATTTCTTTTTCAACATCATTTCATGTTAAGATTAATAATTTCAAATATTTTAAGTAAATCGACATGTTATAACCGTATTTTTAGCAATAAATCTCTTTAAATAATGGCAGCAATAAGGTAACAATTTTTGTCATATAAACAAATTACAAAATATATCATGCCATTAGGAAAAGCACAATTAGGTATCCCAGCATTATTATAGCTTGAAAACAGTCAATTTACATCATTTCCATTCAGTTTTGTAGACACCTAATCTCTCACATTATATACTTATAACCCACAAGATCTTTTATTAACTGAAGCTCCCACCACAGAAGCTTCACGTGCAAACACTAATTAGCACAGACAGACTTAGATCTTTCGGGATAACTGGGTGATCATGCCTGCAGTATGTCGCAGCGTTGGTACACATATTGTTTTCAAATCAAATACTTAGATACTATTCTGGAACAGCTGGAACTTATGTGAATCCTTATTAAATTCAATAGCTGACATCTTTTGACGCACTTTTTATAACAGCAACAAAAAAAACACAGGCATAGAAGACTTGATGCTTGTAATCACGCTTTCCTCTTCCCTTTTGACTGAATCAGAAGGCTTTCTGCTGCTTTTTTTTTTTTAATAAATCAGAGAATAAAAGAAAAGTATTTTAATTACGATGCAAAGAAAAAACACAGCAAGAGAAACCCTCCTTTCTCCCTTTTCAAGCGGTAAGGAAGCTGGGAGACAGTGCCTGTCTTATTACAATCTGTCAATATATAAAGATCGAGATGTTCTCAATGGCAAACGGTCTTTGAAGTTCTCTCTTCCATCGATAGAGAGTTCCATGTTCTTTGCCTACCACCCCCGGATATTATTAGTCCTCATGGCAGAGGCTAATGAGAAGCTGCCACACGGGCGCTTTGTGATACCCTCCTTCCCACAAGCATTTGTACAGATTGCTGTGGCTGAGAAGGACCTGAAGAGCACTTACACATTCTCCTGCCATTCAGAGATGGATCTTAAATGCGCATCTCAGAATTTGTATACTGGGGTGTCTCTGACTGTAGTTCAGAAGCGGTTCCCAGAAAGGGAAGAGAAGATCAATGGCAGTGCCAACTGTTTCAATGGGTGAGATTTAAAGAGGTCTCCACTGGAAAAGCAAATGCAGAAAGCCCCTTTAAGCAAGGCCAGTAGATGGCCTGAGGGGTGTCTCTTAGAAAACACTCCAGAGGCTTTTATAAATCAAAAGAGGCAGCCTGATATGCTAATACTGCAACACAACTGCATGGGATATTATCTGAAAAAGTATCTAGAACCAGCAAGATGCAACAGCCTAGATACAGAAATACCAGAGAATCCGTTTATGTTCTTCGTATCAACTATATGGAATGAGCAAAAACTGGGAAGAAAGAGCAAGTAGAGACAAAGCAGGTGTACTGAAAAATAACATAAAAGGAAAACCAGAGGAAGATTATAAAAAGGTAATAAAGTGTTGTAAAGATGAAAAGGAAGACAAAACAACTACAACGCACACAAAGATTAAACGCAGGCAAGAAGTAAGCAAAAGAAGAGGCACATTTTGCATTTATGCAATTCTTTTTTTTAAATTAGCAATTATTTTATATATGTATATAAAACCTTATCAACATATTAGGAAATATTTATCTTCTATCCCTGCAGCGTCAACAATGTAACTAAGTATTCTCCTTTAATCACATAAGTAAAAAGCACAAAGCACGTGGCAACTACTTGCATCTCAAAACACCTCCAATGAGATCAAGTTATACTTTAATCAGCTGACACTGTCTTTTTGTGAAGTTAACAACTGCTCACAAATCAACATGAAAAAAACCTCAATTTTACACAGAGCAACTAAGTAGGTTTCACACATAGAAAAATAGATCGGGGGGGTTGCTTTTGCTGTGGGAGAACTGCATGTAATGTTTTGGCATTCTACTGTAAATGCAAATTTAAATAAATTAATTAGCAAACAAGTACATTATTTTAAATAGCGCCTAGCTACAAGATGCAACTGTAAAGTATAAACTATCCTAGCAGGAACAAAACCTATGACAGCAAGAGTAAATTTAGTTTAAAGAGTACCTAATTTTTAAAATAAAGGTACTGATCTATGCCTGTATTATTCTAATTTACTGATGTTATAAATATATTTTAAAGCTCTTTAACTTTTTCTGTTTTATCCTTTATGTTTTATGCTCTTTTTAACTTTTATGCTTAATCAGAAAAGCATAATAAGAGTAAAAAATAATTTCTTTAAACAGCAAAGTTCATATTGAAATCAGAAAATCAAATACTAATCAATGACCAGTTTTAAAAATAAGTTACCTGCAGTTTACAGTACACAGGTCTGCAGGTTTTTGGAACCCAAGTCCATCTCCTGTAGCCTAAGGGCCTGAATGGAAATCCTAGCTGCATCCTTGCCTTCCAGTAGAACTAGGACAGAAAAAACCCAACTATTCTAGTCTTCCTCAAACTGCAGAAAATATCTTGACATGTAGATTAATATTTCCATGCCACTCTTCTGTAAAGAAATTGCTGTATATATGTAGGATTAATTAAAGAAGAACAAAACCAGGTTACTCATCCCTTCATCTGGAATTTCGAGAACCAGTTAATAAATTATTGGCCACTTAAGGTCTAGAATTGTGCAATTTTAAATGACCACCCAGATCTTTCTGTGTATCACAGAAAGACCAAACACAGCACCAGGTGCATGCTAGACTATTACCTCAGTCTAGTTCCTTTTCTGCTAAGGTCTGAAAGAACTTCTGTTTCCTGAATGCATACCTAGCTGATAAAAACCATTGTCCCCAGTATACTTTTGCCTGTGATGTGGTATTTCGCCCTGTCATGTCATCTGTAGACCATAAAGCAGCTTCAAACTTACACATGGATTCAACTGCTTGCAGGCTGAACCAAGACAGACTGACGTGCCTCTTTCTAATATTGACAGATAGCAAAGTTAAATGTTTGAATCGAGTCACTCTTTCATACTGACCCTAGAAAGGGAACAGATTAAGCAGGGAGAAGTGGTAAGCAAGCCATGAGGAACATTTAATTAAAGTAATTCTGTGGGTAGGTAGGTGGGTGTGCGGGAAAGCTGTAGAGATGGGTATGTGGGAGAGGAATGGAAGCTTGAGAGTATAAACAGGATTTGAAAAAAAATTTTTTCAGGGTTGGGTTGGGGTTAATAAGCCACTAAGCCATCCTCAACTGAGACCCACATGCAGGCATGCAGGAGAGTAAGTTTAGCTCCTGTGTAACCCTGGGCAAAGACTGTCACATATCAGAAATTCAGCCTTATGAATTAAGGGAGAGGAAGCCTATCCGAATGGTATTCATAGGTTTTAACTACAAACCTTGTTAGTTTTCCATTTACCTGTGCTACCTGGCCATTCTGACCTCCCTAATGGAGAGCCAGTTTCTTACAAGGAAGGACCTAAGGATGTTACAAAAATATTCTCCTTGTGCCATTGCACAAAGTACTCCAGGCAATACACAAGTTTATACTGCAATTACACAGAGTTGGTGCAGGGAGGAATTGACTACTTCTGATAAAATTGCAAACCATTAACTATCATTTGTATGCCAATTATAAGACAATGGGAAACATCATTAGTCTTACCTAACCTAGCACAACCACACCTGTATTTAATGAAAATAAGAGCTAATTTTCACACACACACAAAAAATCCCCCCCATAAGGATCAATTCTGATTACCATGTTATAATGTGAAGCAAAGATGCAGAAGGTCAAATACAAAGTAAGTTGTAATTAGCTATTTCATCATACCAAGATCCCCCTTGAAATTTATGTTCAGTTTATTCAGCAAAATGTGCAACAAATGTTTTTTTCAATACATCAGAACCCAGAGCACAGCCAAAGCATTTGGATGCCACAGCTACTGAGACTGCATAGAGAGAAGCAAAAGTCAATAACGTAACATGCAAAAGAATTGCTATGGAGAAGGAAAGAGCCCAAGAGACAATACAAAGTACAAGACAACTCAAAAAACCAATATTGTTTACTCTTTCAGGCCCAAGCAGGAAGAAAATCTTAAATTGCTTAACTGGTCAATTAAACTTGGCAGATCAGAAATTCATTAGTAATACTTTTTAGAAGAAACTTTTCAAGTTGGAGTGATATGACTATATCTCTGGTTGACAATGTGATTGAAAAGACCTCTGCAATCTTTTGTGCTTTAAATCTGCATCAGAGTTGGCTGAAATGACCTGCTTACGTGATCTAAGAACTGTTAGTCTGCCCCACTGTGAACATTCAGAGGGGTATTCGATGGCATTCAGCTAATTTATTTGAGCAAACATGACTAGAGATGACAGAACATAATAGCTCTCTTTATCCCCGGGTGCGATTTTTTGGTTTTGGGGGAGAAGTTTCAGCACCAATTTCAAGCACTCAAAAAAATAATGAGAGAAGTTAAAATCAGTGTATCTCAAAAAACCCCAGAATGATAATTTTTGTGTCTTCTATTTCAATATCACGTTTGCAATCCCTTCTTGCTATGAGAATCAAAAAGACAAAGAAGCTGAGGTGATACCTAAATTGGAAGGATCAGCCACTGAGATTTCGGAAGAACGCACGACACGCTGCTAAGCATGCAGTGGCACAGCTACTGACAGCAAGGGCTGCTCGCCTCACACCCCACACCCACCTACACAATGACAAGTACTTTCTGGGAACAAAGCCCAAGTTAACTCAGCAACGCAAGGGAAAAAAGGTGGTTATCTTCTCACCAAGCAAAACAACTAAGTATACAAACAGGAGCTTTATAAACAGTATCAGAGAACAGTGGGTTTAAGGTTCTGTGTATCCTTAAGAACCTATTTTAGTGCACGCACTGACGCATACAGCTGCTGAAGTGAGCAGTATCTTCCTGCTATTCCTTAGCATAAGCAAAGAAATACACATGGGGCAGAGTTACAAAGTTTACACGCAGGGCTCTCAGCAAGGAAGCCTCTTAGAAGTAATAATGCCTATGATCACAAGTCATTATTGTGCCTCACCAAACTAGCACAGCATTATGTTATCTATTTGGGATGTCAGTTTTGATCTCTTCACTATAGAGTAGGAGCTGGACGAGGTTTCTTGCTTCTGCCGCTCTGAAGCGCTTGGGGTCTTGAAAAAAGTACCTTGAAATATTTTCTTCAAGTAGCAGTTGGGACCAAATATAATGGGTAGTATAAATGAAATAGCATACCATGCTGATACAATAGCCTACACCAGCAGGGTATGATTTAGATGAATAAACACTGCTATAACAACTGTCAAAGTATTATCAAGTACCTAGCATGCTGGTGGCAAACTTCTATAGACAAAAATATGGAATTGAAATAGAATAAAAAATGGGTCATTGATAGCAGTTGGGAATAAAAAATATCCATGGGGAAATCTGACTTTCAAGACAGTCGCTCCATGGTGAAAAGTTCCCAGCTCCTCCACAGGGAGAGCACAGGCCTCCACATGCCACTGTTTAGAGAAATGACTGACATGGTCATATCTGTGCTGCAATTCTGCTTTGTGTGCTTTCCAGACGCTACACACAGAGGCAAGCCACTCACTTTTCTTCCCAAGCCACAAGAGGCAGTTCCAGGATCCAGGTGCACTATGAAAACCTACTGGGCAAAAGCTGAAGTTAAAAATGTTCCACTCGCTGTGTATGTCCCTGGTATGTTGGACTTCAAGGAAGTTTACCTCAAGGCTAACAAGCACAACCACAGTTACACAACGAACCAGCAAACTACAGAGAACTTTGTTTTAAACATCTCTTCTTCAATGACACCCTGTTGTAAGAACAATTGTCAGACACCTCTCAACCAAGTAGGATGTAGCCCACTGTTTAATATGGAATAGAATTTCTGGAAACAGCTAACATAGCCCATTCCCCCTGAAAATGGACGGATCGGGAATAAAACCGTAGGAGGGAAAGAGGAAAAGTATGAAGCATTAAGGAGAAAAGAAAGAAAGGGGAAAACCAATAATCACTTACGCCAATAACTTAAATAAAGAACAGTGCAGGAAAAGAGCTAATAAAAAAATAGAAATATGCTGCAGAGACCGGTAGTAACAGTCTACCCACCTGCGGGCTTAGACAATGCACTAAAGCACTTCACTATAAATTCTTGCTACTGACAATTTTCTTACCCAAATTAAAAAGCGCGACAGAGAAATCAGTACAAGAAATATCAACAAAGGTTGTGTATCTTTCTCTTCCCCAAAACAACCAAGTTAAACATGGTAAAATATTTTTCAGTTCAGATTATGACAGCCTACACAAATCCCTAGATGAAGAAATGACCTCTGCGACATGACTAAAGAATGCACAAACTTGGACAGAATTAACACCAAGAAAAGAAATCATCAAACTTCGAAATCATTACATCCCAAAGAACATACAAAATTTCAAGGTAAAACAGGGCAACTGCAACAACAGACATCTAGTACCTAATAGCTCAATTATTTTCACACAGAAAAGTATCAAGTTCAGTGGATGCCACAAGAGGAATTTTGGTAGTAACCAAGCTCAAATTCAGACATAACAGTCATGCAAAAAATACCTCATCAGCTTCAATGATCACAGACAACCCATGCCTCTGCACAACATGTCTTCTACTGGACTTAGCAACACTGGATCCCCTAATGCCGTGCTGGGTATTGACTCAGAACCACCTTAGACAGAAAAGTACCATGCACTGAATCACCAATACTCCTCCAAGCAAAGCGCATTTTCCCTTGAGGACTCCTATCCAAACGCACGACTTATCAAGGATTTTCAGCTTGTGAAATCTGCCGAGGTCACAGTCCAAGGCAGAAACACTGCACAGTGACCTCCAGTTTCCTCTAATGCAAAAGTAGAATTAAGTTTAGAGCAGACACACACACAAAACACAAAGCATTTATTACAAACTTAGTTTCTACCAGACCATGATATTTATGTCCATTATTAGTGTAATACACTTAGAACAGGAAACATCAGAGCAACCATCTACTTAATATGACCTGCTCTCCCACACGTGCCCAGTCAACGCCCTTTGTATTTACATACTCATCTCCCCCTGACATCAGCAAAAGTCATGCAGAAAAGCCACAGGCAAAAATTGCCAAGTTTTACTCTCAGAACCAGACATGCACCGTATGTTTGCATATATATATATATATATATGTACTCAGGTAAAAGGTGACTTCATATTTCCTAAAATGATCAAGTGCCTTACTTAAAAATCCTTTAAAATATGTAATTATTTAACATAATGCTCAAACCCACTCTGCAAAATCTTCAGACATGTTACTTTTACCATAACTTTCTAACACACTTATCATTGATCTATCCTTCTTGAAAGAAGCAATTTGCTATTTTTGTTAATGACTAAAAGCACGTTAGATGCTATGCAACTCCAAAAGTCTACCAGCACTTAAATAACCCAGTACTGGGTGAGTATTGATTATGCATATACTCAGATGGACTACTTTCTTGATTAAATTTAAACAAACATATTGATCCAAAAAGATGAAAACCTTATTATTCAGAGAAGAATGAAAGTAACTTTTGACAGTATTCTATTACCTACAGATGATTTTATATTATTTCAGCTAAATCATCCTGTCTTTAAAAATTTACTTCCCTTTTATCCTGTATATTTTCTGTCTCATAGCATCAAAATACAAAGATAGCAATCTCTATACATACAATCTAAGCACTTCTTATGACCAATACTTACCCTAACAGAATACTGGTTTACACTATTTTATCAAAATTATAGATTAAAAATTTCACTAGGAAATACATTTTTTGGAAGTACAAGAGCATTTCTAATCCCACATCTTCACTGCTAAATGAATGTCCGTTCAATTATATTTGAATTAGTAAAGCATAACATGAAGAAAAGTAAAATCTTAACAATATCAGAACATTCTGTACTACTTAATTGTGTAATTTCTGAAGTGCTTGTTCATAATTCATTAATTGTGTGATTTCTGAAGTGCTTGTTCATTAATTTGAGCAAAAGCAAGCAAGAAAATGTTCTTTCTTAACTGAAAACTCTGGAATTAAACTAAGAGAGAAGGGTAAGGAAAAGGGTATGGTTTTTGACAGAGTAGATGCCAGCTGGAAGTCCACAGAAAGCCAGTGCTACAAAATGACAAAAGATACCCAGAGCATTATACTCAGATATTATGTGTGCTTCCCTGGAGAAGCTGAAGGCATGAAAGGGTTTGTGCAATGTTTTGTTATAAAAAGTAAAATCCAAGAGGAAAAAAAGGTTCCCTTCATATTAAGTACTCAACAAAATATTTTAGTTTTAATCAAAGAAAAGCATACATTCTCTTCTGGTCAGATTTTTCTGCTTTCACAGGACACAGAAATTACTATATATTCTGCAGGGCTGTATTCATTAAAGTCCCACATCAACTCAATGTCAGTTTAAAGCACTGGTTTTTTAGCTTGGTAGTACTTTATACCCCTTTTAAAAGGCTCCAGATGACCAAAGACAACACAGGAAACCTTTCCTACAGCCTATGGATTCTACTCATAAGGAAATAAAGTCTATAGACTTTCTATATTAATAGCACTCTACTGTGCACAAAATTGCAAACCTGCAATAAAACTAATGATAGGAATCTTGTTCAATATGCAGCAAATGGGGATAGTGACAGAGGTTCCAGCCAGGCCAGGATCATGCTGCTCTGTGTTGCAGGAAAGGATTCATGAGAAGTTGCATGGAACCTTTCTATTTTTATCTTTATTATTTATATCTTTACTGGGGTTTAGGTTGCACCAGACCCAACGTGAGCTCCAGCTTCATCGTATGATTCTTTCAGACAAAAAGAAACAGGGACACACAGGGAAAGGCAGGGTATGTGCCCAGCCTCAGTGTAAAGTCCTTCATGGATGAGGTTAAGTCACTTCTGGTAGTAGTTCTATAAACTAGGTAACTGCCCTGCAGTCTATTAGCTTCATATTTCAAAATTTTAAGATCCATTTTTAGTGGCATATCCAGCTTCACATGTACATAAATACGCATGAGAATAAGAACATTTTAAAATTGGTCTTCCCTCCAATAGCTTCTCTAATCTACACTAATCACAACAGTATTCTTTTGTGACTGATGGATCAATTGATTATTCTTCTTTTAAATGCATGTAATACTTAAAGTAAACTATATAAAAATATTGGAACCTACCAAACAAATGCCACTATGTACCCACATCAATTCCACCCACTCAATTCCTTAAGACTGGAAACCAACTATTTAGAAAGCTAGCAGGAACTGGAAGGAAACAATTTTTTTCTCCAACAATAAAGACCACATGTTGACACATAGCTATTGAAGCTCTCTTTCATAATAAAAACATATATTATTAAACCTACAGAGAGATGTACACAGCCGGATCTTCACAATATTACAAAGTCCATGTCAAATCTGCCTGGGATCCACATGCATGTATTTATTTATAATGTCTCCACAGTGTGTTAAGTGCAATGCTAATGAGATCAATGCAAAAGAGATTTTAGATCTAGGTACCCATAATTAAATTTTGCAAACAATATTTGACTGTAAATTTGCAAAACTAACTGGTCAGTAATATGTTAAATGTCAAGGCTCTGTTGAAAAATGTATATCCATTGATACACACTTCTTGCAAACTTGTAATTTCAATGCATTGTTGTCCAGGGAGGGATAGTATCCACACCGCCCAATATAACATTGCAATTTAGAAAAAATATATTTTTAAAACACAACCAAAAAAAAAAAAAAAGCCTTTCTTAAAAATACCCTAAAGTCAAAAGTATGGAAATCTAATTCTTTATAAACAGCATGGGAGCTACTTCAAAAAGTTATGTGCATTCCTCTGTAAGAAAGGAAGCAGGAAGGAAAAAAAAGGATCCATAATAAAAAGAAAAAATAACTCCACTATATTCCCCAAATACAAAAGGTTAGTGGAATTGAAGCGTTATTCTTGAGAGAATGGAAATTCACTCCAAGTGGAACCAGAAGGGAGAAAGTGTATGACAGGTGAAATATAAGTTGGATATTAGGAAGGCAAAAAGGAAATAAGAAGACTAGATAGCATAGGATACAAAACCAAATAACAATAAAGCCTATTAGTTCATCTGAATCAGGAAACTTTCAAGGGAATCACTGATTTTACTAGAGCTGGGATTGAATAGAGCACTTGAAGACGACAAGGGCATTGCAAACAATCCAAATTATTTTTCACCAGCCCTTGCCATGGAAGATGTTGGAAAAACGCATACCTGACTTTTCTGATAAAGAGACTAACACTTCTTCAAACTGAAAAATCAAGAAGGGGTGAGGAAACACAATAAATTGAAAGCAATAAATGATGAGGGATGAGCTCCTGTCCTGCTCGCATCGACAGGTGTTTTACCATTGATTTTAGCACTGACAGTCCTTTACTTCACAACTGAACGGCAACAGTTTCAATATATGAAAAGGCTGAGCTGGGCATGGCAGTGGAGTGGTCGGTGTGCAGCACTGGTCAAAGGAGCAAGCAAAACAGTAGAATACAAAAAAAAAGAGACAGAGACTATATTTTTAGTCAATACCTATCTTTTCTGGAATATCTATTCAGCTTAGGGTTCCTGCTCTAAACCAATGACAGTGGGACATGACAAGAGTTTGAGAACCATATAAAATTATTATTATGGAAGAAAATTTAAAAAGGTGAAAAGAACTAGGAAGTTAACTTAGCAAAGAGATGAATAAGAGGGGACACTGCAGAGCTGCAAGGAATACTATGAGATACAGGTAAACAGGATACTCTTCAACTTTCTCACACTAGTAAAGACAAGGGCAAATCAGGGCAATAAAAAATTACTAAGTCAAAAATAAAAGGACTGAAACATTTTCCTGCATAAACCACAAAATTGTGTAATTACTTCACAAAGAAATCTCCATGATAATGCCAAGGAATCTCCCTTTGCTATTGCTTTTTGCCCTTGTTCACAGCCATATAAAGGAATTAGTGACACAGCAATAAATAAAAATTTTCAGAACAACTCCTTTAAGAGAACATGCTTTCCCTTTCCTCTTGCCCTAATGCACAAAACTTTTCAGACTGGATACATGCCAGGGGAGAAAAGGGAGGTAACATGAGGTATGGAGTATGGTTGCGGCAAGGATGAGGACAGCTAGAAAAGATGTTTCAAGCACATGCTCAGATTGCAGTGTGCTGTACCCTAAGTGGTTGATGGCTCAGAAATCTGCCAGCTGCTGGCACTGGATATATTGAGTCCCAATCTAGAATTAAGACAGAAGCACTAAACTATCAATGTGTGAAATTTGTGACTTAAATTACAAGGCAGGGCCATCCAAGGAGTCTCTTGCATAATTCATGACACTTCAGAACTTCATATACAAATGAAATAGAAGGAAAGTCTATCATTTCTGCTCTGTCGAGCACAGATCCACACACAACTTTGGTAATGGCTGCACAAACAAGCTCTCTAGAAAATACAGTATTACAGACATGCTCTTCACAATACCCATTCACACAGTTCTGCAAGTCATTTCAATGCGGTATCACTCAATGAACCCTTCTATGAAAAACTACTCGGAGGTGTCAAAAATACAGAGGTTATTAAAAATAAGAAAATGAGTCTGTTTTTTTTTTTTTCCCAAATGAATGCTTACAAACACTCTTCAGCAATGTTTTTCTAGATTTGACTTAGTCAAACTTTATTATATAATTAGTGGGCTTGCTATTAATCATTTTGTCTGTCTAATACTGTAGAAAAAGAAACCAGAGATTCTACAAAGCTCCCACTCGTACTAAAAGGCTCCAAAAGCAGTGAAATTATATTCTCCAAGTTCAGTGATAAACTTTGACAGACTTTCAACCTTGAAATGGTGAGCAATCTGAACACAAATAAAGTGCAAAACTAGTAAGTGTAACATAACAATAAATGTTTTTAATAAATACACATGTAACTTGAAATATACTGCGTTAGAAATAGCTGAAACCTTGACTTACTGTGGCTGTGCCGGAGACAGTTTGTGCATTTGTGTCAGCTGCACTCTGTTCAGAGTGTGTCTGAGCAGGAGGGTACATGTTTAACGTGTGCTCTGGAACAGTGGTTTGGCCTGTGTAGTCTGGAGCTGGATGAGGATGTGGGGCTGTGTATTCTGCAGGGATACCATTCTGAGGTGGAGCAAACTGGGCTGAGGCATAAGGCTGTGCCATTGTGTCAGGAGGTGCTGTAGCTTCCTGATTACCCTGTAAAAATCAAAGGGAAAAAAAAAAGAAGAAACGTAGTGTAAGAGAAAATAAGTGCTGATGGCGCACACGTTAACACAGAAAGCGATGATCGTATTCTGCTAAGATTGCTGGCCTGAAAAGGGCACCATGTTTGTTTCTTGAAGAGAAAATTTCTTATCTGAATTAAATACATTTTGCTAACCGTATTAAATCTTTCTATAATTAGACATACAAATCTGCTGTTCTCTGAATAATTGTAGACTATTCTTTAACAGAAAGGTCAGAGAAATCTACCTGAACTAATGCCTCAACTCAGACAATGAAGGAGGACAAAACTCAGTTTATTCTAAAGGCTGCTGAGCACAACTGCCAGTACAGAGCTCAGATAAGGTTAGTCGATGGTCTGGGGCCCAGGATGATTTACCATTTGCAGAACACAATATATGCAACCTACACACAGCAGGATTTGGGTGCATGCTGTTATCATAACCGTATACTGAAAATATTTATATGGAATAATGCTCTATGAGGTTTTCAGAACTACTTTGAAGTACATTATTCTATTTGTCACATGACAAATAAAAAAAAAAAAAAAGAGATCCAATCAAAATATTAAACATTTGACTCTAAAAATGCATCAGTTCAAAATCTTAACATAAAAGAAAAATTCTATGTTGCAAAAGAAAAAGGTTAAAGAACTTTAAAGGCTTTAAATTTGAAGACAACAGTATTTCATTCCCATATTACAATTAAAAACAAATGTCCTCACCTCCTTTAAGATAGATCCACCTTTATATTTGATATAATAAAGGATAGTCGAACATGTTAATTTATCAAATAGAGAATTCTGACTAAATGCTTTGCTTATACCAAATAGTAATAATCCCAGGGGAGGAAATATGCAGAACCATCTTTCAGAACCTATGATGCTGCAGATGACACAGCATCAGAGGCCATTTTTACAGGGACTATCCCAAACTCAGATGAGCTGATTTACAAGATAAAGTTATCCCTCAAAATATCAAGTAGTATAAAAATGAGTACTCGAGTAAGACTTTAATTAGTTTTTAAAATACTCTGTCAATTTCAAAATAGGCTGGATGAATAGAAGACATTCTTTTACACTTCATACTTAAGGACATCTCCAGCCTATTTCAATTAATTCAGAGATCGGTTCTCTGACCTGAAGTGTTCCTAAACTCAAGAGCTTTTAAGAATTTGCAAAATTACAGCACAGGAACAAGGCTTGCAACATGTCAAGCTTAGAAGGGAAAACTAATTATTCCTTTGTAAAAGGCATACAGTGTGTCCTAAAAAGTTAAAATTTTATATCAGCAATCAAACCCTCCCTAATTTTAATCCCATCTTTGCTACTATTTTCGTGTATGGCCTTGAGAAAGTAGTTTACATTGCTTCATTCAACCATCAAATGAAAACAGTGACATTTACCTACTTCACGGGGTTAAGTCAGTAAGTTTCATTTGCATACATCTACAATCATTCCAAGGTTATTGCTGCACTGAAACTTGCCCTGTTTAAATTTCAGTGGAGGTTAAAAACTCTTGTAAATGTATACTTATACCCTCATATTAAAATGGCAAGGTTCCTTTCTTATTTCTTTTACCTAATATTTTCACTATTGAAAAAAATAAACCCAGATGAAGTGAAAACCAGTGATGACTGGATTACACAAGAGACATTTATTAAATGTTAAATAAGTATTTTTAAACCTTGTGGGGGAGGCAGGGGCCCTTAAATTTTTTAAGTAACTGTTTCAGGAAGGACTTCAGCAAGTGGCAAGAACGAAAAACAGCAAATCAAACTTCTGCCTATATCAGCATTTTCACTGTGCTGCCTTTGAAACACAGTAGCTGGTTACTGATGGTCCTTGAGCTATTCCTTCATGTCAGATGCTAAACATGGCATTAGAGTCAGCAGCTGTTAAAAAAGAACAATAATGGCAACAAAGGGACCAAGGGCTAATGTCCAGGTGCATTTGATCTAAAGGTTTTGTACTACCTCGAGTCCTAAACCAGATGTTGCTGAGACCCCGACTGTTTCTCATTAACATGACAGCAGTTCCATGAGACTCTAATTAATATTCAAAGCATTCACACTTAATGCTAATTACAGCTAATATTTAATTAAGAGGGTTGAACTTTTATATTATTTTTACCAGCAACTTCAAATGATTCACTTCTTAGATTTACCATAAAATGGCAAACTGCACTGGCAAGCCCAGCACCTCCATGTAGCTGAGCCTCTGCTACCTCTCTCACTAGACCTGTGAAGCTGAGGTCTGGATCACTTCTTTAGAACCAAGAATCCATTAGGAAGTAAACAACTAAGGGTCAGGGATTTGTTTTCTTAAAATAGGTGCCTATTGTAGTCTTTCCTAGCCTTTAAAATTAGTGTGAATTTATGATTCACAATTAGTTCAATAGACACAGTATTACAATGCAGTATGAAAGCATGTAGGTATAAACATAGTCTTTACTTCTACGGGTATCAAGCCAATAGTGTATTGCTTAGAATATGAATTTATATCAAGAACAATGCAGTGTCAACTAACACACATTCGTATATACATGTGGTTGATGAAAACCCCAGACTACACTAAAGTCAGATACATCGGAATAGATTTTAAAGAAAGAGAAATTCCTTAAAGATAATAATCTAAAACATCCCTTTATTGTGCCCTTTAAAATACAGTGAACTAAAATGAATAAGGGAAATAATAGATCTAATGCATTAAGTTGAAAATATGAAATGGCTCTAAAAGTAACAGGAAATATTGATCCTAACTTAGCCCATGAACTCAGGTATTAGAGTAATCTCAAAACTGCAGATGATAGTACACAGACATCGCTTAATACAACCAAGGCACGAGAGGCTAAACAGAAGTTGTCCCTTCAGACTCAGTTCCAAGTATCTTTAAGATTAAATGACCCCTTAATGCTCACTTTGTGCATGGTTTTTAATAAAGTAGTTGCTGGCAACAGAAAGAAGAACAAAGGATGGCAGACAGTCAGGCTCTGCTAAATGTTCTGGCCTGAGTTTTAATGAAAACCACATTTCAACTGAAAAATATGCTTTACGTGGCAGTGTATAAAATCAAATTTATTGCTTTCTGGTTAAACATTGAACTCTAAAGTACAAAAAAAGAAAGCATTCCGATGATGCAGGTAAGTGCAGTCACTGCTATTTCTTATATATTACTCCATTTGAAGAAAAGCTTAGAATTTAGAATGCTGCTTGTATCTCCGATCTCAACATGCCTTTTCAGCATCCTGTGCTCTGAAAGAATTTCATAATTAAGAAACGCATGAAAAGTGTCAAAACATAATAAAGTAAGCTTGTTATGTTTGTACACAAAAGACAGAGCACAGAAAACATTACTTATGCAGTGTTCCTTTTTAAAAACACATTTTCAGCATAAAAATGTATTCAATGAAAACCTTTTCGCTTGCCTGCATTTTCAAGTCTAACTAACAGTTTATTGTTTGTTTTACTCTATTTTCTGTTTGGTGCATTTTGTTTCTTTGGCAAGAGATATTTCACATTTAGAGAAAGCCTCTCATACTGTAGTTAAATGAGCCAAACTGCATCATATCCTTAGGGCACGGAAACAAAGAAGGAAAATGCAGCATTACTCTGTAAACCTGCTGGTTATAAGAACGGCTCAGTCAGATATATCAAGCACAGCAGAGATACATAATCACCGCCGTAGTTTGCCCTCCTTCAGACTTAAGCAACAAAACATGTATTAGAAGTCTTGCATGCAGTGTTGCAGCTGGTTATAAGAAATGCCCTGGCTTGACTAAAATAAAGAGTTTCAAGTGAAAATAAAAGTGAAAATACCTGCTGTACCATCCTGCTCCCTTTATTCTCCATAAATTTAGCAGCTGCTCTAGTCCCAGGCCATACAGCATCTGCCCAAAGCAAGCATCAATTATGGATGAGGGCGTGTGAGCAATGTAACGTGTGCATGAGTGTGGATGATCGGGGTGTTGAAGGAGGGGGAGCTAATGCAAGGCTTACTGACCTCCCTCTCAACATCTGACTGCTCCCAAAACCTAATCCAGATGGGACTCTTTCAGTTTGTTGGGCCTCGCCCCATCAATCACAGCAGGCCACTCCTCTGTCTCCTGCTACCAGTTATAGAGTGCACCACTGAGCAGATGATTACACACAGAAGAAGGAAAAACACAGCTTGACTTCATTAATAGCTGTTTAAAAAACATTAGAAATGCTACTATCTAAGTTGCCGGAAGCTTAACGTTTTTGTTTTAAAATTAAGGCGGCTGTATTCAAAGTTACAAAGCCCCATGAACTTCCAGCGCTTTGGCTTTTTGATAGCTGCGATGTACAGTAACACGTGTGCATTTCTATGTGATTAATTCATCCTACATGTGGTAGAGTTAATACCAATAAGATTTCTATTTTAAAATTGCTGAACTCCACAAGTAAACCATCAATATTGAACTGGCCTGTTTTAGATTAAATGTACTTTATCCTTCCACACAAATGAAATATTGTTTCCTTTTTTGTTTCATTTCATGACATCCCTCTTGCTTAGCAGGGGAAATATTTCAGAAATGCTTCCAAGGTTTAGTTCTGCAAGGCACTTGAAGCAACGTAGTGCTTGACTATTAAAGGAACTTTCCTAGGTGCTCTGGAGGTAGTTTTAAAATGATTAAACTTCCCATTAAATCACATAATAGAGAAAAAACAAAACAAAACAAAACAAAACAAAACAAAACAAAACCAAAAAACCCACCTACAAAGATAACGACGGCCCCAAAGTATACATATCTATTGCCGCTCTGTCGCAGACTACCTACAGACACAAGAATTCAGAAACAGGGCAGACATTTAACATGGGAATTATTATTACAAATGTTCAAATTCTAAGGGGTGGGCAGAACAGCAGATAAACAGCCATCAATTCATCGTTAAACTTATATTCCAACTGAAACTTATTGGATTTCTTTAAAACGGCAGTGTAATTCTTGCAGATTTGTTGCTGGCACTCCCCTATTAATGATAATAAAGGCAGCCACTTCGAATTTTTCAGAAGGAATCAGACATCCAACCACACTGGACCGATAATCACAACTGACTGACTCCGAGAGCTTTCTCTGCTGTAGCTTAATTATCTGACCAGGCCACTTGACTCAGATCATTTGCTTCTGCAATCATACGAAATGAATTCTCCAGCCACATCGCTTTTTCGGAAGGTTCAGTACAGAGCCAAATTCAGATTCCACTTAAAAAAAAAAAACAAAAAAACAAAAAAAAACCCAATCTCGTTCCAAAAGAAGGGTATCCTCAAAAATAAGAAAGATAACGCAAAATAATTTTTTTTCAGAGAGCACAGGGGAAAAAAGGTAATAGTAAGTAAGCAAAAGAGAATTTCCTCACCACCTTAGCAAGACAATACCATCTCTTTTCTCCTATTGCAGAGAAACATTTCCTTTTGGTCTTCCCCACATGTAACACACTACATTGCAGTAAAAGTCCATGCTCTTGCTACTGCTCCGCATACATTTGAAACTGAAACGTTCTTTTTGTGTCAGCGCATGAAGTATGCAACAGACTAACGAACGCAGAGGTACAGAGTAAAAGTACAAGAAGCAACAGTCAAAAGTTGCAGAAAGCTAAATTCTGGTTGGCTATAACGAATAAAAAACAAATATGAGGGAAGCTAAGCGCAGGAACTTGCTGCTCAAAAAGTTCATGGCATCTTGGAAACTTTCAAAACTCAGCTGGACAAGCATCTGATCAACCTGATCTCTGTAGTTACCCCTGATTTAAAAAAGGATGTTGGGATTAGGTGGCCTTTGAAGTTCTCTTCCAACTTGAATTATTCCATGATTCCATGTGGTTTCAGCAGTAGCAGAACAGCTTCAAAATGGATTTTATACTTTTATCCTATTCAATGACTCGCCTCATAAAGGATTTACTGAGAAGGAAGAGAACCTGGGACACAACCCTGCATCATGCATTATAAGCCTCCAGACTCCACTGAGAATACACCTACCTTGTCACTTAGACACAAGTAGAAATATTTCCAGAATTTGAGTCAAAAAACTTCTCTAAATGCCACTTTACTGGTCAAGGATTGAACACTGCAAAAGATTAGAATCTGCAGTTGGGGAACTGAACAGCAATCAAATCCAGCTGCAGGTGCATGGCTTTTGACAGCTAGATAATTTCCAGAAATCTGAGAAATTCTTGTAACAAAGCTAAAATAATTCATTTAAGATTTAAGTGCCCTAGGCATTCAGATTTGCAGTAAAACAAGGCTATAGGGATGCAGCAAGCAACATTACACAAGAAGACTGAAGGGCAGCAGCAGCCATTTGAGTGCAAACTGGGATGCCATCTCTTCCAACGACCACTTTGAAAGACCTCTTTTAACCAGGAACAAAATCTTTCACTAATGAGCTGTGATCTAGCCTCAAAAAGGAAAGGGGACATTTCTCTTCATAATCCTTCGTGCTGAATCATTTCCCAAGGCAGTACCACAATAACCACAGTTCATCCATGACATGTGAAACAGGTCCAAGTTTCAATATCAGAAATGGGAGCTTCGTTACTTGACTGAAATAAAATTAGGAACATAGTCAGCTATTAAGGGAAATGAGAATGTAATGCCATAAGTGGTCTTAAGCAGAGAAACTGAACGAAGATCCTGCATCTTTAGGAATTTGTTTGCAAACATCCAAGTATACAGGCTGCTTTAACAGCCAGTTCACTTGAACTAGCCTGGTTAAGCAATAATGGTTTCTGTAAAACTGTCCCAAATGAACTAGTGGGAGTTCTTTTGTTTAATTGTGTTTATATCAGGTAAATTTAAGGTTTTATTTATGTGATAAGCTCCATAAAGACAAACGTATGATGGAGTTTGGAAACTTGGAGGAAGACCAAGAAGATAAGCAGCAGAGTCAGAAAACTGGACTTCAGGAAAAGAGACTTCAGCTTATCCAGGGATTGTCAGGAATCCCTCAGGTTCACTCCTGAAAGGAAACTGTCCAAAACAGCTGCCTAAGTGACTGATTAAGAGATCTTCAGGATGTACAATTCACACTTACCAGTTCCAAGAAACAAGAACTGTGATCTTTACACCCATAAAATTTTGATTAAAATGAAGTTATTCAACAGAGCTGAGTATAGTTTTATAGTTCAGAAATTCACCCTTCTGCTGTTTCTCTTCTTTAAATTTTCTGAAAAACTAAAAATATAAATAATCTAGAAATTAACTATTTTACCACAGACAATGCCCATTTTTCGCCTCTTTAATTTTAAAGTTTCCATCAAAATGTTGTTTTGTCTAGTGAAACACAGATGACCTGAACTGCAAGGACCAACTAACAGAGCAATGCCATCTTGCTCGATACCAGTTAAAGCAGCATTCATTTTCTGGCACTGAAATGAAATGATGGAACATGATCTCCGATGTTATTTACTTCTAAGATTAAAATGACTATCAAAATATCATTGGGCACAAGAAACAGACAGATTGGCTTCCTGCCTCAGTTACGCTTTGCTATGCTTATCACTGAGATCATTTGTGTACTTCAGTTAATGTTTGTTAACATGCTGTTACACCATTAACAAGTTTAATCCAACAACAATTCTCATTAGCAAACTAAGCCACAATACTGAAGAAAGGTATAGCTCTTCTCACTTTTGAGATAAAAATTATGATAAGATTTGCCTATGCAATGCAAAATATATTTCTAAACACTGCTGAATGTCACAACTGGCTGAAAATAAACAAAAATCCATATTAATAGAGCGCTACAATGAATCTGCAGTTATGAAGAAAATTAACAAAATCCTATAACACTGGGAAGACTTTCACTGACTGTACTGATTGGTAAGCTCTAAAAAGCTTCTGTTACTGTGGAAGGAATGGCCAATTTGTCTCTGTATTTTAATATCCCCATCTATAGGAGAGGGACTAAAATTGATCCCCAAAATGCAGACCTATATTGCTTCTCCCTGCATATCTTTCCTAGACATTTATTTTTTTCACAAGCCCTCCTTCACAATACTGAACATATACATATGGTAGTAAATCTTGCTAAACCTTGCTATACAGCTGGCCTCTGCCATATGCCACAGGTGCTTTACCCTGGTAAGCTTAAAAACCATCGCTTTGAACAATGTATTATTTAAAATCAATATAGATTGTGGGACTGGGTACAAATAGTATTTCTCAGTTTACAGTTTTATTTTGTGCCTCTGTGTGTAAGGAAGGGAGGGCTGGTGGAAGGAAAGACATTTCCAAAACTAAAACAGCATGGAGAGGAGTTTTGGCATATTTACCAGAAGCATACGGCTAAATTACAACAACCACATCCAACAGCATTTGTGTTTACACAGCGCAGGAGCACATATAACAGCCACAGCATCCAAACTCTATAATCAGTGAAAATAAGCATCTACATAGACTACATTGGGAGGAAGAGTTATAGCTTGAAATTTGCTTTTAACCCACGTGAAGTAAACTGTCTGCCTTTTACATTAGGAACAGTAGACTAAATAAGATATCGAAAAATATTGAAACAGTTCAGTATTTGCTGAGTGCACACCTAGTGAGATGGAGAATACAGAAATGTGTTAGCATTCTAGCTGCAAAAGAAATTCAGATTAGATATTGCTACACAGAAATTGATAGCTAGCAGGTATTCAATCAGAAAAGTGGATTTTCTTTTAAATATTACAATCACATGGTATAGTACATCACTTGTGTCAAGTTAAATTTAATCATATCAGCATACTTAAAGGAAAAAAAACCTGAATACCTACTCATATGCCCATGCCAAGAGGGATTATGGAGACTTTATGAAGCTTTTTCCTTTTATTTAATATTCTGATATCTGTGAAGAACAATTTTGATATGTATTATACCCTCAAACTAATCTATTCCATTGTCTTTTTAATGCACACCCAGTATGCCTGAACTCATAGTTACAGTATCAAGTGTACCGTCGATTACTTATGTTCTTCTGAAGTCTGCCTATGTAAAAGGAAAGACATTTTCCTTGAAGCAATAAGTATAATGAGAGTGTTGCTAATTTTCTTGAGAGTAGAGCATCGTCTGCTTTCTACTAGTTAAGAGCACATTTAAAAAGGAACAATAATTTATGAGCTGACTAATGCCTACTGATTTTTGTCAGACTTAGCAGAATCAGGTATGTGAAGGACTGTGCTGCGGAAAAGGTGTTTGAGGAATGCAACACAGAAGCTCGATAGGCTTTTACTGAAATGTGCTTCTTCTACATATGTTTAATGGCTTACCTCAACAACAATGAAAAACGATCCCTATATAATCCATCAGAAATAAAGGAGTTTTCAACTGCCACAGAGACTAAATACAACCAAAAAAACCCCCAAAAAAACGGAGAGACATGAATTTTATTCTGAGAAAGTAACCGAAACTGTTAAGCACATATGTCAAGCATGCACTTAGGGAGACTCAATCCACCTCAGAAGATCTGAAGACTGTATGAATAGAGCTTAGGCTCCAAAATTGAGTCCTAAAAGGCAGAAGCCTACCTCTACAAATGTACGGAGTTTATTTTGCCAAGTCTTTTAGTGAATTCCCCTCTCTTCTCATTCACATCCTAATTTTGTTTTCCCTTTCTTTTAAACCTCCCTCTACGTCCCTTAGAACTCTTCATATCCTCTTCTTTTTTTGCTTCCTCTGCATCCTTTTTCTACACCTACTTGCAAAAATCTGATTCTCCTCTTTAATATTTATTGCAACAATTGAGAGTGCAGTAGATGCAATATGCTATCTTATTGACATAGTACAATGACTACATCTAAGTATGGAAGTGAAAAGCAATGGATGACCTTCATATACACACCTTAACTTTTATGCAAAATATCTCACATAATTAAGAACTATTCTGAGCAGAAGTCAGAGGCTACAGGACTAGTATAATTTAGAGAATTTATTTGCTTGCTCCCATTTATTCTAGATACCCCTGTAGCCCATTTGAAGGATGAAAAGGTATTTTGGAACTTGACACAACTATGGCACTTCTTATTTGCTGGTCTTGATGAAGTGGCAAATATATTAACCACCTTGTATAAATAACCACAAAGGGTTCACTGCTTGTCTATTGACTTCATGCAGTAACAAAAAAGTTCAAAGTTTAAAATGGATCCTTAAATTATACAACTATTGATATTTCCACTGCCTACAGCTCTAAAAAATAGTAGGAAAAAAACCATAACCAACCAAAAAACCAAGTAAAATAACCCAAAGAAATGAGATAATTTAAATTAACAAAGGCTAAAAAAGTAGATTCAAATCATCCAGTAACAAGGTCTGCAGTGACTAATAGCATCAATTAAGAATGGCAATGCACACCAAATTCAATTTCAGTGTGTCACACACACAAATATGTGTTCATGGTATCAAACTAAGAACCAAATTCAACGGGGACTTACAAATCATACCAAATTGATCTTAAAATGTTTGCTAATAAGGATTATAAAATAAAATTTTCAAATTATTATTTTAGACACATTTTAGTAACGCAGATTGAATGCAAGTTAAATTACCTGAACTCAAGACCTCTTACACACTTCAGAAGCAAATTCTGACAAAAAATATTTCCAATTAAACAGAGAATACGACATTAATTGAAAGAACATAAGCAGTACACACTGTAAAAGTCTCTGTTGCTCTATACAGAAAAGCGAGAGTGAAGGTGAAGATACCCCAAACTTTTACTGACTTCTGTATGTCTTGGGCTTTAACAATTTAATACATTTTGCTTCATTTTTTTACAAACAAAACCTATACATTTAAAATCATAGCTTGCTACTAGAAGCTGGCTAACTTCTTACATTCTGTGAATCTGAAAGAGCAACATCACAGACAGTGGGTGGGGGAATGCGTATTTTCAATGTAGAAGTAGATAAAGGTATTATACGCACGAGCATTTACATGGGGAGTCACATCACCCACCATAAGCCAGTTATTTAATAGGTTCTTAAGAGCTAAGAGAGCTCTTCACCCTACCTCTACCCCATTTAACACATTAGCTTGTACTAATGGTGAGCTCTCATCCAGAAATACACAGCACCTCTGCCTGCGGGTATTACCACATGATGCAAATGAAGTTGTAAAGAGAAATCAACTCATCAATCACAATCACAAGGGGACACTGAGCAATGCAAAAGGATTAGTATTTCAGCCCTGCTCAGGTCTTTCCTATCACCACTCTAGTTTAATTAAATACCACCTCAAGTGCTTTATTACCATTAGAAATCTCAGTGTTGAAAGCTAGCATTCTGGAATCTAAGTGGTGAAGCTAATTAGAAATGAGAAAAAGAAAAATGTTCATTAAAAATAGTGGGATTCCCCTAACAGAAATGATCTACACCTTGGAATAAAGATTTGCCTTTCTGTGGATTTAGAATAACATGCTAAATAGCTTTCATTAAGCTGAAACCTTTTGCTTTGAACCACACGCCTGCCATTGTCTTTCATAAGTAAAGCTCGATCTAGCTGTATCCACCAAACCATTGTTAGAATGTAAAAGATTCTTGGCTTATGGTTAGCTGATAAGAGCCTTAATTCTTCTTCTTCTAACATTTGATACACTAATTTAAATTTTTTCAGACTTGGCACACTCAAGGGCTTTTTGCCTGACTTCCCCGGATATACATAAGCTAGTCATTACTATTTATGAAGGCGATGAAAGAAAACATTAAACAGTCAAAGAAATATAAATCTTAGATTCTAACACAGAGAGTGCAACAGCAGGATTAAAACCAAAACAAAATGAAAAAAACCTGAAGCAAATACAAAGACATTTGCAATTTAAAGCAATACAATATAGCTGAAAAGCAGTTTTCTCTTCCACTTGACTGCCGAGTGACCTGACTCAGGATTTTATGGCTTTCCCAGGAACAAGCTGATAATATAAGTAACATCCAAAACTTAGCAGTGAAATTGCACTGTCACGAGCAAAAGCGAGGAGCAGAAAGAACTGATTCAAGTGATAAAGTAAATGTTTTCCTAATTTTTCGATATGTTAAAATGGAAATATAAATTTGTTTTCTAGTCAGCACATTCCTAGATAAATTTACCTTTCTACAGAAGACCTGAATAAGGCCTGTACACTGCTGACATCCCACTCAGCTAATGAGGGTGAGACTTTCTTCTTCAATTTTGTGTATCAGACTATTTTTAATAATAATTAGTGCATTTCCAGATATAAAAAATATCTCAAATATTAAGAGTAAAAAAGACCTATAGTTTTAAAAATATATCGTATATTGTTATTTGAATAATTTCAAAAAGATCAACTTGAATTTAATTTTTTTTAAAGTATCAGTTAAATGCTTAACACTAATTATAGAAAATATTATTGCTTTTAAATCCAAAGGAAACAGATGGCCTTAAATGGTTACTTATTTCAACATATGGAAACTCATCGCTGACCTGTGAAGAATCAAACAGCAAACTATCGGTCATTTTTAATTCATTTTGAATAATAAGAGGAAAAAAAGATAACACCACATAAATAAAAGAATCTGGCTTCTACTGTGACTGGTTTAGTTTAAATTGTAACAGAACAAGGAAAGTTTTAAAAATATTTCTTTGAGCTACAACATTAGATTTTGTTCAAAGCACTGTTTAGGTTTTTTTAAGTATTATATATTTTTACAGAAAACAATTTGTGATGTACATACATTTTACATTTATCTGCCACCTTAAACCCCCAAAGATTATAAATTTCCCTATTACCAGTTCTTTCATCATAAGCATGCACACAGGGGCACCTGGAGCTTCCTCTGAAACAACGCTGCTCTCAAAACAGGACAAAAACCATTCACAAATGGATCAATTGGCAAAAGTTGTCAGAAGACAGCAAAGGACTACACTGTGCAGGTAGCAAGGAAGGTGTGAAAGAGTTAACTGGTCATTCTGGGATTGGCTAACGCAGCAGAGCTCACTTTTCTAATCAAATTAAATTCAAAGTTTAATTTCCTTAATTAAAAGCAAATTAAAACTATATTAAACTGCAAACTAAAGAACAATCAATGCATCAGTTTTACTACTACAGTGAGAAGCATCATCTCCAACAACATAACTATCACTGATGCTTTGGAAAAGCATTAAGAGCAAATGATTCTCAGCCTGTGCTTATCATTGCAGTTTCCTTCAGTCAACGATGTAGAGGTTTGCCAGCTAAGTCTGTGTCAGTTTATTATTGACTTAAATATAATCAGTGGCTTAAGTGAATTAAATGAGTTTATTTTCCATCTCAAGCAGCCTGCAACTTTCAAAAGCTGTGGCAAAAGTTTGCCATTATTGCTTCATTTTTTCCTAGAAGCTTATATAACAATATACATTAAAGGTGCCCCTGCATTATCCTCAGCTGGTGGGCAGAATTGTACTTTCTTTAGAATATTTTTTAGGACTCTATTTGTTAAAAGGAAAAAAAAAAAAGGCTGCTTAGGCGTTTCATGATTTCTGTGCAGAACAGTCACTATGTGGGAGTGCCTCATTTGCACAGCGGCATGTGGGTAGGATTTGGACAAGCACACTGAAGGGTATGACAATCAAAAACAGATATGTGGGAAATCTCTTTTAAATGTAAAAAGACCTCACCCAGGTTTCACTATCTTAGGTAAACATTATTTCTAAGGGAGAAACGAATGTATAAACTACTCATGAGGTAAAATTGGCTTCAAGCACTGCAATTTCTGTCGCGTATCAAACTACGCCCAAGAATAATTTCTTATTCTGTCCCAGGTCTAGCACAGCAAAAATCAACGCGAAATGGAATTTTGATCAATGTTAAAAATTTGCATGTGATTTTTCCAGCTAATGACATGCAGAACAAGTTATAGCTGATTTCTGCCACTGACATTCTGTCAATTTAATAATAGATCCTTCTTTTGATGTCACTTGACTGCCATTAGCATTCCAAATATAGTGAACTGTTTTGTTAATATCTCTACAGAGAAGAGAAAACCGAAGTAAAAATGTAAAACAGATGGCAACCTGGGCCAGTTTCTTGGGCACAGGGCTTGTCTTTAATCCACTGCTCCCTGGAAATGTGTAAATCCAGTTCCTTACCAAACTGGGCAAGAGTACATTCCTGTTTTGAAACAATTTGACATTACTAGCCTGCAAAAAATTAGTCTGCAGAAGCCAACACGAAAGCTTGATTTTTCAAGCAACAGACATTTTGAAACACTGCATGAAACCACTGTCTTGCCTTAAAACTGAGCTTACCCAACTGACTAACACACTTGGCTAGAAAATTAGACACTGTTACCACTTTTGAGAAAAATGGTCAGGGCAGCTCTTTGCGTGATGAAATCATCCACCAACTACACTGATTCTAGGGAGGCTCTTCCAGTTTTCATAAACTCACAATCTGGTCCAATATACTTTATGAGGAACTGCTTTCTTCTGCTGGAGACCAACATGTAAGGGCAGGACTCTCGGATTATATCAAGAGCCAATTTGTAAAGCACTCTCTGCTGCACCTGAAAGTCCAATGGTATCCAACAAAACTTGGGCTTAGGCTTCTTCAGGAATCAAACACTCTGAGGGTTCCCTGATCAGTATCCTCGTGTTCTTCTATACTAAATTTAGCAAACCATACCACACAATCTGAGAAAACTACTACCATTTACTCCCTTATCAATTTTATTAATAATAGGAGTTGGTGTATTTCTTGCATTTCCTCAGCATTAGCCTAACTTGGGCAATGTAGACTTGCACAACTCTAAAAGGAGAGAATGAATAACGGGATTTATTTCTCTCTCTTTTCTTTTAAACATGAAACCTATAAATGGATTTCCCTGGAAAAGGATTAATTCTACTTGTACAACTAATGTGTTAACCACTCCTGGAAGACAGTTCAAACTCAGACACTGTCCCTTCTAGGACTGTAGCTTATGCCTGTTGAAAAGCAGCACTGTATTAGCATAACAAAAAGAATTTCACCCTGTATATGAAAGATCTTTCGTAGTAAGGATACCTTCCATGGGAAAGAACACACTCTAAGCAATCCCCCTCACCCAACCCACTCTTATTTTGGAGCAAACACTGACCATATAAACTCAGACAGAATAATTAAATCAGTTCACTTAAATCAATATCATGTTAACATCACTTGTGAAGCTCCTTTCCTGTGAACAAGAACCCCAGCTTTCAAATAATCCTATACAGTATTTATGGTAAATTTTAATAAAGTTTGTGTTTCAGACACAGGTGTAAATACCATCCTAAAATATAAAAATGTTTCCTTCTCTTAATTATTTGACGCCAAAGTAAAATTTAAAGGTAACTGCATTCACAGACAATGGCAAAGTAAACCATAACCTGAACCTGTGTGTCCTGTTACTAACCTGTTCCTTACAATCTGATAATTTTCTTATTTATTTGGTATGTCACTAGTATTTAAAAGATTCACCACTTCAATTTAAAGTGAAACAACATAAACTGATTGTTAAAGTTACCGTGTTCTAAAAATAACATATAATAGGAAAAGCAGGGGAATGAAACATGTTGCAGTTAACTCATCCTTCATCCTGCAATAGTTTTGGGAAGATCAGTGTTGAAACTGGAGAAAAAAAACCCAAATCTTCCAACGTTTGAAGAACTGACCAACCTACTCTACTTTTTATTGTTATTACCTCACAGAAAAATTCCAGCCAGGTAAAATAAATAAACAAAACCCCAAAACAACAACAACAAAAATCAGAAACCAAAACCACCTTTCTACAAGGAAAAAAAGCCTTCAAAGGTGTGGTCAGAAGTCATTTTCCAGGTTAACCTGGAGGTGCTGAAGACCTTTTTGGTGTTTTTGCTCTCTGCTGTGCAATGCTAACAGCAGTTCAAGACCAGTATAACCATGCAAACCTTTAAGTGCCAGAACACTCCCTCATAAGCTTCTGTGAAAAAAAAAAGCAAGATGACTTCAAACTTACTTATCAGCAACTTAAACTAAGACTTTGGCTTGATGTAGATGAACACTCGCACCTTGCCTTCTGCCAGCTCTGCTGTAAATATAAACCGCTGCACTTCAGCCAATCTAGGTGTTTCCAGAGCGAGCTTGAGCTGCTGGTCCTGATCGCTTCATTGTATTTCATTCCATGGTGACTAACATCCAGGTTTAGAGAAGAAGCATTTAATTGTTCAGTCAAATACTGGATTTCAATTTACCGTTAAACCAGTGGCATTAAGAACTACTACAGCCTAGTCCATACAACAGAGGATTAACAATAAAAAGATGCCCAGTTAACAAATGCAAGAGACGTATAATGAAGCATCAAATGATTAATCTGGAAAAAACATCAATGACACACCAAAGACAAGTAAAAACAGAAGGTAGAGGTACCTCTATGGCTTTAATTCTAAAATAGGCTCGGGTAAAATAAAACATGAGTCCGTAGAAGCACTGCATTTACCTGCTACAATTTCTCTAAAAGGCAGATGTCTGTGAATTTTGAGCAGATTTAACAACACAGCTGAAGTATATTGTTAAAAATCAAACCTACCGGCCTGATTATGCAAATGCAACATTAAAGGCCCCCTCCTCAAAGATGCTCCCTACACACTAATATAACCTTTATCTGGTGCTTCAGCTAGACTGTAAAACTTACTTCATGTAATACATACAGCAGGAAAGTAGGATGTCATGACAGAGATAATTGTAGTAGATCTAAGATAAAAGTTTAACCTATTTGCTTATTATAAATCCTTGAGTGGGAATTTGGCCTCTTTTTATTCAGAGACTAGAAGTTTTGCTTTTAAAATATCTGCTGTGAGAGCATCCACCATAATAATGACTCAGTTGACATTTCTCCTGTATGTGCTTACAAGACTCTACATACACTAGATGTAAATTATCTGAAGATAAAAAAAAACATTACTAATGACACTCAGGAAGACACAAATGATTCTAAAGAACTAAACATGTAACATCACAGTTTTCACAAACTGATTCACACAGCTTCAGATAAAATAGAAAGTGCTAAGATGCTGAACAGGGGTTCCTCAAGAGCTGCTCTTTCCAGAAAAGGTAAGATATAAAGATATAAAAAGCAAATTTAGAGGGGTTGTTCATTCTCCATCTCTCAATTATGCAGCTGTTACTGATAAACACTGAGGCAAGAACAGGAATACCCAAGGAAATCTCTACTTCTACTTGTGTTTTCTTAGAAAAATATAACTATTTGTATAATTGCTTCAATCCCAATACAGCAACTCTCATTTAATCTCATTTCTTAATAAACTATTTTTTGCAGCATCTATATATTATAGAGCAAGCATTTACAACATTTTGTGTACTTTTTCTAAATTCTGTCTGCTAATGTTGTAATTTTAAGAATGACCTGGTTACATCTACGACAGTAAATTACTTTATTACCATGACCTCACTCAAAAAGAAAATAAATAAATAAAAAATCAGAGAATTTATTTAACACTCAGATTTTAAAAAATCTTATATGTTTTTGATGAAAGCTGATTCAGATGAAAAATGCTAATATTTTATTTTACACATAGTGCATATGTGTTTCTAGTAGTATTTTCTCTCACTAATATTCAGTCACTTCATGAGAACCCCTTTTTTGTGACTGATTTTGGCTATCTGCCACATACAGCACGGATTTGGACACACAGGGAGCGATCTTCAGCTGGTCTGAAATCTCAAAAATGCTCCCTCTGATTCAGTTTGGAAACCTCAATGTTTTGATATTGTCAGAACACCGATTTGGAATTTTTAATATCGGAAAATAATGCTAATTTGTTAACAGCTAAAAAACAAACAGAAGATAAGCAATTAGTACACAAAGGCGAAAGGGAAGAAAGACATGGCAACAAATAAATTCACGCTGCTTCATCACTTTTTTTGGAAATCTCTTGTGGTCTGGTCCATTTAGCACCTGCTTAGCCCAAACCGTATACACTCCTCTTAAAAAACTGTCAACAACTGAAGTACGGATTCATTTTCAATTCTGATCTCTCACTGGTATAACCACTGTTTGGAAGAGAAAGGCCATCCTTCTGGTCCTACTCTGTCTAATTCACATACACAAAAAATGGTATGGATTGGTCTCAAGCAGAGGCCAAAAGAATTAAAACAAGCCCCTGCGAACTTGACTTGCATGTAACTGCTGCCATCTTAATAAGGTGAGAGCAGCTTTTAAATCCCAGGCAGATTCCGAAGCTGCAGCCCAGTCCCTGCCATATGGAGACAGCCTGGAATCTGTCAAGTTCACTTAGTGAATTTTATCTTTGGGGAGTCAGTCAGGCAAACTAGATCAGAATAAACAGGATGCTGTTGAGATCTGGAGGCTAATGCTGGTACAGGCTGGACTACTGAACCAAAAAAATCAGTTTTAAATAAACATGTGCTTGACTAGAAAAATTAACAATAATTAAAGCTGTATAGGCACAAAAACAACTATGTGTGATTTTTACTGTGCTCTAAAAGACACTTTTCTCTCTCTGACATAAGGAATCCATCTGACTTTCCACTATTCCTTATACAGTAACATATAACAACAACATTTAATGGTTTATATCAGCTTTAAGTATTGATAATTTGCAATACCCTATTTTAAACCATGTGCATAGTTATACAACCTTTTTCATAGTTGATCAGGCAATGTAAGAGTAAGCAATGTCATGTTCACACGATCGACATGCAAGTCCAAGCTGCTTCTTCATGCTTCGATAGAAGGAGACAAAAATATGGGGTCTCCAAAGCCATCAAATTCTTTTCTGATGGATGGGGATAAGATAGACTTTGTTGTGCTCTGGGTAAAAGCCAGAATGTTAAATGTAATCTTCTGCACATGCTTTTACTGATATTCAGCATAAAAATAAGCCTTATCCATTTTTATTAGTTGGTCTGAGCCAGAACCAATTCTTTTGATGTCACCTAGCTTATAAAATGCAGCACTATAAGCAAGGGAGGTTTTAAAATGCTTCATAGACTTTATCCATTATATTAATGGGTTTCAAATTGCAATCTGTGGAGCACTTTCTGGTGCTGATCCACAGGCAGCTGGCCAGTCACCTGGAGCTGGCTCCCCTCCTTGTTTCCCTCTGCTTATTCACTATAAAAGACGGAGCTGAAAACGGGCAAACAGAAAAAGACGTAATGCCATTTTTAATGTCATTTTTCTAGATAAACAGTTACAGTGCTTGCCACATGACCATCCGGAGAGGAACAGACTATGCAATTACAAAAGGCAACACAGCTTGCTGGTACCCTACATGGTAGTCCATACCACGCAGAAGACGGGGACGGCGGAGCACAAGAGACACAACTGAGTTTACTACACGATTAATTTGATTAAACTTTAAGCTGAAAGAGTAAAATAGCTCATTTTTAAGCATTCCCATATTTTCAGGCAACAAGCCAAATTTTACGTCAAGCCCCAACACTGCATTGCTGTTTTCCAGAATTATTTCCAGTTTAAAACATTTCTTTTAAGAATGTCCTGATAAGTACTCTTAAAGAGTGACATCTTTCACTGGAAAGGCTGTTTTCTTTGAATACTTTAAGTGACACCTACAGATTCATTTATGTCTCTATATAAAGTAAGCAAAGAAAGCTACACTGACCTGGGTAACGAGGGTAGGAAAGGCTTCTGGGAACATAATCAGCAAATCATAATAAACAATATATTGATATTTACCTATTAATTAAAAAAAAATTGGTTTTGTACTAGTTTTTGCAGGTTTTGCCCAGCTATATCACTTTATCTTTAATGAAAAGTAAAGCCACCATAGCAGATTTTGGAGGTTGTGGACTTACTGTAGTAAGTCAACACTAATAGTACATTATTGTTTAATAGTAAACAGATTCAACAGCTGAAATGATTTAAGCAATCAGTAATAGCTATTATTAGATCACAGAAAAACATTTGTGAGTGCATGCCCAAACAAATTCTAAATAGCACACAGCAGGAGATAGGTTCATTCAAAGCAGCACTGGAACATACAATTTACGGGTTTCAGTTCCACAGAGGGAGTCTGCAGTATGGTCAAATCTGTGCTCCACTCAACTCTTCCACCCAGGAGGAACAGGTCAGCCTTTCTAGTCAAGAAAAGCCTGACTGATAAAGCCACCAGGAAGGCAAGACTACTGATAAGAAATACCTGTTCCTTGTTCTTTGGTTTTAAGATTCACTGTTGCTCCATCATAATAATGTGGACAGCTTAGTTTAAATTTAGATTTGGGAAACATCTACAAGTGTCCCTAGTTTGCTCTATACAGTACAAAGCAGCACAACCCAAATACAGTTTAAAATAGACAGTGAGGTCACTGGACTAACTTGCAGTGATTCCATTATATCTTAATCTTTAGCCTCATTCCTTCTATGCCACCTTCATCTTTCCCTTTTTACTTCAGCAACTATAAAGTCTACATCTACATCATTTATTAGCTGTTCTCAGCCTAGAGAATCCATGGGTTGGTTCTGTGAAGTACACTGACTTCAAAAGCAGTATGTAAATTAGAGTAAAAAGCTGGAACGTGACAATGACAGCAGTGAAGCAGTCAGTCAGTCCAGGGCCATCTTGGTCCTTGAAAGAACAAATCCTGAAAAAGGGTCACTGGGTTAAATAATAAATAGCTGTTTTCTAATACGCTGCTTCTTTCACTAAAGTGCCATTAGCTATTGGCGCATTCCCTTGGAAAGGGAATGTGAAGAGGGAATGCAAATTTCTCCAGAACACATTACCCTTGCAGTTGAATCAGTACTGCAGGCAGATTTGCTGCCCTGTGGATCTACTAGAAATCTGTAATCCTACAGAGATTAGAGGTAAAACAACAACTGCAAACAATTAGTAGCAACAACACACTGCCACCGTTATCTGCAGGCTAAAGGAGGAAAGATACTTCCTCTCAGTTAACGGAGCGTGTCACTGAGAAGGAATGGGAAAGGAGTTGGCCTGGGGACTGCCCACTGGCTAAATGACCGTTCTAGAACAGACTACTGACAGCAATATACAAAGAATTCATGCTGTTCCACCTACAAGCACAATTTCTCCAGAAAGCTCCTGTAGGATACCTGCACAATGTTAAGTAGAAATGTAGTATTTAAAAATCAGTCCTCTTTCTGGATTAAAAAGAAGTAAAATGGCTACAAAAGACTAATAGATGCTACAATGATTGTAAGTTGATATAGACTACGTGAAACCTGATGTTTAATTTTTATATAAAGGTATGGAAAAATATAAAATAATTATCTCCTTTTTAGAAGACTTGCAAGCAAGTCTTCTGGCAGACTGTCAACCATTTTAATCACAATACTAGGTTTAGAATTAAGGTGAGTCACATAAGATCTGATTTCAATGTATTTACAAAATGTGTATTCTTTCATGTAACTATGACAGTAAAAAGCAGGGTACAGAAGATGGGATATTTTCATTCTTTTTATTGTTCCACAGTATGTTCAAAGGATCTGTCAACTATTTTTGCTGGAAGTGCTTAATCCTAGAGCTTTCAGACATAGCTTGTTACCTTCTTTCCACTTCAACACAGTTTCGTGATGTATTTATGAGGCTGAGACTAAACTAGGTCAGCTTGGAAATGGTAAAACCTAACAAAAAGATATTTTAACCTAGTTAGGCTGAATTCTTGTTAGCAATTCAAAGGTTTATGATGTTGTAATAACCTGGGGGTGCAAAGAGGAGAGCTATATATGACATGGTAGAAAAAGTAGCAATGAAATTCTCATTGCAAATATTGCCAGATTTTATAGAGGGTAACATTCTCCTAGATTAGATCATAAACAAAATGTATGTTTTACTATTAAGACACCTACTGCAAGAAATGTTGGTGAAATGAAACAGAAGAGAAATATACCAAGGCCACATGGTATGGCGAAATCACTTAATTATCTGAATCTGGTTTTGTTCAGGAGGTGGCTGTCTTTCATACCAGAAATCAACACTGATGTTGACTGCTGCTGTTAGTCTCAGAAATCAAGCTGAGAAATTACCTGGAATGGAGAAGTCCTACCATTTATACAGAGGGAGGAAGGGATGTACCTCCATCAATGAACTATTCAATTTGTTTGGCATTTCTGCATCCCAGAAGGTATGTTTGAGAACAGTCGTATTAGATTTAAGGATGGAGTGGAAACTTCAAATGAATATAAAGGCGGTGACTTGGGGATGCATCAGCCACCAAAGAAACAAAGGTTTATTGGAAAGTGCACCAAGATACCTTTGGGAAGGGACTTTGTGAAGAAAATGGAAGGAAATCAAAGTGAAAATAAAGGGCCCAGAGTTGAAGCTTTCAATTGCATGGAGCCCTTCAGACTTAACACCCAAGCATTTGGAATGGTAAGGAATGGTGTGCACACAACAAGCAGGAGAAATGAAAGATCCTCAAAAAGTGAAATAGCCCAACAGAATTTATTATGGAAAGATTCAGGTTTGTAGGTGGTAACAGTACTATTGCATTTTCACGCCTGTTAACAGCTTTTGAAGTTAGGAAAGATTTCTTTTGCGTACTCAAGTCCTGCAAATCCATTTTGCATACAAGGGCACAAATAGAGCAAAAGAATATTAACAAGACTATGTAAAAACAGCATTACTACCAAAATTTTGCCTAATGATGTTTGCCTGATTTTTCAAATAAATACGTCACTTGTAATTTCACTTTTAAAAGCTTAAAATCCTTCCCCACCTGCGCAGAACAGTGAAAAGCAACCCTGCTTCTCTACTAGATCACACTTACCATCATACACCACCAGATACACATACTCTGAGTATAACATTAATGCAAATTCCTGCACCAAATGCCCTTTATCTTAGTTATTCTACAAAAGACTACTGTTGTGTCACTACTTTAGTATTTTATTGAAATACTTACATGTGATTTAAAGTGGTTCCTGCTGGCTTTAGTAATATGAGAGATCTATCCTTATAGTTGTCTGAAAAGTTTTCAAAAAGAGCTCATTTGTAAGAAGGATACAATTACAGCATTTCTGTTTTAGATTCCCACTCTGTAGATTTCTGTTTTACATGTTTCCTCTTCCTGGTTGCTTAACGCCCATCAAGTGTATTTATAGGAAGAGCACGAGAAAATCTCTTCAACGACAAGTGAAGTGTGCTACATGTACACCATTTTACAGCAAAACAAAAACCCCTTACCTTTTACTCAAATTTCACTAGACCTGAAATTATCAAATTGTTTAGCAGTTGCCCATCACAATGAGGTAACTTCCGTCAGAGCCACTGGAGAGCATTTCTCTTCCCTGACCCTCTCCTCTGCATGAAGAGTAACTAATTCCAAAGCAGATTTGGTAAAACAGGTGGTATGTATGCCCTCTACTCACCTAAAGTGAAAATGCTGGCAGCTTAAGGTAGTACTCCAAGTACATAAAGCACAGTTAAAGAGTGTGCATACTGTCTATTCTATGAACTTGGCGGGGGGTGAGGTGGGAGTGGGGGGACACATTCATTTTTGACAGAGAGGTAGGACACAAATTCAGAAGCAAAAATTGCCTTAAATCATCTCTACATATCTTGCCAGAGCTGATGACTCAAACCTTGAGTATGAGCTAATTTTGCTGAGAATGCTTAATTATTTAAAAATAAATTATATTATACCCATTTCAAAGACAGGGAAATGAAGCATGGAGAGGTTTCACAATTTGTCCAAGGCCACACAACTTTTCTGGGGCACACATACAAGTAGGATCAAGCAATACTCATTTATAGACATTTCACCATACCATAGAAGTAACATTTGCACTCCAGAAAATTTCATCCCATAAGTAATTGCAGTATTAAAGAATAGAATTTCAAAAGTTATTAAAAATAATTTGAAACAGGTTAACTTCTGAAACGCTGTTTTCAGCTTTCCCAGGTTTTTATCTGCTTAGGACTTGCTTTAGCACTTCTGAAATCCTAAATAGGGTCTGTTAGTATACTAGCAATTCTCATCCAAATGATCACTTCGTCTAACGGTGTATGCTATCCACGTTACAGAAAAAACCTTCAGGTCACTTTGTTTTGTTTCTGCTGTAGAAAAAACGGAAAATAATATATTTGAGTATCTGTGTATTCTTTCCTTTCCTTCGCTTTAAAGAAGGCCCAGTCCCTGTCAGGGACTGACAAAGGAAGGACTCCAAAATTTCCAGACTCTTTCTGGCACTTATCCACTGCCTACAGCACACGGCTCCTTCTCCTCGAAGAAACAGAGATTAGATTGGTTACCTACATCTCTATCATGTACATTGCCAGGATTTCAGTTTCTAAAGTGCTTTGAAGATTAAAAATCTGGTAATTTAATTTTTCTTTCACATATACTACAAACATGCTGTTCTCTCTCTCTGCAGAAGAAATTTTATCTTAGATGTGAACAGGTTAAGATCTTCAGTGAAAGCTCAGTAAAACACACTGATTTATTCACATCAGACTCTGTTCAGTACTCCCTTCTATTTTAACTTCGTATCTCCAGTATGTCAACTTAATTAGTTATAGGTGATATAATAAAATGGAGTATCAGTTGTAGATCTTTGAGCATTCCCCAAGAATACTCCTTAAAATCACATTTTGGACTGCCTGAACAAACACGATCATCTGTATGAACTTTTCTGGTTTTATAATTCAAAACAGCAGAAGCGAAAGTCACAGGAGTGGATATTTTAAAATCTACCTCATCTTCCCTGCCTCAGAACTGCAAGCTTCATCCAGCAGTTGAGAGTTAAAAGAGTAACAAAAGACACCCTCAACCTCTATGAGTTTACGAAAGTACATTCACTTTAATATGTTCATGCTCCATGTCAAACACTTCCCTTTAAAAGACTGTCATACCATGCATCACATTCAAAATTGCAAATATAAAGTTTCTGATAACATTTAATGGCCTCTAGGTATAATCAGCATAAAACCAGCATAAAAGAGACTCAATATGAATATGAAATGTTTAAACCAAATGTGATGGAACCTCACGGGGAATTCTGCCACACATGCTGTCCTTTCTTCTAGGAGGTCCTTCAGCTGTCTACCTTCACCGTCCTTGTAGGGGGTACAGCAAAATGACATGGAAAAGAAAAGAAAGCTAAGCATCGGCATGATGCAGCAGTGTTTAACCACTGCTTCAATGAAGCAAGCTTTGATCACTTCCTGGGAAAAAGCAATGACCTGTCCTTTAAGGAGAATATTTTCCCTTTTGATCTGTATGTTGCACTCATTTAAATTGAATTCCAAGTGTTAGCGTCTTATTTAATACTTAGTTATAAAAATATCACATAAACAGATAAAAATTCATGACACTCCCAAATCTCCACACCATTTCTTTTATATTAGCAGCTGTATTCAGTTTGTAACTTTGAAAGATGTCAGAAATAGGTTCTAATGTACTACAAAATTTGCACTAGTAAGTAGCAAGTACTGTATCTATTAGCTAAATATAACCATGCTATTTATCTATTATTTATATCCTAAATACCATATCTGCCGAGACAAAAGCAGAAGTGCCCAATCGTCATTTCTGCATTTGTCACAGCATAATATTAACTACCCATGTAAATGATGTATAGGTATGATACACAGAAAGCTACAAAGCTAAATTTGAGTACATATAGCAGAGATCGTATCAGTCATCCGCAAAACATCTTTTGTAGGTTATAGAAGATAATGACACTCCCGATTGATTAATATATGTCCATTAAGAACTGGATGAAAATCTGCCTATTTATTCAATTCAATTAATTCCCAGTTGCTAAGAATAATTTTAGGTTTTACGAACCTGGGATAAATTCCAGAAAAGATAAATTAACCCTTTCTTCTCAGAGTGTGAGACAAGAAACACCACCCTGCACAAGATTTGGGACAATTTAAAATAATGAACACTGATATAAAAGTTACATAATCCTAAAAACAAATTCATTCTCAAAAATCAAAATTCCTTTAATATTTTATGACCTACAGCTATTATAAATAATGTAAACAGAAATCTGGACTTTAGATAGCGATTCAAATTTTCCTAAAATTCTCCTTCTTTAGATCCTTGAGGACTATTCAACTAACACCGAGAAGATTCAGATTCCAAATTGAAAAGATTTCTGAATTTTTCCATTGCTTGGGTGCAAGGTTATAGTCTGCATCCATCCCTAGCCTAAAATACTGATCTCCACAGAAGACATTATGCTTTTCTTCTTCTTAGGCATGGATCCAGTTACATTTAGATGTCAGATACAAGCTAAGTGATGAGAAGCTGCACAATATATTTATTCCAACTATCTCAACAACAGATGAGAACGCCATTATAGTTAAATCTCGATTACTTATTCCTCATTTTTGCTAGGTGGAACTCACTATTTTTAGTCTGCATTTACCCACAGTAGAATAATTCCTATATGACACTCAACAAACTGGAGCTAGCTTTCTCCTACATCGACTCCTTTTCATCTTAAGGTTGCCACCTGGAAATGAACTCTTGAAATTTTTGCATATTAATTTGTATCATTTCCAAGATCTTCCTCACCTTAGTTCTACAGAAAGCATCTGACTTAGTGAGAATTATTCTCTTCCCATTTGGCCACATTTACATTTTCTATGACGATCCAGTGATTTATTTCAACATGTAAAAGGTTAGTCTTTTAAATTTGTATCAGGACTGCTGAAATAAGTTCCTCCATAAATTCACTTGGATTTGCCTTTTGTTCTCAGTAATTGTCTGTTGTTTAATTCTTATAGCTAATATTCTAACTTTTCTAGACAAGCAAGATTTTTATGCATCTTTATCATCAGATAGTTTAAAACTCTCTTCTGTAATATCAGCTACATTCTCAATGTAGCAGCACTGACCTGCTGAGAACATTCATTGCACTACTGTTCTTTGCTATGATTTGGGGGCCTGAATAAGGAAAGAACAGAAAATTCCCCACTCTTTTATTTGATAGGTACCAGTGACAAAAGAAATTGCTGTTGTTTCAACTCAAAAGAATTCAAACCCCAGCAATCTTTTATGAACTCTCTGAACACTGAAAAGCGAGCAAACCAAAAGGTCTTACCTACCATAACTTAATAAAGAGTTGACAGCGTTAAGATGTAGCCATTTCCACATCTTGGGATATACTTTCAGTATTAGCATGCATTGAATAGCTGAACACACACCCCCCCAACTTCATTTTGAAGTTCTGAACCTACTCCGAGTGCGTGTGAATTTATGAACAAAAATTTAATGTCTTCGTAACTGTCTTAACAATGCCATGACCAAAAGAGCAAGGCATTGCTAAGTGAAAGCAATACCTAAAATTTTCCCAATCCTGATCACCTTGTCTGTCAAAGCAAAGGCCACAAGATGAAACAAAAGGAATGAAGTTGAAAGGTTCAATTCAAAACCAAATTCTTGACATATTTTGAGATGGCTAGAAAGACTCTAAAATCAGATAAATTCAGTTTGAATGTAATTAATGGCTTTAGTCACCATGATCCTTCTGATCTATGGATTCACATGTGATTTTGAAAAGAAGCTCCAAGTACAATAGTTAAGTTTAGAAGATATATATACACCTGGCTGGGTACCTGCACATTGGATGACCTTCATTTTGGAAAACCGTAGATTTCGCTGTTACTAAATCATAACACTTCATACATTTGTAGCACAACTTTAGGATTGATAGTACTTCAATACTAGAGGAAAGCAAATTTAACCGTAAGTGATGAAAGAAAAAACCTTACTAGTTCTCCCCCCAGTCATCCTCAGTATTACAGCATGGAGAATATTAGCATCTTGCTACATCAAAAAGGATAAAGTACTTGAGGCACTTAGCCCATTGGCAAACTATGCTTGGGGATTTCTAGATGAATGACTTGTATCTATGTTTACAGCCTTTCAGCAGAGCGCTCACTGTTTACTCTGGAGTTAATCCAGGCCCATAAAACTAGTGATACATCAACGTAACAGATGTGCTTAAGTGACTATGCATTATAAGGTGATTTGCTTTAGTTATAAAACCTTGATAACCGGTTTTAAGTTGATTTTGACTGTAATCTATCAGCACCTACTGTATTAATTACCGTTAGCAGATTGGTAATCTCTAGTTATAAGGACTTTATAGCTTCACTATTTGACTTTCGAAAGTATCTAGACTGATAAAAGTATTACAGTTGGAGCATAACGTCCTAGTTCTTGTCATAAGTCTATCAATTTATCCCTATAATATCACAGTGTTGAGAACAGTTTAACTTGGGTTCACCTCATGATTACACAATGCTGGAATGTAAATGTAGTAAGTTTCTTTAACTTCAGGACATAGAATCGAGGTGAACACAATGGAGCCAAGGCAATGCAAGTGCTTACTTTCTAAAGGATCTACTAGGCAAATAAAATGCAAGCTTTGTTTAACAGTTGTTAATGTATTTGGCTTTAGAGGCTTTGTTAAGAGGTCGTTTTCAGTATTATCTACTTTTCTAATCAATTTGTGACTTTCTGGCTACTGCAACTTAACTATGAATACTTGCATTGTAAGTTTTGGAAACATACGTCAGAGCTGTTTCTCCTCCTGCGTTTGTCAGAACTCTTCCAGAGAAAGTGGTATGAACTGCCACATGTTAAATAAATTTTAAAAAAAATCTTTTTAAAAATGCTTTTTCTTCTTTTTCTTTGATGCTCTCTATTGTGAAACTTTTATAATGTCGATCATAGAGAACCTCTTTCTTCAAAGCTAATAATGTTAGTGGATTGATAGTGGAAGCTAGAACTTTAGGCTTGGGACTGAAATGTCCTAAAGAGCACACTGAAAATTTTTTACTCTCCAGTTTGAAAGGTCTGTCTGTATGATCTCCTGTCACACCCAGCAAAGACCCTGACTGCATTTCTCATCACACATAAGGTTCCAGGTTTGGCATGGAAACAGGTCTCCACACATAATTCTGTAACATTATAGACAAGTTGTATTAGTCTATATTCATTTTCAAAATTGTACAGGTAGAAACACCGCGGGTTTCATTATGTGGAATAACAAGCTGTTAGATGGAAACAAATCTCCCATAAAACATACAGTATGGTTTGAGGTTTCACAAAGTATTAGGTTGTTTTGGCAGGGGGGCTGGACTAGATAATCTCTGAAGGTCTCTTCCAACCCCTGCAATTTTGTGATTCTGTAGGGACAGAAGTTAAATTTCAGTTTCAAGTGTGAAACCTTAAGATATCAAAACCCTTAATGTAAATATATGCATTTTGAAGTTACACATATTTGTATTAAATTGTCAAACTACATTGTTACTCTAGGTATAATATTCCTGAAATGCCTTTACAAAGCCAGCTGGAAACCTTGACATTTCATCCATATTGTTATTTATATACATATTTACTGCTGCCACCTGCTTGTAACTTGGCTCATATCATGAAGCAGTACATTTCCCTTGTTTCATTATACTTTGACATTTCACTATAACTACATAGCTGCCCATTTCTCAGTTTCCAATTGCTCTGCAGCCGCTCTTGAATTATATTGGCTTAGTAATAGAATAAAGATCTTTCTCCGTGGTAGTACTAGCCTCTTTTTTTCATACCCAGATGGTACAAATCGCTGCTGGCACATGTAACAATTATAGCACAGCTTCTGCTGCTTAAATGAACCCCCATAAACCCCACAGAGTTAGATTAGATTAGGGAATTGGGAGGTGAGGAGGAGGTCTGGCCAGTGGTCTCAGCTGACAAAGATAAGTATTTGGTACAGCCTGTGTATGGCTGTGATGGAGTATACAGCACACATACAGGGTACTGTTCAGTGAGCCTGTTCTAAGAAGAAAGGAAAATTAGCTAATAAGTCAATAAACATAATTTCATTATCAGTATCACAACACCCATTTTTATTATTATTCAAATAACTGAGTTATTTGAATACTTCATGATGTCTCATAAAACTGACACTTTCCAAGGAATAATGCTGGAAACAGGAGTCACCAAGAGAAACAAAGACCTGTAACTCAAATTTACTTATGTTCTTGCTTCACTCAGACTATCAAGTGAATCAACCAGCTCTTTGGTATTTCTGAAGGAAGCTGATGACCACTATCCGCACCTTGAGACATTAAAAAATACATATAAATTTCCAATTCCTCTGTGCATTTCTCTGAGTAGAAACACACACCGGCAACTGCGCACAGCGTAATGGGATTAACTGAAGAGGTCCTGTGAGAACACTGAACTAAGCTGGTTTGGAGAAGGAGAAAAACTCACTATGGGCCAATCTACTTGATATACAAGCAATGTTTCCATGTTGCCAGTCTAAGAATTTGTCATGAGCCATTTTAAAAGCACAGAAGAAAATCACAGCATGAAAATCTTTACATGTGAAATAAATCTTTTATGACTTCAAAGTTATACTGCTTTAAATTTAATACAAGCTAGAACACAACCTTGCACGCACATGTATTTATTTAATCAATTAATCTTCAAGAAAATCCTCTAGGCTGTCAGTATTTAAAAGATACTAAAACTGAGGGATAAAATATATGAGAGAAGGATAATAAATATATTTAAAATTACTGTAAAACTATGTACAGTTGGCATTCATATAGGTCATATAAAATAATTCCATGTGTTTTTAAGAAACTACCTCTTCTTCAACTCTGTCCTGCTCAGGAGAACAGAGGAAGTCTTGTTGCGTATCTGAAGGGCCAACAGGTACATATTTAGTGTGCCAAGGGAGAAAAAGAACTTACTGCCCTTTTTCCAGTCCTCAACTTCATATGAAAAAGGGTTAGGTTTTCCTTCTAATTGAAAAGAAAGTTCATCAAAAAGCCAAAACTAAATTTACTAACTTTGTAGAATGCAAAATCATTGTCTTATATTGCACCCTTAAATCAAATACGTTATGGTAACTTGGAGAAGCCCGTATTTTTTATTCTTAAAATTACTTTAAGAATGACTAGAACTCCATGCAAAGCAATAGTTTCTAATGCTGTCTTGATGACGGCCACACCTCAGGACAGAATGGGAAAAGGCGAAGACTATTCATTTCTCACAAGGCAAAAATGGAAAATCAAAACATAGGAAACTCAAGCAACTGGAGAAAAGAGTCTTCAGTTTGTCAACCTGGTACCTGTCTTAGTCGGGAATAAGCAAACCCACTCTCGTTTATTCCATCTCAAAATAAAGGACAGGTTTCAGAAAACAGTTTAGCTTCTAGCTTCTGTTTAGGCCCTGGAAAAGTAAACTTTTTTTAAAAAGGACTAGGATCCTTGACAATCATCAACTCTTCTGAAGATCTGGCAATTTACTTTGGTATCTAAATTTGGCTTTATGAAAACTGTTAAGGAAGATAAGAGGGTTTCTTTTTGATACTGAAAATAACAGGGTATGCACCATCTCACTAGCGACAAGAGCTTCAACAAAAGCTTCACGTACATTCTTTCTGATTAAACTGCAGATTCTGGAATGAAAAACTGATACACGTCTGCCCAAAAGTAAATCCCACAGATCTGTTAGGGAAAAAACCAAAAATGCTTAGGAACCATCTACCCCAGTAAGGGAACAGAAACTTGTCCATCAGAGGTGCAAATGCACGCACTACTGAAAGCAATGGGAATCTATCACACTCTGACTATGAATCTATGTGTATGCAATTAAGCAACAATGCAGCTAGAATGAACAGACAATTAAAGTTGTTTCCCTTCTTTAATCAATCCCTCCAAAATAAATTAAGAAATATTTTTTCTTGAAGTATGGTTACAACCTATGTCCTGCAGAGCAGCTGACATTATACTCCCCTAGAGAACGTACTGAACGCTTCCCCTGTGCTTATGATCTTTACTGTTTGGACTAACAGCAGTACCTGAAAACACCAAGAAAACGACATTAACCAAAATTAGCAATAGAAGCTTAATATTTTTTGCTGCCTTCAGAAATGACCCGACCAGCAGAAAACGTGTGGGGTTTTTTTTTTAGTGTAAAAGAATTTACTTTTGTCTCTGAAGTGAGTTTTAAATAAATCTGTGATGACACATACCTCTCCCTCCCCATTTTGCTTTTGAACTCGAGAAAATGTACAAGAACTTTTTTCCCACAAGGCTTTTCAAACATTGATAAGGAGACAGAGCCGAAAATTCTGTTTTAAAATGAGAAGCAGACTTTCCCTTCAGTCAAAGTAGTTATATTATCTATCTGAATGTATAAAACAGTGTTTCCCCCAAACCTCCTAAATTCAGTTCCTGTTGATAGTACTGCACATACGTGGTAAAATTCAGCAGAAATTGTTCGGTTTAATTTCTAGCTTTAAGAAAAACAAATGCAGATGCAGGAAGGAGGCACGGAGGAAAGAGATGTGATAAAACAGGTTGAAAACTTGCAAAGTATTTAGAGTATCTGAGAAAGAACAGTTAAGCAAAATGATGTGACCTATTAAGATACCTGGAAATTATGTTTCTGGAAGTCTGTTACTTGACTTAGGGTCTATAATGTGACGATGACAGCAGATGGTACACACCATTTATTAAAAACCTAGAGAGCTGACCAAAATGAAATATTGCAATTCTTGAAATATATTTTATGCAATGAAATGCACTAGAATCATGATAAGAAAAATTGTTTGTGGAGTACTCTTGTATTTCACAAAGAAAACACAATGCTAACACTGGAAAGAAATAATTTTAAATTTTGATTCAGGTGTTCATCATCTCATTTCATTCATGGACCTGTCATTTCTACTTGATGTCATATCAAATGTCTTAAGGACTTCACTTTCATGAATCTCTTAATTTATTAAAGCTTGTTTTAGTTATGCATAGTCTTTGCAAATGTTTTGACTCATTTTCTCTCCTGTAATACTAAACAGGTTTAGGTTGGCAAGATCTGCTGTCTTCCTCTCTACTTCTAACCAGTCATTTTAACCATTCCCTGTACAGCTTTTATTCATGTGAACATACTTTACCCTCATTCTATTTACCTTATAAAGATCAAGGACTGGAAAATGAAATAAGTGAGAGTTACGTTAGGAGAGAGAAGCAGCAAAAACAAGCATGGAAGAAATAAGAAGTAGCAGCAAAAAAAAAAAAAGGATGAAATTAAAACACAGCATAGGAAAAATGTTAATTAAAATATATATATATATGAACATGATAATCTTTGAATTTATCAATGAATATGCTTCTGCTATTTACACTTAAAGAAATTAGACATACAACTGTTAATTAGTTGCTAAACTTTACGGAGTAACATAATTTTTAAAAGAATTATATCTTAGTTAATTATTTTCATTTTTATTCCCCACAAGTGATTTTTAATTTAGCTTTGTAAAACCCAAGCTTATGTATTTATCTTCCCTCCACCATGGACCTGTACTTGTATTTTAAAGAAAATGCTACATAAGATAAGGATTCAAGCTACACTTAAGGAACAACTTAAGAAGTTAACTGATCTATAAAATATCAATTTTCAAAGAAGTTATGATTTTCCTACAATTACCAGATAACATACAGTGGAAACAAAACTTGGAAACTACTGGATTTAATCTAAGACAAACTTTCACACTGTAGCCTGTCAAAAGCTGATGTGAAACTCTAAAGAAGCAGCTCAAGAGAGCATGGCCTGTTTACATCCGGTACACGACCAACGGGGGGGCAATGCAACACATGTGCTGGGCAGGGAGGAAAAGGACACTCTTCTATATGTAATAAAGGCTGCTAACATGCATTTTTGTAACTACTTAGACCACTAGGAAAATCTTGTCAAACCTAAGAAATACTTTTGTTGATAGTCCTTCATATTAACAATAGATGTATTGGAAACATCAAAAAGAATCTCTCAAATTGAGAGAATCTCATTAAAAATTCTATTTTACTTCTGGAACTAACAAATAGATAAACACTAACAAATAATAAAACACAAATAGAAATCCATATAACAAAATATAACATTGAACTACCAATACAAGTCTTGGAACATAAAAGCATCAAATGATGACTAAATTTTTTTAATCCATCTTTGCACTAAATCAAATACAAAACAGTCCATGGTAAGTCTTGCTGCCCATATCCAACCACAGTCTGTTTCTGTAAATGACTAGATCTGGTTGCAAACACCACCATTCAGTAACATATCAGGACCGTAATTTTTAGAAAGCGTTATATATTGGTCATTGAGTCCCTGCTCCTGACAAACCAAATCTTCCCTTGACATATACGTTACTTTATTTATTCAAGTTTGTCAGTACAACAAGCATGTGGCATGTCTTCTATTAGCAATCAGGTCTTACAATCCCTATTGACAAGACGGACAACAATCCAGTCTCGTAAAAGATTCATGACACAACTTTGCACTCTCTACTGCTTGCTTTCTCATAAAACCAGTGCAAATCCCATCAAAAATTTAGCAGAACCCCTGCCTCATCTGTTTAGGCCTGAAGCTAGTTGCAGGGACAACTCATTAGGGACAAGCTCATTAAAACTAGCCCTGGAGCAAAAGCAGTTTGCGAGTCTCCTCATTTTTATTCACTTTCACCTAGCCATTCGAGTTTCTTCTGTTTCCCAGACACAGAGCTTCTAATGATTTTGTACAATAAGCAAGGCTGTTTCCAAATTTACGCTACACCCAGGGTTCCACAAATGCAGTTCCTTCTGTACACCAAAGCTAACGTACTTCTCTTCATTTGTAAGGCTCAGATGGTTCTATGCTGAAAGGTAGGATCAGAAAATCTAGTGGATTTTCTTCTGATTACATTAGCAAAAGGTGCCTACGCGTAACAACTATCAAACACATGCTAAAATCCAAAGAGAAACTGAGACGTGCGGGATTCAGGCTAGTAGATACACATGCCTGAGAACTCTCTCATGTGCATTTGGTATTGCATTTGGTATTTTTAGCACCTGAGATACCTAAAATACCAGGGTGGGGAGCATAAGAAAAAAGGAAGAAAAAAAAGAGAAAAAAACCAGCAAGGATGTCCTTTCTTCTTAGAAAAGAAGAATGTGTCACAATAAATATTGATTAAATGAAATAGGATTTCTGCTGTATGCTGTTTACCTTTTCTGTTATTTGCTAAAGTTCTTAAGTACAATGATCATTTCTTTTCCTATAGGCACGAGCTGGGAAAACTTGCTAACACCTTCTAAATTAGATGTCTAAAGTTAGGCACATAAATAAGCAGCCTGATTTCAAATGCCTACATTCAGACAATTGAATCTGAAAATCATGGTTATCCATGAAGGTTGGTGTAACCTGAGGTGATCGCAAAAGCTTCCTTACTTTTGTCACATAACAAAGAGAACTATAAAGGTCCACAAGGAGTGGATTTCCACGCCTAGACCTGTGATGACAAAAGCCAGCGAGTGCTGCACCAGTATCTGTTTGTGGCTTTCTATACAGGGGAGGAGGAAAGCCTGACGAGGATATATTCTCAAAAGTCAACTGCTAAAACTGGTCTTAGAAGAGCTTAATTCTAACAAATGTTACTGTCACATTCATGATACAACTACTTGGGTACAGATATATGCCCAGATACTGTATTACACATCTGAGGAGTGTCTTCATTTGGGGTAGCAAAGAACGATCTGGACATGATGTGTGTTCTAATCCTTCTACAGATCATCTGTTGGAAACCAACCAAATTCTACTCACCCAGTTAAGCAGTTAAGTCAAGAATGAAAACAACTGTTAGAGCGAAGAAGCCCCTCATCTCACTCCAATATCAGAGAAGTGTCTTACACCTATATTTTTTGCAAGCATGTTAATATTCAATCATGCATTTTCACCTTGCTTGAACTCTATACACAGCACTATATACAGGATACATTCTTACTCCTGTCAAGTTCATTCTCTGCTCATCTTATGATGGTGTCTAACAACCTCATTCACATGAGGTTCATTCACCTCCATGCTCAACACTCTCAGCAACACAGCATCAAGGCCTACGGCCTTTTTCCAAGTCAAAATTATAAAACTGATTAATTTGCTTTCTTTACTTCCATACAAATACACACTCAGAGAGTCAAAAGTATTTACTTAATTTGTAAGAATAAATCATTTGGAAGGTCACTGCTCAAACGTGAATTCTGGTCATGATCTGTGACACCGCCAAAGACTATGTAGTCTGTCATGCACAATTTTTCTAACAAAAAGATTATTGCCATAAGAAGCGTTGCACCAATATAATTACCACATTGTCAAATGCAATGGGTGTACAGCACCTCAAGCAACATAACTAAATTGATGAGGTCTGAAGTTTGTTTCGTACCAAGACTGTTGCCCAACTGTTCAATATAGAGTATTGCCTACTTCAGCATCAACACAAACTCCAGCACGGATCGACAGTCCCACACACAATTCTCAGCTGTAGGTTAAGCAAATCAGTCTTTCTTTGTACTAAAATAGAGTAGGACCTTTTAATGAGCAGTTTAAGGAACAGCTTAGCAAACAGGAAAAGAAGGGTACCTTTTTTGATTGTTTGGGTTTGGTGAATATCTGTCTGCCTCTCCATTCAACAGTCCTCAGTGGGAGACACCCACACCATTAAAATAAAGTCTTAGTTCACAAACATTATCAACCATGTTTTACACTTGATTTCCTCTGCTTCCCTGTGCAAAGGACAAAAGCTACAATATCATCAACACAAACCAAATATTGAAATTCAAGTTTTCTGAAAAATGAGAACTTAGGGAGTGAGCTATTTAAAATTAAAACATATAGCAAGCTTTACAAAGAAACTGACTTTTATCAAATCCATTAGCACAAGGTTTCAGCAGTTTTAAAACATTAAAAGGGCCTAATTTATTTTTGTATTAGTCTCTTGCATATCTACTACAAAATTACCTGAAGGCTGAGAACCTACATGTCTCATGAAACTTTCTGCAGATACGGAAACTTCAAAAAACATGGCTTTGTAAAGAAAACAATGGCAAAACAAATGTATTTAAAGTGAGAATAGCAATGTTACTTTTCTCTTTTAAATCCTGATAAATCTTATCATATGAGAAGCTTAGCAGTGCAACGACTGAAATTCAAATGCTTTAAAACATAACTAAATACACTTTTAATAATGCTGGCTTTCTGGTTTTTAGACAAATATTGCAAAGTGTTATTTAAGCTTTCTTGTACCTTTTCAAAGGCACCTTAGAAATAATTCTGCTTTTACATTTGCATAAAAGCATAAGAGAACTAGAATACAACTAGTAACCACATTAGCTCATTTTTTCCTAAACTATTTTCTTAGAAAAGCAAGTAATTTTTCAGCTTCCAAGTGAACTATAAAATATAAGCAAATTTCAACGTGGAGCATTTAGAAAGGGTATGAATGCATCATATACGTCAGTTACTGTGCGGGAGAAAAAACTGAAAACAAATAGCTATGAAAAAGTTTCATTACTGCAATACTGGGTGTTAATCATATAACATCAATAAAACTGAAAGGAATTTACTGTGAGTCCTCTAAGCAAAGATGCAATGACTTCATTGAGCTGCATGACTAACACAACTTTCCCTTATTAAAAATTCCAAACAAACAGGTGCTTCACACCAGGTCTACTTCTAAAATTGCTTTCTTTTTATTCTCAGGGATACATCAAGAGCTAAGGGAGAATTCATGCAGTATAGATCAGTCAGGCATTGACAGCACATCACACTTTGACAAGCTGCTTGGCTCTGTTTAAAGTCTAAGTTAGGCCTTGGCCCATCAAGGCCATGGCTATTGAATTATTGACAGCCTCTCACTGTGGTGCAAAGGGAAGGAGTGCTATAGCCTCAGTTCAATAAAGATGAAATGGAAACCCTCTCTGAAGCTTACTTTAGCACGTTAAAGGAGTTTTAATGGTCTTGTTTAAAATTCAGTAAGAGAATACATTACACTGATTATATTTTCACCAGCTAAACAAAAAGTTTGGGAAGCCATGGAGATTATAAATGAGAACTATGCAAAGTACAAATTTGATCTGCACCAAGAAGTTGACTATCGTTTCAAACTCATTTCAAATCATCCAGCTTTACATACTTAACAATTTTTCACCATTCTGTAACTTATGCCATGTGTAGTCAAGGGTTAACAATAACGTAGATGTTCATCACCCTAAAATACAGGCTGACTTTCATAATAGTTACTTTCTACTGATGCCATTAAATCTCCAGGCTCACGCAGTGGCCAGTCCATGTTTACAACCCATCATCTGCAGTAGTTCTACATCTCTTTTCCGTTCAGGCTATCCAAAGTGCAGTAAAGGGGTGTCAGTAAGTAACTGGCTACCCGAGGTCTGGTTGGTTTGTTTGTTTGTTCTTCCAACAGAACTCTTCGACGAAGTAAATCACCATTCTTCCACAAGTAGCTGATTAATATTAACAGTTCTGATCTTCTTACATAATCTCTTTTCTTCTTCAAATTTATACCTGCCAAGCTTTACTTGTGTTTTAATAGCTGATGTCAGACAGGCAACAAGCAGAAAGTTCCATCTCAGGACTATAATTTTAAATACAATAAGACTCACATCAACTGTCGCATAGACATGTGGAAAATTATTCCACACGGACTTCTAAAGTGCATCCTAAAAGCTTCAAAGAATGAGTACGTTTTAAAAAGAATTTAAATTGATGATCGGGGCCAGGGAGGGTGGGGGGTGGGTGGGGGTTAAGCAAATTGTCTAATGTGACCCTATACTCATTTCTCCAACATCACTTCCAATATGCTGCCTCCTGTCAAATCAACAAAGAGAGCCTAACAGCACATCTAAATTTGTGTTCATTTGCCTTCTGCAGGATTATCTTTGCCACGTCAAGCATTATAAGTAAATCAAAGATGCTTCTCAGGGGCTGTAAGAGTAGGGCTAATCTCCAGACAAATATTTAGAAGGCAGCTTAGCCTGTTCTGGCTTTAATCGTTTCCAACTGATTTGACTTATTCTAATTACAGCCTTTATGTTATAAAAGCCATTTTTATGTTGCTGAGGAGCAGTTTCACTGCAAATACATGAAATTTTGCTGAGTTTCTGTTCCCATGTCGATTATGGAAATGGTACTCTACAGCTTTCCTCTAATTAGAAAAACACACTGCACAGAGCATCAACAATTTTTAACATTAATAACAGAGTGACAGTGTCCTTTTGTGTGTCTTTAAATAATTTCTCAAAATATGACACCACAAAGCCACCGTATCCCACTTGGGTATCGTACTAGGAGCAATTTTCACATTTTTGCATATTATATTTATTCAAATACAGAAGAGCATCTTTGAAGAAGCTGTTTAGTAATTTAACCTAACAGAATAAGATAATTAAACTTCTGGATAGTTTATGGTGAGGTGCTTTCTAAGCCCATGAACTTGTAAAATTCAAACACTCATACACAAAGCAAATTAAACATATCCTTTGACAAATCAGACAGCACAGCTATTTGTTACTTTTAGTACTTACTTACCATGCTATCATTTCCCATAATGAACAGACGGCTGAGATAATACAGTTTTGGTTTTCATCAACTCACAGACTTTTCTTGCTGTTTAATGGAAATCTAACTGTGTTACCCGAATGCTGTGGACAATAGAAATCACGGCAGAAGAGCCTCAGAGAATGTAGCATCCATCCATCCCAACTTCAATACGTTATTAAATAATACTTCCCTTTAACAGAAAAGACCTTTTCATTTATTGTCAAAGATGATCCCAGAAAGAGTAGTTATGATGAAACAGAAATAAGGCATCAGATAATATGTATTATTTCTGCTATTACTCTATGTAACAGACTACTCTAAATGTAACTACCTTCCTGTCTCTGTGCAAAAATAGTCAATATTAATATCTTGATAGGATAAAAAAACCAAACAGGAGATTAAAGCACTAAGAGCTGGTATGATTTTTTTCTGCATACAGAAAAGATGCTCTGGGAGTCAAAACAGAAGGAAATGGAAACTCAAATTCCTACTTTGGATATATATGCTTACAAATGTATGCACGTGTCACTTTCAATACTGTGACTGGTCAGACTAAGCTGCTATAGGAAAATAATGTATTTTGCAAATAACAGGATACTAGGCAGAATAGACTTCCATAAGGTATTTACAGCACAACCTTCAATGTTTCTATGAAATAACAGGTAGCACTATCATACAATTTGTATACTTCTGTGATGTCTCCAAGCTCCTTTTGCTTCTCTCAAAAGGCTAGATTTATTGACACAATCCTGCTAGGTGTCACCAAAAAAAGTCAGTATGTCCCCACTTGCTAAATGGAAGACATGAATTACTCGGGCAACAATTTTAATTGCATTATTATTATGCAATATGAATAGCTTATTTTCTTTTTTTTTTTTTTGTAAAAGCTAAACCTGTACTTAAGATTTCCATTACATTAGTAATAAATTCTTGGCTTTACATGCAAGTTGCTTATCCTTTTTGTCCTTAACTAGATTTTAAGTGTAAAATTGGTGAAGAATCTGGCAAGAAAGCAAAACTATACAATATTCCTCAAAATCTTTCTAGACTCCTACACTGCTTAATTTAGAGGCCTCCTGGGAGGAAGGTGCACTCTGCACATTTAGTAACCTTTGCTGCTTTTATGTTGGGTTTTGCAATGTTAGAAAGAAGGTTGATGAAAACAATGCAGCGAAGCAGCCAGGAGCAGAAGGCTGTCATTATTATGTTTCTGAAATGGATACTGGTTTTATATTTTTTAGAACAATAGGAGAGCTGGTGGTGCAAATATTTTTTATACAAGGTACGGTATGTACTGTCACAGTAATAGAATAAGTTATATTGAGCTTCAGATACACTCGCTACTGAGGCACACAATCTCCTGTGGGTGTTCCCCACAATCCCCTGAGATCACCTCTCTTCCAGACTGACTGTCAGCCAGCTGGTGTATCAGGAATACCTCAGATGGATTTTTTTTTTTATTTTTTTGTTTCGGATCCTGATGGCTAGCAGAAGCCAAATGACTCCTTCTAATGCACTGTGTAGATCAAATACAGTATTTTATTTTTTTTTTCTGAACTGCACATCCTCACTGCATTGTCAACTTGTAGCACATATAAAACATATTACATCATTTGTGATGCAGGTCTAGTGTAAAAGCATTCAGGAACAGAAAATTAAAAACATGACTACTTGTTTACTTGAAATATTGTTCACTGGGCACATGTTAGACCAGTTCTCCAGACTGTTGGCTCTGTTTGCAAACCAGATTTCTTTTGGCTTAGATCACCACATTTCTCACGTGGCTGTCATCCTGGCTATTCAAGAGACACCTATTCAGCCCATCACAGAAGCAAAAACTTTCTATCAGTCTTAGAGCTGAATGTTCAAATTATACCCCAAAGTCCTGCTGTCTTTAGGTAACCATCAAAGGATGAGGCTGAAGAATAATCTTTGCTTGTAACTTCTACACTGCCAAATCTTCAAAATTTCCCACAACCTAAATGGTAACCATGAAAGTTCCTCAGGAAAGCAACAAAACTGATGCAAGAGAGAGCAAAAATGCTTACTTTTCACTACTCTATATAAAGAAGCATATATAATATTAGAATCACTGAAACCAAGTAACTTTTTCAAGGTATGAAGGAGAAGACAGCAAGCATTTTCAGATGTGATTATCTCCCACTTTGATATCCCAGTGCAATCTGGTGTTTTCTACTCTAAAGAAATAGAATCGTCGCTGCTAGGAAATGGAGATCTTGATGCCTCTGTGAACAAGATTATTAGCATAGCCAACCTGACTGTACAAAAACTCCTCTTTACTTAGACCGCTTCTTCACAAGATAATCCCTCCTAAAAACAAATTGTGTTTGGGACTTCTTAATGAAGTAAAATTCTAAGCAGTAAATATGTTTCCTCCTCTCTCTGCCACACTGAAGAGGAGACTTGTTATGTGTCCACCTGTCAGGGAAAAGGTAAATACGGACTGTCACACAGGAAAAGTTAGCAAACTGTGGGTCTTGCATGAAAATTCAAGTCATAAAAGCTTTGAGATGCTTTTACAGAAAGAACTTTGCAAGGAGCAGAGGGGCTGAAGTTGATAAACAGTTGTACTGTTTAAAAGAAAAACCTTCCAGAGACAATAAAGGTTTTACGTTTTATAGTTTACATCAGCATCTGTCTGCAGAGGATAAAGATTAAATCTTTGAAAAAGGCACATTATCTCTTATTTATTACTTGGTCCTTGCCCCCAAAACATCTGATACTAGTCAGTTTTGAGGAAGAATGCTTGAACAAAGAGCAAAAGATATGCTCTAAAATATTAGCAATGGGGTTGCTACAATTTCACATTAAAGAACTAATTCGCAACAAAAAATGCCATAAGATTTCTAGAGTTTTTAACTATACCATAGAATTAACGTAAAAATATCCTTGACATTGTCTAGAAGCTTCTCATAAAACTGAACAATGTTTAGAGTAGATCAAGCACCAAAATACTTTTTGCCTTAGACTGTGAATTTTGCTTGCTTATGCAGGGTTTTGTTTTTATTTTTACATATACAAACTTCTGCAAGCAAACCATAGATAATTTCAAGAACAAGAAAGAAAGAACTGAATAATGTCCTCAATAGAGACATTTTCTATATGCATCGTCTTTGCCATTTGAAGAAGACAGGACTTAGAATGTCCCATACAGGACATCGGAGGTTCCAAATGCAGTTCTGAGCTGTCCTGGTTGGGATACGTACTAGCAGAAGGTGTATTTTAAAATACTTTTTGTGGTCCCAGGGAACATAAAAACATTCCTGACACCACCCAACTCCTAATACTTCTTTGTCTTTCCTTTCTCTAATAATGCCATAGTTGACTGAAAAGCTTGCAGAAGAAGGGATTGTTTCCAAAAGGCAGTGCCAGTCCCCCACTGAGCTCTGCAGTACCCGCTCTCAGGTACTGACCCAAATCTGGGTATGGATAGGGGTGAACAAGACTGGGAATTTGACTTAGGCTAAAATAACCCAGAACAAATTGGTTAGCTTCACCCAGATGAGTTTCATGACTTGGTTCAATGAACAGCTGCACAAATACTTACACAGGTAGAGGGAAGGGCAGGATTTCCTTATTCATTTGAGTACTATTTCCCCAGGGAGGTGCGTGAGGTCTGGAGCCCTGTTTTCCCACTCCCTGACAGAAGCCGCCCGCTACCCAAAACAGGAATGGGAGGTACACAATAAGAAGATTCCATCAGCCTTTTGCTGACTGTCCTCTGTAGACTACAGACAGAAAAGGTGCCAGAAATGCTTTGGTTTGCTACAATTTGTAATATATGCTCAAAAAATTGGTAATTCTCTAGAAGTTGATTAAAAAAATGCCACAATATCAGTCAAAATATCAGCTCTAATTACTCAGAGACGTATCATTTCTGGAGTCATTGAAGCCTGCCCTTTGTCCCCACCCCTAAAATCGTGGTAACATCAACATTACAGAGCCTGACTTTTGCTAAAGTACAGTCTGGGCCTCAATAACAGAACTGCTCATTATACTGCAATTTTTAAAAGCCTTTTGTCAGAAATGAGACTCTAAAAACACCTGACAACTAAGTCCAATCAGGTGCACTAAAACCTGACAATTAAAGGAAAAAGAAGCACAAGTAACACTAAAGGTCAATGTTTGATGTTCCATATCTGTATTACTCATGATACTTCAGTACAACACACAATTCAATTTTACTCTTAGAGACCAAACTGAATTTCCTCCTGTGGAAATTATCAAAGCAGGTTTTTTCCACCCTAATCAATTTTCACATTTTTATCCTAAAATCACAGACTAGGCAAACAGGACATCCGAATGGTATTTGAACAGTCACTGTGAAGTAAGGAACTTTGAAGGAATGAGAACATCAATGTGCTAACAGATGATTCACTAAAGACATGGAAAAGGAACTGCATGCCAATACCATACATCTCAGGAACTTGGAGTGTCTGCAACCATAAATAGAGCTGTGCTTCATTTATGATTCACTGTGGCTTTGGACACATTGTAGGGTAGGTGCATTCTGCAAGACTCTGCAGTCCTTGTCCCTTTCTACTTGATGCACCTGGGTTTTCTTTCCAGAGACGGAGGGAGAGGAGACTGTGTGCACAGTTTTTATCCTGACAGACTCACAATGTGGCCCGAGCGGTTACTTGGAATTGGAAATCACTTCTAGCCACAACCTGAATGTGGGATACCACAGCACACCCCAGGAGAAATGCTGCATTGCATTAGACTAGGCTGGGCATGAGAGGCTTTGAGGGATGAAAGAATAGAATCCTTCAATGTCCAATTTTACAATTCATTGCAGGGTAAACTACAGCAAACTGTTCATGTCATAAAACTTGAATGCATTCAGAGTCCATCTCACACTATTTTCTTCACCTTAACAAACATCACTAATAGTCCTGTTCCTTCCGGGCAGTGATTTTGCACACTTCCATATATCCATATGGATGTGTATTTTCTGGGCTGCGATCACCAACTAGAAACCGTTTTCCTTCTCTGCTACAACACTCCATTACTTCAAGCCCTCCAAAAAAGAAAAGATCAACAAAAAAGTTTAACTAACAAAGTGAATCTATTAATATGATACAGAAATCAACTTTTTAGATAAATCCATAACCTTTAAGGTAAAAAAAATACAAAAATGATGCTTTGCCCTATCACAATTAATAGCTCACACGACTAGAAGAGTTTTTTCCTGCATAACTATGGAAATAAAAATTCCAGCAGTGCTTCAGAAAAAAACCCAAACCAGAGTCTCTTTTCTTTATGAAAATGGCACAGAAGTATAGGAACCAAAAGCTGTTGTTTGGTGTCCTTTAAAAAATGAATTGGCAGAATTTCACCTTACAACCAAGGCACACTTATTACTTAAATAACAAAACAGACTTTAAAGTCCTGGATATTAAGCAGTCCTACAGCTCTGGAAGACAGATGCCCTGTCAGGCAGTAGTTTACTGCAATGTGTCTTGTGAAGGGACTACATATATTTTCTATGGTTCTGCACCTAGTACCTTCAAAAAGCATGAAAAACAATTCACAAATAGTTCTGAAAAGCTTTTTTTGCTTATGGCTTTATAATACTAGAAGCTCAGCAGCTTCTATATAATAGAATTTATGTCATTTTGAATGTTTAGTATTTGCCACATTGAGAAAAAACACAAACGAATATTCAACAGAAAACAGTTTATTCATCTGTCTTCCATTTCCAACAAAAGCAGATAAATGACAGGAGTTATTACTTGGCTTCCTTATGCAAATTTATGGGATACACTTTTGCAGCCATATTAAAAATGAGAAACACAATGTATAATTGAAGACAGAATGTAAGGACTAAAGAATAACTGTTCCTGATCAAAACGTTCCCTCCAAAATGGGTTTCGTAACAGAATTCAGTTCATCTTGGATTCCCTAGTGACCTAACCACATGCTTCCAAGGATTTAACACATGAGAAGAATTTTTGGACTGGCACACCTTATAACAGGGATGTTTCTTCGATATAGTTGACAGCTCCAGACAGGACAACAGCAGCACGTTAAATGAAAGAGTAAGGAGCAGTGATTTTGGAGTAAGGTGATTCGGACTATTGGTACTGCTCTATCTGCTTTTGCTAGTCAAATGAAAAGAGGCATGAACACTGGCTCTAGAATTTTTCCATACTTTGTACTGCTCTTAAATAACAAAAGCCTGAGCTTGAAAAGAGCATTCTGACACAGAGCAAAATAACGCTTACTGGTTTTAAAGAAGACGTGTGTTGAAAATGTATTGACAAAATACATGATAGGCCTGTGACAAATGCAGCAGCTGTGAAACGTTTTACCAATTCAGGCTAGACAGATGCATTTATTTAGCTAGCTATACGCGTGTGTGTGTACCGCACATAAAATAATCTCTCAACAATCTGAAAGCAGAAAACTTTCTCCAGTTTTGGTTGTTCTTGTCCTGTAGAATCAAATAGAATAAGGAATTTTGATTCCAGGTGACACTTCTGAGGTTTCCGTGTCCCTCTACAGGATGAGCTAGCTGTCTGAGCTAAAACCTAATAGTATTTTCCTACATTTTAGCAGTCTACTTCAAGTTGTTAATTAATGTTAAAATAAACTTGCTCATATGCTCTAAAGCTCTAAAGCACATAAAATATATTCACTGAAGTGTTCTTGGAATATACCTTTATCATCAGCAAAATGAACCTCAAGAATAGAAAGGAGATCAATAAAATGATAAAGTGAGATATTTAGGTAAACTGTGATATAGCTAGAGATGCCACCTCTTTTGTTCCTTGCATCTCAACCAACCTACCAGCTCAGGACATGTTCTTGTTAACTGCCGCCTTTGAATTTTTGCACTTGAACTAGCTATTTTAACTCAGTCAGTAACCTTAATTACAGTCCCTGTAATACAAACATACGCTTAACTTGTAGCCCAGTGGTAGATTCTGTAAAGCCAAGACACTGTGATTAAAACATTACACATACGCACTGCATTTGATGCGTGCTGTGAATCTTATAAAAGGACATTTATTCACTGACCTCAAAAACCAAACCCAAGTCAGTTTGCTGTCGGACACTTCTCAAATTGTGCTTTTTTTAAATCCATGACTGGAGTTTCTTTAAAACAAGCTAATTAAAATAATTAAGAACTCTGTCAGTGAAGTAGTAGTAAAAAATAAAACTGTTTTATTTTTTTAAAAAATAAAACAAACAATAAAATAATAAGTGCCCATTTGATAGGTTTCACAGGTGGATCCAAATGAAAAGTGGTAAATATTTAGATATTTTCACTCAGGCCCTTCATATTAGTTTTTCATTGTAACTAATCCTTGGAAAAGTTAACTCTTCATTATCACCCTTTCATTGGTGCTGTTCTCACTCGTAAATGTATGCCATTATCACTTCAAAAGTATTACATCAGTTACCTGTCACCAGGGCTGCAATTAAAGTAATGTTTAGAGAAAGTGGAGTCTATTTTCCTATTGATGCTGGGAGAAAATTCTCTGTAATTTTAATCGGGGTTATATGCATGTGCTGAGAAAAGATGAAACCTGTTAGTTTCATTATTTTGCTTTAAACTTTGGGTATTCTGCTTTACGGTTTTTGTTCTCCAATTTTAAAAATGCTCATTGTGATGTTTTGAAAGGAATACCAAATAACATTAAAATAGCGCTAGAAGCTGAACGCTGTTATTAGATAAAAGTGGCTCTAATGCATTAGGAGGTGTGAGTTAATAGGAAAACAGCTTTGATTCACTAGCCTCTGTCTAACATGCCACTACAACAGAAGTAAAAAGGCAGTGGGCAACTCCCCTCTAATCACCTCCTGTTAGCTGCAACTATAGGCAAATTGCTAGTGAGGATTAAGTGGGGAGACTATCACAGGATCAGTGTCAAGCAGAAAAAAGACTCAATTTGTGAGCAATCATGACTCCCTAATCACTCCTCTAAGAGCTTTAGGAATTACTAACAGTAGTCTTCAGAAGTGTGGACACATCATAAGTACCGACCTACAGAGATAAGAAATCTCTTTTTACCACGAAATATATGATTATGACAGATAGATAGAACAGTTAAGTATATAGATAATTTAAAAAATGAAGGCTGAAAAAAAAATATATGATTATGACAGATAGAACAGTTAAGTATATAGATAATTTAAAAAATGAAGGCTGAAAAAATAAATAATTTGCCTTCACCAATCCTGTGCATTATTCAGATTACTGAGATTATGATATGTGTGTGTCAACATAGTGAATGCAAACTGAGATAAACTAAGACTCGCATGGTTTGGAGGCAGTATTAAAAACAAATCTGTCAGTTACAACATGAAGAAAATATCCGAACTATTGCAATACTCTTCCACGTATGAACAGTGGAAGAGATTCTACCCACTACTTATTTTCAAGCAGTTGTTATATGCACATTACATGATTCCATGTTTTATTCCCAGTTACTTGCACTTTTAGTAAAAAATAAAATAACATTAAAAATGCAAACACCTACTATTTAATTTGGAGGCAGTCTGACACATAACATCTTTATCTTTTTTTGTTATCATAACCCTGCCTTGGAATATAAAATTCAATAATGACTACAAACATGAGCTTTGTAACACCTGACATGTCTATAATTGTTGGGGTCTAAAAATCAACACACCAAATAAATGATACCATTTTAGAGATCACAAAGTTTTATTCTGCTTTCATAGTCTGAGATGCAAGACGGCCGGCTTGACTGCTCAATCAAAAATTACAGTTCCTGCTATTGTTTTACATGACCTACTTTCTTAGTATCAAAAAGAACAAAATACATGAATATTTAGCCTTACCAAAAAAAACCCCAAATACTATGTTTCAGCATAAGATGTTTTTCAAAGCTACTATTAACACCCTAGCTAACTGTCAAAATAAGGCATTACTTCATGCAGGCACATCAGGCTATTGCTCACCGAGAGTAGATGAAAACACGTACCACATGCAAATGTCAGAATGAGACTGGACTAACAAACACAATTTATTGGTTTCATGTTTAAGTATGTTGCAGCGTTATAGAGGAGCAGTTACATTATAAAATTAAGTGAAACACATCTTTAAAAATAAAATGTATAATCATCAGTACTCTTCTAAGAATAACAAGCTACAATAGTTTCAGTAGGTTTGTTGCACTGTATGTCATAGTGTTCATGCATATCAGAACCTGGTATGACTAACATTAATATATGAAAAAGGAATAAAAGCCAATTAGGGCTCAGTAATCAATCAATGACAATTCCTTCTACTGATGTACTGATAATCTCACAAGCAAATAAATAAATAAATAAGCCAAACAACAAAGTGTCCCCATCTCAATGCATCTCAAACTTGAACTAGAAACAGTATCTTTATAATGACATTATAACACTACCTTCCAGGAACGAAACAGGTCCTTCCACAGTAAGGTAAGAATTCCTAATAAAGAATAACTGAACATTAAGAATGACAACATGTGTGCCATGTAGACAAACCTCAGTATGTGGAGTATTATTAAAACATTACCAAGATACACTGAATACTGAGACTACGGTATACCAACTTATTTACAATATACATTTTTAAAGACTGACAAGAAAAAGAGTACCTTAAGTCTATAAAATATTTGCTGTCGGCTAAAATCTCAAACACAGATACATGAGATATCTGTATCTCCAATATATATAGGGGATATGAACTTCATGATTCTTACAGGTCTCTTCCAACTATATTCTGTGATATCCTATGATTCTATGATCTAATGTGCAGAATACCTGTACCTGGAGTATCTATGTAGGTATTAGGTAAGAAATCTTTTGTCTTTCCTATATCAGTGCTTTTAAATCACAAGACAAAATACAAATACACAAACTCCGGGCAAAAATTAAAACTAAAACTAGTTGCTATGCCAATGTTATATAAATCCAAAATAGCTATATTATAGTCCTCGTTTCCTTATCACTTGAGAAGTACTGCATAGGTTAAAAAAAATATAAATAAAACTACACCACCCCATCCCACCGTCAATAAAAACATGAACAGTGCTTTCTTGATGCATTATCTCGTCTGCTCCTTTCACAAACAAAACTACCATTTGTATGTACACATACACATACTTATAAAAAAATACTTGCTATTAGTTTAACAACATTTAACTTATTTTCAATTTTAATTTAGAAGTTTATATACTCTATAGTGTGCTTCAAGACACGAAATTCTTGGTATTTCACTGTATTATATTGTGAATTAACAAAAGCAAATGTCTTAATCCTGCTATATAAATTTGAAATAATGAAATACATTGCGCAGTATTCTAACACAGTGACTTCATAAAACTAATCAAATCCAGACATCTGAAATCAAAATGGAACGCCTACATCACATATTGCCTTTATATAGACTGGACACATGACCTGGTCAGCGAATCAAAAGAGAGAACCCCGCGGTATCACATGCACGTGTAAACATTATCAGCACCCATTGTATCAAATTTGTGCTAAATTGGCCTCAGCTGGCATGAGGCTCCCCCCCCCCCAAAATATCACTAAGTGGTATTTTATCATTATTATTTCACGAAAATCTCAAACCATGACAATTACATATTTGTGACTGCAAAACAAACAAACAAAAAAAATTCATTACAATGAGTCTTGTAATAGCTTTGTAAAAAAAAAGGAAAAAACCCAAACCACGAGCATCACCAACAAAAAGACCGCAGCTTGTCCAATTACCTACCATTAACTCCCATTTTCTATCAATTTGCACCCTCTCTATGCAATCAAGGTTTCTAAAGGGCCAATTTTAATTAGTTTGAATAACAAGAAGCAATGTTTATCTGTCCATGCAGTGCGGTACTCTCTAGAACTAACAGGCAGACACTGCAACACATTTCTTGCCTCCTAGGTCAGCATTAACTCTAGTTTTAGCAGTTGTAGCTAAAGGCAACTACACTGTAATCAAGCATCACAGGGACGGTTTTGCTTTCTTTCCCTTTTTTTTTTTTTTTTTTTTTTTTTGGTTGTTGTTGTTGCTGCTGTTTCCTTGCAGAATCCTCTATTTTAATATACAAACTCACCCCACTGTGAAGTAAGCCCTTGCAAGGTTGGATAGCCACGAAAATGTTAGTGGCTAGTGCTTAGCTCCATGGGAAAAAAAAAAAAAAAAAAGGAAAAAAAAAAAAAAAAAAAAAAAGGAAAAAAAAAAAAAAAAAAAAAAAGGAAAAAAAAAAAAAAAAAAAAAAAGGAAAAAAAAAAAAAAAAAAAAAAAGGAAAAAAAAAAAAAAAAAAAAAAAGGAAAAAAAAAAAAAAAAAAAAAAAGGAAAAAAAAAAAAAAAAAAAAAAAGGAAAAGAAAAAAGAAGAAAAAGAAAAAAAAAAAGGAGAGAGGGGGAAAAAGAAAAAGAAAAGCTTTTTTTAAAAAAAGGCAAAGCGTCAGGGGTATGCGTAAGAGAAGGGAAAAAGGATGGAAAATTAATAATCCAACAGGCAGGTTCCCTCAGTGTTATTAATCATGCTGCTTCTCACAAGCTAGAGAGGAGCTGAGATTTGCACATGGGAGGGGAGGGGAATGTACACTATTGGCCAACTAGCTCATTCCTATACATCTCAGCCAATCCTTCTTTTTTTTCATTTTTTCTTCCTCCCCCTGCTTTCTCTCCCCCCGCCTTAAGGTACAAATATATCTGAGAAGCAGTTACAAAACCCTGGAAGATGAAAAATCATGCTCCCAGGCTAGGCAATGCTTGGTCCAGTTAATGCACTATAAACTTTATTTGAGCTGACTTCTCATTTGATCCCCTTGTGACAGGGTCAGTGAACGGCAAGCAATTCCATCCCAAATCATGCCATAATCGAATTGCTGCCTATTTCCCGAACCTATAATGAAAAAGGCAACCGAAATAATGCAGGTAATGTTGGCAGCCTCCCCTTGCTGTCGTACATTATTACTGCCGATTGCTTGCCTCCATTTCCCCTGTACTCTAACAATGAATATATTTCACAGCTCACTTGCTTTACTGTGTGGGTGGTATGGCATAGACACCTACATGATATGAAAGAAAATCTAAAACAATAGGGTTTTGTCTCTGTGCACAGCACCTAACAGGCTGCTGGTAGGAAAGGCAATTTTGTCAAACTGCTACAGGAAAAAACAGAAGACTAGTGAGGCTTAAACAAGACTCTGGGTTAAAACACCACCAACTTCTTTTTATCTATTTAACGCTAGCTTCATCTGCTGATCTACAGAACAATTCGAGATTTATTGATGGTTCTCAACTAAATTACATTATACAGCTCTTTCTGAAGGATTATTCTAAAGTTGGGGTTTCCTAAACAAAACACCTTAGAGACAGGAGGTATTTCTTTGCCCATATACACATTCTGAAAAGATACACATAATTAGAAGCCTGAAACGCATTCTGATAATTAACATTAGAACAGGAGAATCTCTACCAATTCACTGAATTATTACAAGTATTGAAGCAAAATTTGCAATTCCTGCTCTCACTTATCCCCTCCCTGTAATGACAATGGCACACGTACCAGAGAAAAAACTGAAGGATTTAGGTTACAGCCAGGCTGTTTAGCACTCCTGTCCACCTAGAGCATGACTGCTTTTTAAAAGCACAAAATAGAGCTGTATAAAGCTGGCAATAATCATGAGGTAATTACATTTTCAAATGACATAAATTAACCACAATTGTGAGGAATATTCCCTTTGATCCACTGCTGAATGGCATAAATATGACTGTTTATATAACCCTTTACTTTGAATCTCACTTTAGAAGAGCTTGAAACATGAAGCATGGCAAGCAAAGACTTACGTAATGAACAAAAAAATATATTTAATAAGGACAAGGCAATATTTGACTGCATTTCCCTCAAAAACGTATACAGTGAAAACCAACGTGCATAACAGACTACAGCAGCATCCTATGCAAAACCCCCAATGCTGACAGCCTTGAACTCTGCTAAAGCCTGGATTCAGACCTAAACTTCATCCCATCACCCCATACCAGGGCAACCCATAATCCCAGCCCAAATGTAAAATTCAGCCTATCTTTTGTTCTGACCTATAAAGCCATTTTCATGGCAAATATATTTACTTATTTTATCATAAATTAGCATCAAACATCTGGATTATGTTCTTTATGACCTCATGCACTGACAAAGAGAAAAAAAAAACTTAAAAACATCACAGCTGGAACACAGTGAGAATTCTGACATAATATTTGAAATTGCAGACAGCACATTTCTATTACATTCACACCTTTGATAACATTTACAAGACTAAACACTATGGCGTACAACTGTAGATTTAAATGAGCAAAGCTTCACCGCACTGAAGTGACTTCCAAAACACATATTTTCATTTTATCTGGATTATAATTGTTAATGAAAGATGTTTTCATTAATTGGCCACTACCTTCATTTCATTATCTCAGACAAGAGAAACAGGGACTGTAAGTAGGCATTGTAATTTTAAAGTAATGCAATCCTTCATCTGACTAGAATACAATATGAATATTTCACTATTTGAATGACTCTAATTTTTCACTTACTGCTCAGGCAGAACTGATTCGAGACAGCATTCCATTTTTTTAAAAAAAAGATGCATGGGTTCAAAAGTGCATGCCAACATATGGACATAGAGTAATTTTTTAAAAACTCAGCACTGGAGGCTATGAAGAGCAGATCTTATACAGAGAAAAAAAAAAAAAGATCAATATAAAGAAAAAATTGTTCTAGATGTAATTGAAGTCATACATTTTTACATGACTTCTGCTATACACCCAATTACTGCTATTTATCAAACAGCAGACAACATTGAACCTGGCAGCATAAAAAGCAAATTTTACTAAGTCAGGGGGAAAAAAAAAAAAGAAAAAAAAATCATCAGAAAGGGAAGGAAAAAAGATACAAATAATAAATAATTCAATATTCCTGAGGAAAGCTCTTGCAGAAAAGGCCTGACTGATTCAAACATCAGACGTGAGGCTGACAAGAGATATATCGATTTAGACAATTCTATCATTATTATTCCAGCCTGAGTCCTTCAGAAAAGCTGTTCTTTTTGCCCCTGTTTTTATTGCTGTAACTACCAACCTTTTCTCTTACACCTTCCTCTCTTTGAACCTGTATTCATTATGGCTTTAATCTCAGTCTAGCTATAAAACAATAAATAGAAATCCTAGTCTCATTTATTTGAAATGTACGTTCAGGTTTTTTCAAGATACGATGCTGGAAAATATTTGCTTTATATACATGTGACTTTAATGCCTCCTTAAAATAGGTCAAGTGCTTCTTGAAGTTTCTAATTATAAGAACAGGCCTTCGACTTCAGGATTAAATACATGCAAGAAGACAGCACTGTTTACCTCCAGTTTAACTTTGCTAAATGTAAACCTTTACCAAACTTACACCGACTCCTCCTAAGTTTACTTTATATGTGTAGGTGAACTATAGCAAATTAACCTATTTTTTTAGTTTGTTTTCCCTACCTAAATTGGACTATACCACTGTAGATGGTCTCAAAAATAAAATAAAAAAAGTATCCTTGTAGGTCAATGCAAATCTGTAGAATGAAGCTGTATAATTACTGGAAGAAAGCATTCCTCCATTAGGCATCTGCAAGCAGAACTATTTCTTTGCTGTTCGATGTGTTAATTACAACCAGATAGGATATGCCACAGAAAATTAACAGTCTTGCAAAGACATCAGAGGTAAACACACAAAACAGGAGCTGCTTAAGGGTCAGGAGAGCAAGTCAATTTTGAAGAAAGATAAAAGAACTGTCATGTATATGATTGCTTATGAAAGAGAAGAGGGCAATCCTGCCTTGTTATCATCAGTTAATTAGGCACTACAGTCAGGCATGCATACACTGCAACATTTGCCATGGTAATCAAATGTATTATTCAAATGTGAAACAAAACAAAAGCAACTGCAAGTCTGACAGGGAAGAATACAATCTGCCCACACCAAGGTGCTGAATTAACTTTACGTAAGAGTTAAGAGGGAGCTCAGGAATATGTTATATTAACTTTCTCAAACAGCACTGCCTTTTAATTCAGGCTACAATTCCACTTCTAAAGAAAACACTCTTTTCCAAATTCGATTCACGTGCAAGGTGGTGACCTTTGCAAGAAAAGACAAGGGTAATGAAAAGTAATTGATAGCGCAGAAGGATCCTGTTATGTCTTTAATATAAATATAACAGTGAGACTAACAAATGCACTCGTGACAAAGCACGCCATCTCAGGAGCCCCCCAAAAAATTTCTTTTAAGCAATACACAACACTGTCCCCATCCTAAGCTATAACTGAAATAAAAATTAAAACTAATAACTGCTCTGCAAACAACGTGATGACACTATGTGATAACAACCCTGTCCATCTCACTAAGGCTTATACCACATTACTATACAAACAGTCTTTCTGCAGTTTATACAAAATAGATGCTTTTGGTCTAATTTTTATTTGACTGGACAGAAGACATCCAATAGTAAGTTCAGTAACGTAAGTAGGATAACATTAGTCAGGGAATGACAGTGAGGAAATGGTCTCCCATTTCTTAATATTAAACTTTTAGACAACATCATTTTCAGATCATCTGTTTCCTTCACACAAGTAAAGAACAGCATGAAAAATCCCACTGGACTGCGTTTAATTTAGCCAAGCCCTGAACTACTCTTTATACAAAAGGCATGCTCCCTGCTACGACTAAGGAAAGGGAGAGCAGAGCACAGCTCTTCTTTCATGCTTGTAGAAAGTCTGGGAGAGTAGGGAGAGATGAATGTCCATTAGTGGATATTCTTTGTCTCAACCAGTAAGATGGTGAAGGACCTGGAGGCACAACAGATGCAGTGGGACAGAAGCACCCTAACATACCTTCTCCCTTGAATTACCATCCCGTGTTGCTTTCCAAAGGCTCCCTACTCTTCCAAAACACACGTGACAAAGGAACATCCGAACTTGTGATAATTTCCCTGTACTTTACAATCCCCTACCTCCTCCTTTCCCTGTAGCATGGAAGCAAACCACCAAGGACGGGGACTCCTCAAACCAGCACAATCACCGCTGACTCCTATCTGTCAAGTCACAGTCCGATAAACCTGAACCAAAAAGCAGACAGCAGGCTCTCCTCTGTTGCATGGAGCATTCCCTGTAACTTGAGACCTACTTCTGCAAGACTAGAATGTAATTTATATTTTCTCATGCCCATATTGCAGCATCTCCTCTGTAGTTCTTCAGACATTTTTCAACTTCACATTCTTGCATGATAACTATGGCTTTCTCCTATTTTGCCAAAAAACATTCGAAAAACAATAAAGAAAAACATCTTTGCCAAGTCTGCAGGTACTGACGAACTTCAATGATTAAATTATTCTAGAAACACCAGTAAAAAGAAACAATAAAAGTACAAAATTATGTGGCAGAGTATTATCTATTATGCTATTATTTTGAAGACAGCTGCCATCAAAAGATATATATCCACAATGAAAATCAATGCAAACAGAGTATATCTAACAAATCTATATTATTTTTTTGAATGTCTCTCTTTTCCAATTCCTCCTTTTCCTGGACAATATTCTCAATGTTTGACCACCTCAATCAAACACTATAGGAGAAAATAACATGATACAGAAGCCTCTCTTCTGATCAAATTAGTCTAACATGGATCAATATGAAACCTTAGTGCGCCTGCAATCTCAGAGTCTTCTGTGTCCAGGCATACAGTAATCTGTGAGAAAGCAGTAATATCTGTCTCTTTGGCACGGAGATTTTCTTTTAGTCAGTCTGTCACTTCCCATTTCAGTTAACAAAATGTTGAATGCAGCTCATCTTTGGACAAATATTACAGCTCTATAGAGTACAAAATGGGAGGAACTGTTTCACAGCAAAGGTTTAATACAAAAACAGATCTGCAAGAAATTCCACAAACTTCAGAAGACACAGATACTTCAATATAAAAACATAACACTATGTACACACCTTATTTTTCCATAATCCTTTCAGAAATGCCTAAAACTTCTTTTGGAAGAAAAAAAGCTTAATAATAAAAACCATGTAAATGCAGCAAAGCAAACAAACAAGAAATCAACTCAAGGCAATACAACTTTCTGGCCTTGCAAACAGGCCTTGCTTTTCCTTCTAATCAATGCAAATGTTTACAGTGATGACAGAGAGAGGACTTGACTACTAAATTAGTTAAACATTCATCTTGCTAATGCAAACAGGTATGTTTTCATAACCTACGGATGTGAATGTCTTGTGGTCAATACACAAGACATCTGGATTGATGAGCATTGTGGGTACATACCAAAAAGTTATCATTGTGCAAAACTAACTTCATTTATTCCCTTTTATATTTTACTGCATTTACAACTGTCAAACTTGTTTAGCCAGAATTTAACGTAAGATTGAAGCAATTAATAACCACCTGAGATTCACAGTTCACTGTGTTCGTTACCCATTTGACATCTGCATTGCCTACTGCTTCAGAGACTCTCACCGAAACCTCTGGGACCTTTGTCAAGGATTAATAGCAATGCTCATCCTATGAAAGCTCATACAGCTAATTTGATACATAGAGGAATGGCTACATATGGAAAATCAGCAGCATTCCTGTCACACTAAAACTGTTTAAATATGTGAAATTAACCAAAAATGTTTTCTACTTTCTTGCTATTCTACTTGGCCAAAAAAAAAAAAAAAAAAAAAAAAAGAAAACAGAACACTCACTTTTCATACTGAAAGGCAGCTACATCTTTTATGCCACATAATAAGACTTCTCACACATTGTTTTGCATCCACCTGAACTTTTTCTGATTTCTGCTGCTACGTGGAAACACCTTACACTACACATAAAGAAGCACTGAGGACATACAATTCCCATAATATAAACAAAAACAACCACCTCTCTTTGATGACAATTTAGTTCTTTCAGAACATTCAGCCTTATTTTACGTTGCAGGTTCAGAGCTAGGATTGGTGTGGAGCACATCCTGCTCTCCCACTGAGTTACAGAAGCTCTACCCTTCACTCAGGTGCTCCAAATGGAAACAGGACCCCCCCAGTGGGGTCTGCATGCAGGACTGCATCGGAGACCTTTTGTTTTTATTTTGAAGATAGTCAATGACCCCTGGTTTTCTGTGGTTGCTTATGACATCAGAGTAACCCAAAACAAAGTCTGTCTTTTCATGGAATACTATGTGAAATTAATTGAAAGACAAGTATGAACCTTAAATACATTACTTCTCCACAAAAGTGATTCTTACACAAGCTTAATTTTTTCCCATAATTAAAATAGTTTAGTATAACTTTTTTCTTAGATATTTAAAATATTTAACATTAAAAAAAATCAGCTATTCACTAACCTGTCTTTCCTAAATCAGAGGTTTCTTAAAAACTAAACATGATATTTTAAAAGCAGTGTATAAAAATATTTCTATCTTCAATAACCCTCATCTTACAAAGTTCCATTTGAAACACTTCTTGGTAGTAATGGAAATAACTTTGTAAATCTTCCTACCCCACACAAGAGAGAAAACCTGTCTGAAGTAGCAGAACTTGTTGACAGCATATACAAATATCTACAAATAAAGCTAAGCTTCCATCTCTGCATAATTCACAAATGACAATTAAATTTCTCCAGAAGATCTTTAAAGTATAAAGCCAAAATTTTTAGATTACACGACACTTCAAAAGTTCAAATAGCGCATATCTTCTTTCAAATTCCCAAGTTGTAATATTTCTTATAGATGCACAACATAAATACTGATTTTCAAGAATAAGGGTCAACATGGCACCACAGCATTATTATGAGGAACTCAATTTAATATTTCAGCCTCTTAATTTTAAAATATTGCAGTTTTATCAGTTTTTTTCCACACTTTAATTTGTTTGATTATTAGGCAACTACTATATCAAAGCAGTGAGAGAAAAGAGAAATTTCACACTCTTGAACTTCAGTAAGGAATGCCCAACAGCAAGAAAGCGAATACAATAGTATCTTGAATTTCTAAGACTCATCTCAGTCCCAAAGAGAGCAGGTAGGTGGTGCTTAGAAAAATACAGATGTCTGGGAAGACTAAGTGCATTATGAGAAGCTTTTATTCACATGACTATTATTTCCTGATTATAATAGTGTCACATGATACTTTTTTTTCCTATATCAGCAGGAAATAACAACACTGTGGGATTTTAACAATCTATCTGAATGTGTAAAATAAATTAAACATATAGTATTCTGCATTATCTTCAATAGGATTGTGCTCTGAATGGGTATGGATATGATTATAGCATTAGCTTTTCCTCTTTTGCATTTAGAACATTTTCCCCCTCCTCACTCTGTTAGAATAAAAAGAAAAAAAAAAAAAAGTATCTGCAATCCACTAAAATAAATACTTCTGTTATATTCTGTTGCTTCAACAATGAATAAAGCAACCATGCAGGTTTATAATATCAATTCACAGGGCTCTTTCTGCTTCAGTGAACTGTTACTGAAAGGTTCAGAACAAAGCTACAGGCAGATCGGACAAAGCTGCTGTAACAGGATTTACATTATACTCCAACTGATAAGACCACATCAGAGGACTGCTCAATCTTTGGTACCTTTGATTAGAGCAGCACAGGACTGTGAGTATTTTGGCTCTGAGCACCTGATCACAGCATCTGTATTACACCTACTAGCTTAAATGTTGATCTAATCTTCCATCAGTAGGATAATTTATGTTTCCTCTTTTTCCTTTCCTCCCTCTCTGTCAAGTACATTGGGATGGTGATAAAATTGGAACCTAGGAAATCTCTAGTAATGCTGAGCTATCTATTACACACATATAGTTATGAAAAGAAGCGAAGTACTAACATAATATTTTTTGAGATCTAAAGTAATTGAAATATTGTATATTCAAGTAATTAGTTGACAGTTTTTGGTGGAAGGAGGGAGACACAACAAGGATGATCATATCCCAAGGGAAGGCAAATATAATGCTCAGTAACTAATGAATTAAATACTGCCAGGTGAAGTCACTGCAATGCATTTCTTACAAGCAAAGACTTTCTTTGTGCGGATGTAGCTACAGTCACATTCCTGAATATATTTCTGCTTAAAGTAACAGCTATATTTCAATTTTTTCCTTCCTTTTCCCTTAACCACATTTATCTTTGCAACCCACACTGATTATGCCAGCCTACCCCAAAGACTCTTTTTGTTTCATTTTTGCTATTGAACATTCAATAAACATTCAAATATAAACCATTTGTGCATGACAATAAATTCAAGGCTTCAATTAAAGAAAGCACAAAAGAAAACGACCCAGCATTTCTAGAACGTAATGCTACCATTCTAGTGATTAGCGATTACCTGCTACGAGGCTAATCCCTTAAAGTTCCTTGCCCAGTGCAGGAGCTAACAGTTTTTTTGCATCACCAACACTAGCAGACGTTGATTGCACCTTTTCTGGCAACCGGTACCACATTGTCCATGATCCAGCCTTTTTGACTTAAACCATACCAATACCTGAGCAACAGTTCAAAATAAGTACAGCAATTAAAATGCACATTGCTTTTTATGTCATAAGCACAATGGCTGAACTCACCAGGGAGGCAGGATAGAAACTGCTGTGCGCCAAGTCTCTGAACTGATTCCTGCTGCTACGAGTGCTGTTTGCCTGAGCATTTTGCACTGCTCTGTTGTGAGCAGTCACAAGTTTGGGGCTCTTATTACCTCAAGCAAACATTGGCTTTTGGAAGGCACATTTTCTTCCCAGAATGAGACAAAACCTGAAACAGAACTGGCTTGTGATACACAGAACTCCTGACTCAGCAAGGCAAAAAGCAAACAAAAGGAATGAAACATCTTTACCAAAGTTAGTAGGAATAAAGTATCTGTAGCAAATTTGCCTCTTGGAATGAAAAAAAGCCAAAACAAAACCAGCAAATACACTAAACTTTAGTAATTTCAACACCTCACATTGCTCAAAATTAGGACAGCACCACAGTGGAGTATTCACAAACCTCTGTAACTACTTGTTAAAACAGTGTATTATTCACCTATAGCCTGTGAATAGTATCTTTGTAACATAAGAAAAAGGGTATTTTTAAGGACATGATACCTATAAATAATGCCACTCTGTATCAAATTGTTTGATTCCTAGTGCTTAGTCACAAAGACAAGAGGTAGGCTCTTAAACAGGCAGGGAAGATGCTCGTGCTCCGAAAAGGTTTTAAGGCTGTATTCATGAAGGTGTGCACACATGGTCTAAGCAACTTCCACTTCAGCTGTAAACTTCGCTTTGGCTGTATGTTCTTTGGCAGCACCTGGTGGAATTTGGATAAAACTACAATAATAACGTAAAATAAAAGTTACTACAACTCCAGTACTTTTTGTATAAATACTTCTGATGGAGTCAACTATCCACAAAGCACAAACCAAGTTAACATGAAAATAGATAGTTTCTTGTACTTTACAAAACACCAGTGGGCATTTTTGTAATATCAAATACCACATTACAGTAACTGCAATATCTAGCTTTAGTCTTCAGATTAGTAGTTAGCTTATTTTTCACTATTCTAGTGAAAAAAGAATAGTAAATAAAATCAAAATATGCCATCCATTTATTACAACCTGAAGGAAAGACAAACTTTCATATCTACACCAAATTAACTGTCACTCACAGCAACAGATCAAATAAACTGACATCTCTACACAAAAAAACCAGAATGAAATAACACACAAGTTTTTAAAGACATTTTAGAGAAAGTGCCTGACCACATTTTGCACTTGCCTCTGTCAATGACTGGTAAAACCTTTTCAATGTGGTCATCAGCAGAGAGCAATCATTAAAACTAAACAGAGAACCAGGAGGTAATTAGATATTATCTGCCCATGGTGAACAGCTTCTAAAATTATAATGTCCTATCTAAAAGTATTCACGTGGTGGGGAGAGGACTTCTCCTCAAAGTAATACTATAGGAAGTATTTAGCATAATGTGAGCCAGCGGCTGTCAAATTAGTCTTGTTTGAAATACTGTAATTAACAGAAGGGAACCTAACATACTTATCACAGTTAGCCACTTGTATTCAAATCATGCTGGTGAGTTCTGAAGCCCAGAAACATTTTTTTTCTATTTTTTCTATTTCTTTTTTTTCTCCTCAGTACCAAAACACTAAAACGCAGCAGCATTTTACCCCAATAACCACCTTTAAAAACCATTTGCGGCTTGATTTATTGTCTCTTTATACTTTCTCAGAATAAATTAATGACGAGAATTACTACCACAAGTGAGATCATCTTTTACAAAGACTTTCAACTTGTTAGAATTCATATTAAAACAAACCACGATGTTAAGACATAACTATACTGAAGACCAATATTCATACTTTTTGTACCAATCTCTTCTATTGAAAACAATTTTGGATTTTTAAGTTCATCAATTTACCGTTCCCTTCATAATTAGACTTTGAGATGTCAAACATTTTTGTCATGCAGTGTTCAGAAATACAGCATAAGACTACTTTACAGCCACATGTTCTGAAATACCTTGTAGACCACTGCTCATCATCCCAGTCTATCTTTGATATATTTATTTTACAAACAGGTAATACTGTATGCCAAAGCTAATACAAGATGTGAGGTGTATGTCAATAAGTTTCTAGAACATTATCATGCATTTTCTGGCAAACACAGACATAATACTAACAAGATCACTTATATTTTCTCCAGTGCCTTTCACCTTTCAGGTGAAGCACAGGCGCACCAGGACATCCAACAACTGCTTTTGACAGAAAATGAAGGCAAAACTTGCATTCTGTTAAAAAAAAATTCTAAGTTACACCTTTAGCGTCATGGTGTTTGACCGTGATGTTTCATAACCAAAAGTAGATGTGACTTCAGCATCCTGTCATTGCTAAGAACCTCAGATAAACCTTTTTGCATGTTTCCTATTCTGTCAGAAAGTTTGCAAAGCCATGATTAATGTTAGATGCTCTAATGAATCAAGACAAGACCAGTCTAATTTCAGATTTGTGAGCTGGTTCTATGTGTCTCTCCAAAACAAACACTGCACAGGCTCACAATTCGTACTGAGGACATTGTCATCTGCACGACTGCACATTTCCACGCCTCCAATATTAGGTACCCCTTTACATTTTGTAACTCAAACTCTTGCAAATCTGAGGTAAATAAATTTTTCAATGAACAGTTTTAGTCTTTTCTGTTCTGAGTTAATCTACCTTAAGAAAAGGTTTTTTTCTAACTTTTCAGTGACATTATAACCTCTTTTTCTTTTAATAAAGAAGATTGGTGCGATTTAGATCATGCATATCTTCCGTTTACTTTAGATCTGCTGTCAGGGAAAAAGGAGAAAGGTAGTAGACAAAAGGTCCAGCGACTGGAGTTCAAGATTCAATTTCTTTAAATGCATTTACTTGAAGGCTCTAAAAGCCATGTTATAGTTTAATCTTCCCCAAACCATTCAGTTTCTGCTAGATTTAGCACTTTTGTCCCTTTGTATTCACAGACTTCACATAGCTTCTCCCAGGCTGGCAGGCCAACATATTAGAAATAAAATGCAATTCTGGTATCTGACACTTCAATTTAGCTTCTTCAGTAGCAAAGATCATCAACTGCACTGCTTTCTCCCATGACAGAAGATCACCTAAATATCACTTAACTGATGTGAGCTCTGTTGGTAATGCATACACTGTCTCCCCACTACATTACCACCATGCTGCCTAGAACAAAAATCAATTTTTAATTGACTGGATTATTTGAGGAATGTGGCCCATCCACTGTGCACGGCTGATAGATTCTCCTAGTTTTCCTGTCAGCAAAGACTGTAAAATTTCAAGCATCTTCAATACAGTAATTTAAGGATTTATCCAGAAGCCATATAAACAGAACAAAATCACATTTTTTTTTCAGTACTACTCCTCCATTATTCTCTTTCCTGGCTAGAAAAGTCAGGTCTCTAAACCACAGTACAAATGAAAAAAACACTGACATAGAAAACATGATGAGATTTTCATTGGAATTAAAATTATACAAAGGATCCAAATGCAACAGGAACACAGAGGCCTAGAGTGGGCTTGAAAAATTCTTTTTAAGTTCGGCACTGAAAGTATGTCAGTGGATTATACCGTAGAGTAGCAAATCCGCAAAATCCAAGAACAATCTGCAATACCTGGCCCCAGCAGCAACCAAAGAAGGATTTCTCAGCTAAGCATCGCTACTGTTTTCTTCAGTTATCATTTTTGCCTTGAGATATAAACCCAAGCAGTTAAGGCAAAGGGTTGATACTAAAAAGAAACATTATACAAATGAAAATATGGAAGTGAGTGGGTATAAAACACTTTATCAGTAAATACCGCAGTAAGCAATTTTATGAAACACAGTGTAATCTGTATTTTGTACAAAGGTTATAAAACTTTCTACCAGGAGTTGTCTCACAGGATAGATGTGTAATTTTACTAACTTTTACCTCTCCCTTTGTAACTGCTGCAACAAGAGACAACTGCACTGCTGGACTAAACAGAAAATTCTGGCCTTGTCCTGCAACCCTTTCCAGCATATTCAAGTGCCAAATTCTGCACTGTACTATTATTAGTTTTAATTGACTAATTCTGATCAATGTGAAAAATCAGTACAGTGCCAGAAATCACAAATTTAAGATACTGGTTTCTTGCCAGTAACGATATATATATGAAGATACATTTTGCTGCTTGAGTCTCACTTCACAAAGGTCCAAAATACGTATTGGCCTTTAACCACATGTTAGAGCTTGACTAAGTGGTCAACAGGATGTTGCTTTTTTCATGTTCTCAGCGTATCACTTCATGCAAGTACCAACATCACTGGCGTTTTATAGCACCATTATATATTAATGACCTACTCCTTTGTGAGACTACTGTGCTGTGCCCCCCCAAGCCCAGGACAGCAGGTACTGCAAAGCAAACTGGCCGTGACACTACCAGTGGTGCTACCTGTTTAAACTGGCCCGTTTAAAGTGCTGTCAAAAGCATGCATCCTCAGAGGTTCCCTCACTTGTCTCTTAGGCTGTTATGATTCTCCTATCGCTGCTACCAGATCTGTACATTGCTGGATTACCTGCAGTATAAATCTTAGCAAATTAGGTATAGTCATATTTCTACCCAATAAACTGGGACACAAGGTTCAGAGGGGTTTGTGCTGGCTTTATGGGAGCTGGGAGAAGACGGAAATACCTGATCTTTTATAAAGTAGGAGTGACACAGTAAGGGAATGTCTGATTTGGGTTAGACCTGTCAGTATAAAGCAAGCCTGTCGAAATTTCTATCAGATCAGCACCTTGTACCCTGTTAGCATGGCATTTCTGATGCAGTACTAAAAAAGCTAAAAGCCAGACTTCCTGGATCATCAAACCATACCCCATATATTTGCTGTCAAAATTTACAGATTCTTGAACTTGATATTCACAGAAAACTCTCCTCCTTCACTTTAACAACAAACTTCTGTTTTTTTCAGAGGTCTATTGACTTTCAAGCTGCTCCACAAGCTCCAAAGGTAGAAAAGAACAAAGGAAATATTTCAGCTGATGTTTTTTTAGTTTTATTTCCTGGTGATTCACGGCAGTAACATACCCAAAGCATAATCAGATGTCAGATAAAACAAGTCACCTTTAAATATGCAAAAAAATCCAGCTGAATATTTCAGTAATTGTCAATCATTATTCCAAAAGATGTGTGCATTTAGTTATGCTTTGAAACAAGATAAAAGTATAATTAAAATTACTTTAGAATACCAGTTAAAAATTAGAGTAGACTCTTTCTCCTCCTGTTTCAGAATCAGGCTGAAATATATTTTTCATATGCTACTAATGTCTACTTCTAATACACTTCTGTCTTCATCCAATACTCTTGAAGTGTTACAGCCCTAAAAGCATGCTGGATACAATGAATATGGTGTTGGGAAGACAGCTTGAACCTAGGACACAGCAAATTTCTACTATTGTCTTTCACACATTTCAAAAAAAGCATTCTGTGACTCTAGAAATACTGTTTAATATAAAGTAATCCAGCAAGGAATCTTCTTAATCTACAGCAATTTCATACAATTGCTTAGAATTCCTGTTCTCAGTTTATGTGAAAGGAAAAGGCCTGTAGCCCAGTGTAGGTATCCTACACTGCCTCTCAGAATGTTTTGTCAACAATTAATTCAGCTTAGTAACTGCAAAAACAGGAGCCATTGAAATCTATGGTTTCCACAGCCTGTGCTCACAGAAGAAGTCGCCATCTCACTGTGAGGCAGTGAGGAAATTGTCAAATGTTTTCTAGATGTCTGCACATTTGCCTTGTCATCCTGCTTACATCCACCTAGCTTCAGCTCAAGGCTTCTCTTCAGCCTACATGATTGCTTCCCCTAAGAGTAAAGAGCTACAGCTATTCGTACATTTATAATTATCTTTTTGTTACTATAAAACATCAAAACATAACAATAACTGAAATCCTAAATACATTATTTAACTAAATTATTTCAAGTAATAAACTTGTGATTTACTAGCTTCTTAACAATAGCTCTATTAACTCATCTTCACACCAGGCCTCTCCATACTGCTGTATAACTCTGAAAACAAGCTGCTTAGGAAAATGATTTATAAAACAAAGAAACATCAACTTGCTCAACTAATATCAATGATGGGATTTGATCTCTAATGTGAATGAACCTCCGGGTTGCTGTTCCTTTAACACTTTCGACTTATATACCCCAGCTCAGCTTCGACAGTCACAGTGTTGTGTTACACTCTACAGCACTTAAAAGACGATCCATCCATTTTAGAAGATTATAGTCAAGCTCTTGTTCATTTGCTGATTGTGATAATTGAAAAACTGGGGAATTTTTTTTCTCTTAATGAGATGAAATTTAACTCATGTGTAACTGTGACTGAGAGCACCCTAGGGATGAGTCCACAATGCAAAAGATTCCGATCTTATTTTAATAAAATCAGCAATAATGTGCTACTCTTATATAGTACATTCCCTCTATTAATGCTATTTTGCAAATAAAGAAAAAAAAAGGATAGGTTTAACCCAACATTTCCAAATATTACGGAAATTGCTGCAGATTGACTGGTTTTTCTGAAGCAGGCATCTCTTAAAATGAAGCCTCTGTGTCTGAACTGCTGAGACGTCCAAGAAAACAGACTCCTCCAAAGATAAGGGAAGCCTAGTAAAGCTCATTCTAAAAGCCAGAATTCCTGATACTTTGGTCTTCTGAGAGTTTGCCTTTGGACTTCTCATGTTCCTATGCAACTTCAGCAATTGTACAAGAATTCTGACTTGGCATTATTTTCAGATTAGAAAGCAGCCCTTCAGTAAGTGCCAAAATAAAACTAGACTGAATTTGATTTGATGCAGTATTTGGAGTAACACAACAGCCCGAAGGTTCCTGCTGTTCCAGGTCACTACAGTGAAACTACAACTGAACAAGAAACATGCCAGCATACAACGGATTTATAGTCTTACAATCTGAATTCTTCAGATTAGGTCTGAATTTTAAAATCAAGTTTATAGTATTTTATGGTTGGAGGTGGTGGTAGTGCATATAAAGCACTTTTATGAAACACAGATATTCTTTATAGCTAACATTATAACCTAAGTTTGTAAAATAAAGTATCACTGAATCCCACCTCACCAAACTTTAATACTTTTTTCCTCAAATGAGCACAATTACCCCAAATGAAGAAATGACAACTTTATTAATCTCAGTATTAATCAATAATAAACAAAACTGACTATTAATGTACTTATTCCCATAAAATCAAGCCGATTATACTGGTGGACCAATATTATAACCTCTGTCTCATAGAGAAGGAAAACAAAGTTGCAGATCTGAAAAGATTTGTCCATCATTGAACAATGATCTACTGACTGGCAGCAGTATTTAAACAACATTTTGGCTTTGTTAAAAGACAACTAGCAGACTTCAGTACTTTTTGTTCTCATCTATGTAGGTTTTCATCCCAAAAGTTGTCTGTGGCTTCCTATCTACTGAAAACCATAAATAAATTCCCCACATTCTGGTCAACTTTCTTCTAATTTATTCATTTTTCCTTGATTCTTTCTAAAGCATCAGTTTTTGACTCTTTTGTAGATTATAGACTGCAAAGCTGTCTGTCTTTTAGTGTTTCCAAATCCTAGATGTTGCACAGAGAAAATTTTGAAGACATTTCTGTCAGCTATTAATAGAATCATCTGTGCAATCAGCTGCCAGTTTTTGTTCTTTGTATTATGTATTAAACTTACTTCTGTTTTACAGTTTTCTAAAATGCTACTTCAAACAAGTAATGATGGCAAAAAGTACCTGCCTCTGGCTTCTTGCAGGCTGTACTCTGGCTTTTTAGCTCACACATACAGATTCCTTTAACCGATTTTACTTACTTTCTATTTAATTGTTTCTGATAGCAAATTTAATTATGACCATCCTTGGTTTACAGAGCTGTAATTCAATTCCTTCATCACATTCCAAGTATGTTTTTCTTTAGCTGCAGTCCCTAACAGCAATACAGTTCCTCTCCTACCATCATCTTACTGCTTTACACTACAAACCCTTATGAATTTTATTTAGGTATATATTCTGGTAAAAATACTTAGTGTAACTCAGACATGTATTCTTCTCTATTTCAAACATTCATTTAATAAAGCTAGTCTATTAATCTGATGAATGCTAAGTACAAGACAACGTGCAGATACCTAATTTTACCCAGAGGGAAACAAAACAATTTCCAAAAAGCCATCACTTACTACAGCTCTCTGTTGATGTTTCAGAAGCGCATTTGTCCCTTGGATATATTCAGAAAGCATTCTACATGTCTACAAATGCATCTTTTTAATAACAGTACCACATAATTCTTCAATGCTACACAGAGATGAAAAAGTGCAAATGTTTTATCTATCCCCAAAACAAAGGTAATAAGCCTTTGTCTTTGCTTTTTTTGTGTGCGTGCTTTAAGCATTTACCTTAATGAGCTTTGTTTCTTTGTACCTCTGGAGATTAGTATTCTGCCCAACAAAACAATTTATTGCCCAAAATGTTACTACTGCTGATAAAATCTTAGCTTCTCCAATACTTCTGGCTTGACAGCTAATACCCTAATGTTTCATTTACAGCTGAACAAAGCAGCTTATCTCTACTAAAAGGGGAATTAGTTAGTAGTAAGAAATAATTTCAATCATCTGTTCTGCTTCCAAAGTAAAGTGATGACTTGTGCATTCTTGCTTCTATCTGATGACAGGTATGTTGCAGTTCTTAGAATACAGAACAGGTCTGTCACATAAGCTTTGTAATTCGTACAATGCGGCTACATGGATTAGGGGAGTCAGGTCTTTGCTGTCAAAAAAAATCTGCAATCAGCAGTGTGCAGCAGTCAGCACTTTTACTTTACAGATAGGGCATGGACTCAAGGAAAAAAAATCAGGTCAGATCAATAAATAACTTCATTTTGTATCTGTAGCTCTTTGGAATAATCCAACAAGTATATGTGAAAATCCCTATTAATAACAGAATAGATTTTGTAGACAAAAATCATACTTTAAGGTGTGTGTTTAGCAAAAATGCCTTTGATTATTACTTTACTATGTAATTAGCTAATTATTTCTATCTCCAGGAATGAAAATCTACTAGGTTTTACCTACATATCATACACATCAAATCACTTGTGGAATTCTTATCTAGAGCAGTTGATACAGTCTTGGAAATCTCTATGGCTAAGGACAAAGACTGATTTTTGCTTGATGTCTGAATGACCTTCTTATCCCAACATCATTTTGTCATGTTGTTACAGAATAAGGTCACCTGAATACTTCAGGGAAAGCAGCATAACATTTGCCCCCACTGTATTTTCTCTGTACATTTCCTCTGCGCTAATATTTTTTCAAGTACTAATTTATTTTGCACTAAGTATAAAAGAATTACTGAAGTAATTAAAGCTGTACCGCCATTCTTGAGTTCTCTAGTATTTGGTTCTTTAATTGGGCACCACAATTATGAGAGCATAAGAACTTGTAACTAATACTTTTCAAATTCAAATTCAGTTTTATCAGAAGAAAATTACAGATGTCAGGTGGCACTAGTAAAAAAAGTTGTGATTGAAGGGGAAGATGCATTACAGTAATAATATCAAAAACTAAACCAAAATTAAAATAACCCTTCAGAATTAACTGGGAAGACATAACATGACAATCTGATGTTAATTTCAACTGGTACATACCTATTTTTCATGTAGTCAGCAATATATAGCACTGATTTAATTCAGCTTGATATTCTAATACACAGTGACCACATTTCACACACCTGCTGAGCTTGCGTTAACACTGCAAAATTTCCATTAGTATAAGTGAAAGAGTTAGGGAAAACATGGCAATGGTTTCAAGCACCACACAATAAAACAAATTTTCCATGATTACAGCACTGTGGCTCTGGTTTCTACCTTCTCAGAAATGTCAAAAAAATAGAGAGTCCAGTGGCAAGAGGCTTGTCAGAAGTTAAATGGACAGCACCAATGACTGCAAAGTTCTACTTTTTTTTAGGTAATGGAAATTATAGTTTATCTACTTGATAGCAAATCTTTACTTCAGCCTGACAGACAATCAACTGCTCAGAAAATACACAACTGATTTCTTCTTTTGCAATAATGCTAAATTAACCAGGTATGAGAAGAGCCACTGTCGTTTTGCAATCCTGCTGTATAACCCTTCATTCAGAACTTTCACTCTGTTATGCCTTAATGGAGTTCCAATGGATTTGGAATTCATTGTGCATTTCTCTCTGATTCTTTTTAATCCTATCTTACATCATTACTTTTCAATCACAACTAAACATCATAAATCCGCTTAAAAATTGAGTTACAACATACGTTACAGTTATATTAATACTACAAAGGTGTCCAACATTTGTCATCTGTTGTACGATATTAAACTCAATCTTTCTGCAACTTGCATTTCTGTTACCACTTTACCTGCAGTGAGAAGCTCTTTCCCAGCTCTCAAGAGATGCTAGACCACCTTAGCATTTTTTATACACCTCTGTTAGTCCAGGAATCTAATCCAACTTTATATGGCTAAAAGGTCAGTTTGTTCCTCTGCTGAGAGAGGTCACTTTATTCTACTCCCATGTGTCTGGATTGTCTAAGCAGCCTTTTTCACTAAGGGACATATTTCTCAAAAAAAAATAATGTTGATGTTAGAGAAGATAATATTACATGCTGGTTTACCCTAAAAGCCATTCACTAAAACCTGAATTTATACTTTAACTGAGGTTAACAATGAAAATCTTAAAGGTTTCCTTGGCTGCTGTACCACATGGCAAATTCTGCATGACTGCCCTAGGGGAAGTCAAGATTAATCAAAAGGTTGTTATCAACTGTTATCAACAACCTTTGATCACAACCACTTTATTCAGTTAAATGCTGAATTCAGTTAAATGCTGGTAAAATCCAGAAACACAGATTATTTCACTTATCACTAGGCTTAACTGCCTCTGAGATCCAAATATATTCTGCAACAGGAACACCTACACACAACAGTTTGAAAGAAGACACTAAAAGAATACGATAGGCAGAGTGCTTACTCCAGAAATAATGTAATTGGACTCATCAGCTGCAGGAAGTCATTAAATAAGCAAAACATACAAGACTCTTTTTCTTCTCCAACATCTTGTATTCTACCAGCATGTAACATTCAGGTAAGATAACAACCAGCACAGACCAATCTGCTTGTTACTAATTCTACTACACCTTTTTCATTTTATAATCTTTCCTTACTACCTGTCCTTTCACAGTTCCGCAGTTTGTGATATCATCCATTGACATTCATTGGGGTCTTAAAATTAATTTTGCTTTTTAAATTAATTAAGTCTTTAAAGTGGTTCAAATGAGCTGATACCACAGAATCACTCAAAATATCAGCACATTTCTTTAATTTGAAAAGGCCAGAAAAAGAGCAAGTATTAACTCCTGCATATTCTCCTACCTGCATTTCAACCCTTTGTTTGTATGCCCACACACAGATCAATACATGCACATGGCTCCTCACCTCACTTCTGTAACGAACAGGTATCTAGATATAATAATGAAAAATGGATAGAATAATTTCTGTTCATATAAATCATCAAGATATACACTGGTAGTACATTCAGTAACTTGGGTGACAGTTTAAAATGCTTATTTAGCTGACTGATTAACATGAATAAATGTTCAAAAAGGCAAGACGAGAAAACATTATTATTTTATTTAAGAGTACCATGAAAGGTTTAAATCTGGTAAAATAGATGGAATAAAAATACTTCTACCTACCCTGAAAAGGAAAGACAATTTTCTTTTTGGTTTAGTGATGATTCTCCATAAAAATACAAAGTGAATACCTAAGAGGGTATGCAGCTGGAACAACAACTATGTGTAAAATCAAACTGGAAGAGGATCTGGCATGTAAGATAACTTCAGGCTCCCTGAAAATAATACTCATGAAGATATGACTATATATTTACACAAGCCTTACTTGTGTAAAGCCTTACAAGAATTCTTACTCACCAGAACCTTATTTAAAACCATGAAAATATTTCTGTGAAGGAATATTATCCAATGCGGACCCACAGAATCTTGAAAACGACATGGAGGGAGGTTGGATTTTATCCTAATTTATTTCTAACAGCAGTAATGACAATGTCTACATACACGCAACCATCAGAGTTCTATTTGGCCTGGAGTCGTGTCTTTTTAGTGCAGGTACTGTGCTGTCACTGATCTTTGAAAATAGTATTAATTTAACGATGCATGCATGTAAACACACAGCTGTACAGGATTTAACTACTGACAAAAGCAGAGACATCCCTTCACTGAGATTTTTAACTCTGAAATTAAATTTTGCACAAAATATGTGTTCTTGAAAAGCAAATTAGAAGATTTTACAAGTAAAAAATTAAGAAGTTGATTCTGCAAGGATCAGAACTATGTCTTCAGCCACAGTGTAATTACTACTTTTGACATCTAGTAAAGTTTCAAAACAAATAATTTTTTCTTTCTGCACACTAACGATTACTGATTTTAAAAATATACTAATTTGACTGCATGCAGAGAAAGATGTGGAAACTATCCATTTGCTGCACACTGTGTCAGTTCAATTGTCCATAAATGCTTAAGAAAATGGAAAAATGGTAAGCGTGTGGGCTGCATACATTGACTGTGGTCACTTCTGTTATTTTTTTTCCACCTCATCACACATTGTGTGAGCTGCATTTCCAATTAACCTTCCCCAGAAATAACATAACTTGACACAGTCTACATTCCATTTTCTTTTATACTGATACAAACCATAATTCCTTTATCACATAATAAGATGAGCTATTTAAAATTATATAGAATTATATAGAACTTGGAATCAGCATCACAGAACATACTGGCGTGCCCCTGAAGACTATGAAGCCAAGGAGACTCTCCTTGGGAGCAACCGATTGTCCAAACATCATAAATTTCAAAGTATGAATTTTCCATGGTTTCCACATATAAAAGACAACGTTTAGGAAAAGCTGAACTATCATCAGATCTACTAATAACATGTGTGAATTACTGAATGTGGATAAGAAAACACAGATTTTCTATTATTCATGGACAAATTTAGCAGGTCAATCCTATCAACTGCAGGGATTTTGGCAGTTGACTATGCCAGAGCATCTGTGACTTTGACTTCTCTTGGAAAAAAAGCAGAACTGGAAGATAACTCCTGAGTCAGTGAGTCCAGTCACCTGCTAGGAAGCCACATGATGCAATTTTTGTTAAGAAACTCTGTCTTAAAATTTGGTAACTGTTTGATCTCCCCCAGCCCACGCTCAAACTGGAATCCTGTTTCAGAAACTCCCTGCTGTGACTATTTAAATGTTCTATATCTCCATAAATTACTACGCACAGCATATACCTATTTATCTTTGTGTCTTTTAGCTTAAAATGCTGTCCATATCTCTGTCATTTACTTCGAAGTATTCATAGAAAGTAACGATATCCACTTCTCAGCCCTTTTCTTTGCTTGGCTAAACTTTCCTATCTCTTTTCTAAGATGATCATTTCTCCATTCCCCTCTTCCTACTAGCTCTTTATCTGCACCTCTGCCACTTTGTGTCCACCTGTCAGGATCCAACTGTACCATCTGGTTAACTGAAGAATTACAGGTACTTATAAGTCTTGTATAAACCATTAGACTTTGAACTAGTTGTGTGTTTGAGTTTGGGATATGTAATTTTGTAATATTAGAGTTGATAATTTGGAGCTATTATAGTGTTTAACACTATGTGATGAAATTTAACTGTTTAAAACAATGTTTAATGCCTTGGATTCAAACTCCTTGGATATAAGTAATGTGAGGTCAAGCACAAAAACATGAGGCCCATAGTCTAGATTTGAAATTAGGCTATATAGCCTGTTCATGCAAAGACAGCAATTCTTAAATGTATAAATTTGTTACAGATTAGTTTTATCAGTATGATCAGCCTTTGTTTTCTATATTTAAAGTATTATACTTTAAATTTTAGAATTGTATTGTATTGTATTATGCTAGCGAGAAGAAATAAACACAACAATAAATATCTGTCATTTTAATAGCAGGTTCTGTGATTATAGTATGTGAAGACTGCTTAAACAGTTTGAGAATATTCTTTTAAGCATTTGTTCATACCCATATGTTATGTCTGGAGAGCTATTTGCTCATTTTGGCTAATTTTCTTTCTAAATACCTCTCTATTTATTATCATGACCAGCAGTAATTATAGACAAATTATTTTTTAATGAATACACTAGAGTTTCTTTAGACTTTTTGCCATTTTACAACAGGCTACAATGAACATTATAGTTACAGTGTCTTTGTTAGGTGGCCTTTTTAGGATGAAATTGTCAGAACATAGAGTAGGATAGTAGAAGAACATGACAAAAAGAAAAAGCATTTTGTTGGATTAATCAATCTGGAAGATTTCCTAATACTATAACCCCACCCCAACATCAGCGAGAACAGCGAGTCATCACAGTTCTAGAAAGTAACGTTTATATATAGCTTAATATAATGTAGGACTATTTACTCACTATGGACTATGTTATGTCTGGTCCACCTGGCTGTATACTACACGATATGGTGATGTCTTGTGAATGTGAGCTCATCAAATATATGAAACTGCTGCTGTGAGTGCATGGGAATATACTGTCATCATCTTCTTTGCCTAGCAAAAGACAGAATTGGCATATTTAGCACTTGAGGTCAGGTCCTCAAGAGGAGTAACTTCAGTTGAGCTGTAATGACTTACAAAAGTGAAAGATGTGGTCTTCAGACTGTATAAAACGTTGTTCCTTGTCAAAATACTATACTACTAGAACTAAAACTATAACTGTTTTACGTTTCTGACGGTTCGATAAAATATTACGTTACCTGTAGTTCTTTTGACCAACAAGGTATTTAACATAAATTTATCATGAAACATAGCTAATAAATGAGCAACATGATCCACAACTACATCTTGTTTACTAATATGAAGCCACATTACATTTCAAGCACACTTAGCTTACTGCATTATTTGGGAAGGATATGCATGAGTCTGTTTACGTGGTGTTCCTTATGTGCCAATTAATTAAGTACTATAAGTACGGAAGTTACTGTAAATGGTAACAGAGGATAAGACAAGGCTCATTGTTAAATAAGACATGCCTGAACACCAAAACATTAGTAAAAAAACTTATTTTCTTCTATTTCCAGAATAGCTCTTTGTTTACAGGCATGTTTTACAGGTTGGTACTCAATAATTAATGCAAATGGAAATAAAAAGAGAGTATCATTGAACAAACTTAGTGTAAAAAAATTTTATAACCATAAATTATGTATACTTTACAATACATAAACACACAAGAATTTCGTAATGTAAAAATTATACAGATAAGTTCTGTGTAGATATAAATACGTATGTATGTACAAGGCACTTTGAGAAATTTGAAATTTAAAAGATTATCAGATAAACTTGCCATCTAAAGGTACTACATAATCTCATAGGTAACTTATCAAACACACAGAACTATGAAAAATAAATTAATTACACACACCCCTCAAGTAAAATACATAACTGACTGCCAAAAGCTAGGCAAGCATACTGAAGCTACATACATACTTCATATTTTACCCTGGCACAGCATACTTTGCAGAGTATAACTCATTTTATTAGGTAATATCATATCTAGCAAGTGCACTTTGAAATTTATTTTACTGATAAGGATAACTAACACTGAACAATGTGGTTCCATAACACAAATGACACTGAGAAAAATACTTGAACAGTAACTAAAGATACTCAGGAGACAAATACCAAATATTTCACAGAAGAAAGTCCCTTTCTCTCTGCCTTGTGTTAATAAAAAATGGTGACTTCATAATGAGAAGGGTATTACTCTCCCAATACCTTATTTTTCATACACCATATGCCATTCATAGTTTTTGTGGATTTTTTAGTGGTTTGGTGATTTTTGGTTTTGGTTGTGGGGTGGGTCTTTTCCTTTTAACAATCTTACTTGCTAGCCACTTTAGCAAAACAGAGTACTCCAAATCCACCAAAACTGAGATTCTAGACCTTCACAAAAACTATGTTTTTCATTGATCTTCTGAGCACTTCCCAGCTCTCAAATCAGGACAACTACTTATGCATTTTTTCACTCCAACCTCTACAGCCTCATTTTTAGCCAGTTTTGCGTTCCTTCCATTCTCTGATTTCAACAGAAATTCTCTGATTTCGACAGGCTACCTCAACACTACTTATCACAGGACTGCTCAGCATTTTGCATGAACGAGATAAACTCATAGGAACATACAGAACACCTAGGATGCACTTAATACCACAGGACAATTTCAAGAAGTTCTCTCGGGCATTTTCCAAACACGTACAACTCGAGTGGGATCACAGGCTTTTTCATACACATTAGTAAGCTCCTAAGACCAGCTTTTTAGATGCCAGTCACCAGAATCTTTTGCATGAAGAGCAAGCTTACTAGACAGATGTCACTGGGTGTGCATCTGTGCTACCAATTTTCACTCACTATTGATGGGGCTCAAATCTGAAGAAACACAATGAATTAGAAAAGTTCTATAAGGTATAACGTTTCCCTCTGTCACCGCAATGCGGTTCTTAAGAAATCTTAAGAAATTAAGTAAAAATATTACACACAATATTTGCTTATTGGTTTTGGACTGTTTGTAATCTTGTACTAACTTTTTATTTAAATACTACTGAAATCCAGATATTCTTCACAAGAACAGTTAGTTATTTCACCCTATTTTCTATTTTGAATTCTGTATTCAATTTTGTATTTTGTATTTTGAATTTTGTATTTTGAATCAAGTTATTAAGAACTGTTATTCGAAGCAGTTACCTTGGTTCTCCAAAATTTTGCTTGAAACTCTCCAAAATGTTAAAGGCAATAGAAAGAAATTGTGACATGTGTTCCATTTCCCTTTTTCATCCTAGTAACTTCTGGAATTCAAAAAAATATCTCCAATACATGTAACATTTTAAATATAAATATGACCAGATTGCATCATTATGCCAACCTCTGTTAATCACACCTGAAATTTGTTTGTTGGTAACATCTTTGTAAATCAGATGAATAAAAAGAAAGTCGAATGTTAAAAAAATCTGCACACTGATTTGCTTTTTTGTATACACCAGAAAAGGAACAACCCAACACAGATTACAGCAATAAAATTATCATGGCCTTTTGTAAAAAGTTAGGGACAAATACTTGAAAACTGACAAAACAGCCGCATATGTATGTACACTTAGTACACGAATGAAAGGTTTTGATTATTGATGAGCAAAATATGAAAGTAATTCTCATTGTTGCATTCAAGAAGCAACGAAGGTGCAAAGCAGGGTAAAGTGTCTTTGACAAGTGTGCATTGATGCTTGCTTGATACCTGGAAGATGAATTACAGTTCTATTAATTCAAGTCGGCAGATTGGGCTTGGCAAGCATAATAGTGAGATAGCTTTCATGACGTGTTGAGCTGAGGGACCATAACCCACAGCACTCAGGATAAAACAATTTACAAATTGTCTGTCAGTTGTCTGTCTTCAATTCTTTAAGAAATCATGCAGGATCCTTAGCTAGAATGAACCACAATTAATTCCCTTTCTGTGTGAATTTCCTAAAAACCTCATGATTCACCTAGTGTCAGCACTCTGATAAGCTAGGAGCAGTGACAGAAGTTAAAGTCCAGCTAATAGTATGAAAACTGGCCTTAAAATCAGAACACCATTACATCTGTGATATAAGTGGTTTATAAAAATCAGTATGTATCAATAAGTATGAATCCTCTATACAGCTCATATGAATCACACACTGTAAATTCATTTTGATTAACTACTTATTATCTGTATTGTCTTTCGTTTATCATTTGGGATTAAGTACAAACACCTAAACTAAGGCGATTTGGGAGGCTTGCAGCTTCTTGATTTAATTCCATTACTTCTCTATAAGTAGAAAGCAATTCAGTCTGAAGTGGGACTTATGCATTATTCCTTTACAGCTTCTCACCAACACCACTGTTCAATTCTTAGCATTCAATGTATTCTGATTTTATAATTTCAGTACAAAAAGTGATGTACACTTTTTTTTATTTTTAAATTATGTAGCTTAAGAAATGTCCAGTAAGTACATGATTTTTTAATTTCACAATCACTAACTATCAAAAAGCAACTTTTTTCCCCCATAACTGGTAAATTAATCAGCCATTGTGTCATGAAATTACAGGTTGTAAAATGTAGGAAATATCACAACTTTCTAACATCATATTATCTGTATACAGGAAAACTGTCACTATTTAATATATGTTAACAAGAATGCCAAGCACTTACACCTAATTAAAGCTATACATCATTCTAGGTAATTTGTAATAATTAAGAAGAATTACCACCCTAAATAAGGCAAATAATATTATTTCAACTGAAACTTGAAGTCTGAATTCAAAATCCCAAAATAAACTCTTGGGAATGCAAATACGCCTTTACACAAACTGTTTTCTTTAAGTATGATATAATTTATGTAATGAAATAAATCTATGCTGTTAAAATATTTAGCAGAACTGAGAATAACGAGCAGAGATAGGATTAGTTTAATTAGTTTACTGAACTGGAGTTCTTATAGTGGCTAAGTGTGATATATTAGCTTTTGTCACTTGGAATAAAAAAAGAGGTAATTAGTTCTCATTCAAATATATTGTTTTCTTTGAAAAAGGAATTGTAATATTTTAGCCTGCATAACAGAAAATAATACATGGAGCATAAAAGTTATCTTCCAAGAGTACATCTATGATAAATAAGAAGAAAAAAGAAAAACCCTAAGTATTCAGAACTGTAGTCTTGACTACGTAGGTTTAATGTGCACTGGTGTAACTCCACGGTTTCAAATGAAATTACAACTACTCAAATTGCACAAGTCCATTCATTGTTTATCTCTGCCTAATTTAATAGTTTGTAACAATTTTGTCTCTTTATTCAGCAACTACTTTGTTACACAGAAAATCCTGTACTGTTGTACTAAATCAAGGCTTTCACCAGACTGACTCAAAATTAAGAAAAGGAATGCCTTCCTCAATAATATTTACTGCTGAATCATAAACATATCCATTGCAAGGTCAGGATCAAATTTGATTTCTGCAAAAGCAAGAAAAATAATACTTAAATATCCTTTTATGGAGTAAGTACTATTTCACAGCCAGAAAACTATTTAATGTAATTGTACATTTCTGAAGGCAGCTGTATGGAACATATTTAACAGGGAGTAGAAAGAAAATGTTTTATCCATCTTTTTCAAGAACATGGTAAATTTTAATTTTCTCTATTAAGAATGGGAAGATTATTTCAATGAAGCAATATGACTGTATTTAAACTCAAATCTAAAGGCCCAAGAAATTAACCTTCTGTAACATAACTGAAAACACACCCAAAGAAATACAAAAGAAACTGTGGTAACACAAAGATGGGAGCAGAAGGAATACAGAGAAGTGAAAGTCTTGAAAAACAATTAATGTATTTTTCAATTAATACAACAAAGAAGTTATAAATGGACCAAATTTAACTTTACTTTAAATAAGCACTCAGAAAGGGGAAACCCTCTGCTGTAGCACAGTGAAAAGCCTCAGGCATTAGTATTTTAACACATGCCATCTATCATTTAATTTTGCTTTTTTGGAACAGTATTGTTGCAAATGTGGGAGCTTTTTAGCATTCTGGATTGTAGAGTTTGGATGATTCCATATACAAGCTTCAAACAGTCCCTAAATTGAAATACAGCAAGTCAATCATGAAAGAGATGAGTTCTCCCACTTTTTATATCTTCCAGCCATACAGACTTACACATAGCACTTCAGCCAGGAATTCATAATAATTCTGAGAACATAAGAAATACAGCTTTTACTTGGGTTCAGTTAGACTATTTATGTTGATGATTTGGACTGAACAATAACATAGAAACTGAGCTCTGTGGGGCACAAGAAATGTAAAAGTCATACAAAGCCTTCACTCTTCATGTATTTGTCAACGTTTCCTATTTGTATCTCACTAACCTCAGACGTTCACCTCCCAGATGATTTTGAAAACTAAACCCCATATTTGGTTCAGAATGGCAGATGTGCCAAACTTAACATCACGATATTTTTAAAAAAGCTTATTATGTTAAGTGAGTTGTCATATTCCTGTAAGGACAGTGGGCACTGAATCAGTCAGTGGGACTGATTCATATATCTTAGAAAACCATCCCTGTATTACTAATTGGCAAGTTGAAATATCCAAAAACACCTCATGCGCTGCTGCTGCTGCTGTTACTGAGTCTGGAAATAGGCTTCTTCTGAACAGATAATGCAGGGCCCAGAAATTGATAATGTGAAGTATTACATTGATCTGTTAGATTTTAAGGAAGCTCCATTATAGTACTATTTGGAATTCTAAAAATCAGCACATTAGTCATGGATATCATAATGAAGACAGGAGGGAAACTATACAATTTAATTTGCATCTTTTAATTGTAAAGTCCGAGGGATAAATTCAAAAGAAATGAACTTGCTGCATGATACAATGAAGATAATCAAATCAGAGATGATTTAATAAAACCTAAGCACACAGTTTGGTATTCAAGAGACTGATACATAATTCATAAAGTTGCCACATTGGGTCATTAGGTCAAATATATTAACTAAGTAGTAAGTTATTCTGAGAACTGGCTACGAAGCTAAAAGATTTTTAAACATGAACACTGAGCAAAGAAAAAGCTTTTTGCCTCATTTCTAATTATTACAACTGACTGTTTACTACATGCTTTGCATGAAACTGCAGACTAAACTGACATTTCTTGTTTTGTATACATACTTTCTTATAGGCACTCGTTCACCTCATCTCATTCCTCCCCCCTCTAAAGGAAAATACAGTGGGCTTTGGATATTCATAGTAAAAATTCTGAAATCACTAGAAAGTACACAGGATGATGGAATTCCCTTTACAGTTATCTGTTGGCAAGGATGTGATACAACATTGGCCCATACATTACAATTCTAGAGATAACACTAATCCCCAGGTGCTGCTCGGAGCACTGACTCAACAAAGCTTTACTTGTTATCTATAAGAGAGAGAAGGAAAGGAAAAAAAAAAAAAAAAAGAAAAAAAAAAAAAAAAAGAAAAAAAAAAAAAAAAAGAAAAAAAAAAAAAAAAAGAAAAAAAAAAAAAAAAAGAAAAAAAAAAAAAAAAAGAAAAAAAAAAAAAAAAAGAAAAAAAAAAAAAAAAAGAAAAAAAAAGAAAAGGCTTCCCTTTCCTTATGGAGCTACACAAGGATAAGGGTGTACCGTAAGAGTATCCAGCCCTCAGCACATAATGACATAGAGGTGGCCAGAAAAAGCGACCTATGGAGACACTCACTTTCTGTCTGTTTACAGTGTGAAAGCTAAGCCTGGGTAGGAGTCCTTACAATGCAAGTACAGCACTAGCACTACAGTCACTACTGCTGCTCCGCTCCCCTCTCCCAGGACTGACCACCAACTCAGGGGCAGAATTTCAACACTCATTTACGGCTCCAATAGTCAAGTGAGATTCTCACATCTCTGTCCCCGAGACCCCACTAGGTTTGTGTATTTTATTAAGCCAGAACCAGCTGAAGTTCTGAGTTGTGCCAGGAGGGAAGGCAAGGCTAAAATTCCTCCCAAGAATTAAGAGGACGGAACAAGACAGTTACAAAGACAGAATACAATGAATCTTTACAAAAAATCCAGAGGCTCAACTATACATAATATTCTTCTGACAATTATAAAAATCCCTTTCAATATTTTTTTTTTTAAATGTAAAGAAAAAAAATTAACGATTTTTGGGAGAAATTCTTACAAGCTCAGCAAGGTCTACCTGCACCCCCAGAACTTGCACCCACTTGTTGGAGAACAAGTATGTTTCTCTCTCCCAGAAATAATACATTCTGCTTCTTAAAACAAATCACCTACATAATCTATTTTAGGTAGCTTGTCAACACAAACATTTTGTCTGTGTGGGAAGAATAACTTTTAATCCCCAGGAAAACAAACTAAAAATTTAGGACTCGGAGGCACAAAGAAGATGGGATCACTTGGAGGGAATTAGTCGAGTATATCAGTGAATTATAGAAACCTGTCAAGTTTCTCCACTACAAATAGTCTTTGACCTAGTAACAAATTCTTTGTTATCCCACAGCTATAATCTCATTTTATAACAAGGAGGTGACACAACGATGGCAAACCTCAACTGAGGGGAACCTCCTCATGCAAACAAAGACCACTTCTTGACTGTCCCCAAGTAAACTACAATTAGTTTTCAGTTTTGCTTTTGTTTTATAGTTTGGTGTAGGAAGGAAGGGTGCATTCTCAACCACAAATCTTGGCAGCAAATCACAGGTAAAATCCTACCTAAGCTTAGATAACTGTATGATGTTCCTGCAGGGACTCTATTCAGTACAGCGTAATGATAATTTCAGAGTTATGCTCTGTTACGACACCTCCGTTGGTGACAATGATGTACTTTCTGGCTTGAAGACCCAAACACATCAGACCACAAGATTCTAATTATATCGACGCATATGAAAGCAGATGCTGACACAGCACTAACAAAGCATCAATTTCTTCAATTTAGTCAAGCCGTAACAGAAATTGCATATAATGAAAATACATTCTTATATTTTTTCCAGTTACATATATTTATTTATATCCATTCTATTAGAATAAATATAAAAATAATAGAATAAATATAAAAATAATACGATCACATCAAACTTCAATGTAGTGTGCATTCTTTGTCCATAAATCCGCACACAATGCAGACACCAAAAAACATGTATCAAGCGTTTGTTCACTACCTCATTTCCAGCACTCAACTGATAAGAGTGTGGCTGCTGGAACAAAACAGATGGACTCCATAGTGGTATTACAGGTTGAAGGTCAAACTTGATGATTAAAGTAGCCCCTTCTGGACTTCTGTCGTATGTATTTTATGGAAAACAGTTGAGCGACACTTAAAACACATCTCTTATCTGGAATTAGTCTGTATTCATACCCTTTCTTTTAAGATTATGAAAGGAACTGATTTAGCTTTTAATAACTGTTAAAACAGAATTGCTCAAAGAATCCAATTTTCTGTGAACTGAATTGTACAATGAAATCGAAAGTAATGTAAGATACACCATAGTATCACCAAAGCTCTTACAAAAATAACCAGAAGACTTAAATACGATTTTCTTTTTTCCTCTTAACTTTCACTCTATTAAAAGATACAAAATCCAAGAAGAGATACCAAGTGATAGAGGAATGGACTCAAGAAAATGTGCAATTCTCTGGGTAATGCAACTTGTGTATATAGGAGGAAGTACAACAACTACTTGAAAAGCTTTTCTTCAGGCACGGTTCATGCTTTCCACTGTAGAGTCATCAATCGCATGACTCTACTCTCTTGTTTACCCACAGTTTTCAGTCCGTGTGACTGAGGATGAATCAGACTCTCGCACATGAGCACGAGACCAAGGGAAAAAAGCAACTGCACGGTTCCGTATGTGCCTCTACAGAAAGAAAACTCACGGCTAATACAGCAACACTTAAACACAGACATCTAAAAGCAAAACCTGGAGGTGTTAGGGTACTTGCACAGTTTTAGCCATAAGCAAATCTCAAAATATATTCTCACCTTCAGATACTACTTTAAACTACTTTTACTTACAAGTGCAACATGACACTAATACTGATTTTCAAATAAAGCAATAACCCTCACAATAACTAAATGATCACAGCAGTTGTTACCAAACTTTTAGTGTCTATGACTAATAGTAACGCATTTAAAATTGCAAACTGTGCCTGGCTGCTCAACTAAATTTAGCTGACTAGTAATTTGTTCAGACCACAAATGCACATCCCTTGAAGTTATTAAATTATACCATATTATACAGTATTAAAATGTTTCTCCTAATGCAACTTGCTGTAATTAAACAAGAGTAAGGAAAATAAACTTTAACTGAGGCTGAGTTGAGAAACGTTCATGACCATTCAGGACAAGAAATCCGTGGACAATATGCAGATTTTCTGTCCTCTATGAAATAAGAAATAATATCATTGTAATTTCCACGTTGAAAAACCCAACCAAACAAAAAAAGTTTAATGTGCTATATTTAGTTTGTAACATTTTTGAGGAAAACGGTTTTTTTTAATTAATTTTATTTATTGTGACTTAAACAACCTTCTTGCGTAAATTGACTAAACTCAACTGAGGCAAATAAAAAAAAGACACCTGGCCCACTATTTTGCTGAGCTGTGGAGACTTTTTTGGGACTACCAGTGTCTTAAGAGAAAAGCTAAGGGATCTTCGCAGAGTTTTATCTGAGGGTCATCCTAGACTCTTCCAAGGCAAAACATTGCCTTTATAGTGCTGCAAAAGCGAGGAAAAAATAGATCAGGTATGCACAGTCACGCTACATGTGGGCCAAGATACTCACACTTTCAAACAATGCTGCTGAAAAGTCTTCTGCCCTTAACATGTATTCTTGGCTGCCAGCCCATGCCCATCTGTCTGCAATGGCACGGTGCCATACTCGAATTGCTATGACCCTAACTGAATAATATGACAAGGAGATTAGATGAAAAGTCCACTGACAACTGCATACACACCAACATGTCTAAAATCACTCTTTAGAGAATAAACTTTCCACATTTGCAAGATACTTTTTTCACAGAAAACAAAGGTTTCAGTATTCAGGACAAAAACCAGCAATATGGATGTAGCAAACAAACAAAAACGAGTTTTCAGAGTTATCTGGAAGTTTCCTAAAAAACTTCTTGCTTCGAAAGATTTGTTCAGTATCTGCCTTTTCTTTCAAAACTTGAAGCTATCATTTGTGAGTTAAGAAGAAAGGCTAAAGCTTCAGATGATTCAGAAGGGAAGAAGTTGTATGCTCCTCCCTTTTCTTATAGTAAAGTATTTCCCAGCAAAGCACAACTGAGCATTGAAGTTACTTTTGAGTCAATAGCACTACTGAATTTTTGCCTAGGATATAGAAACATCTCATCTTAACAGTTCCTATTACCCATTTTTTAGTAGAATTACTGCAAACTGCTTTCATTTCATATAGTCTTGCCTGTCATTCCTGCACAACAAGGACTGGGGATTTAAAAGCACTAAAATGCGCCCTACATTTGTATCATTCTGCAATACCAGAGTCAGCCCACAAATAAACACGCTCTGGGTACCTGGCACTTGGTAGATCCTGTCCTTTTCCGTACGGGTTTTCCTGGAAAGGGAGATGGGCTGAGAACCTGCAAATCTGAGCATGAATGCAAAGACTAGAAACCCGCAACTAGATTCCTACTAGAAACTGCTTAAAAGAACCTCCCAGATAGCTACACATTCTGAGTGTAGCTCCTTTCAAATAAATGTTATAAAGTAATAGGGTGTTCTGCTGAAGTAAATGCAGTTTTGGGCAACCTTTGTTTTGGTTGGCATTTTGTTCAGCATGCTTATGGCTATTCATATGCATATGTGAGACTATAAAAAGAGAGCATTTAAGAAAAAGCAGACAAAATTTCTATTTGGCTGAAAAATCAACATAAAAATAATCAGTCTAGAGGAAAACAGTGATTTTCCATTGGTTCACTCCTACGATGGGTAAACCTCACATTTTAGCAGGTCTTTTTAGAGGTTTAAAAGGTTTTATAGGTTCAAACTTGGAATGAAAAGTCACACCATCGAAACACCACAGATGAGCATCACTGGCAGTTATGATTCAATCTAAAGTATATCTTTAGAAAGGCAAATTGAAAACATTTAAACCAACACTATTTTAAGGTCTAAGAACTTTCAACTCCTATGCAATTAGGTTGCATAGATACTTAAGAACTTAAACAAGATAATGGTTTTGTTTTGTAAGATTTTAGAAAAGTCTGAAATTGAGATTTGGCAGTATATCTGCTGGCATACCTATCCCACATTTGCTGTATATTTGAAGAATGCATATTCTCATGTCTCTACACAAATATTTTGTCTAAACTTAGAAATATGCAAGTCCATATTGATCTTTGTAAATTCAAAATTTCTGAACCTTCAGATAAAAAATTCTAAATAAACCTTAATTTCACTACTCCGTCTAAAACCAAACTTGTCTCCAAAAAATACACCTTATGAAGCATTCAATATTTCTGTAAATTAAGTGCAATGTATTTCTCCATAAGCACCTTGATGATTGCTTTGTAAAACAGCAGAAAAAAATATTTTCCCAAGACTCTTCAAGTTCTGAAAATGTCTAGTTTGTCAAAAGACTGTTGCAAAAGGATGGCAGCAAGCACTGCTTCGTGGATCGAGAAGCTCTGAACCATAGAAGGCATCCAAATCACCTAACTTAGGCAGCAGAAGCTGAATCTGTCACAAGTCTGATAAAAGCATTACTTGTGAGCCCTTTGCACACTCCCAGAGTGGCACAAACCCACAGCTGGCAATACACTTACAGAAAAGCGTTGCATTTCTAGCCGAAGCTTGGGAAAACACTTCAGACTGCAGAGAAAAAGCTATTATCAAGAATTCTAGAAGCCAAGTAGTAGTTCAAAAAATTAATACATCCAACTTCTGCAGTCTTTTTTCTTCCAGTTGAAGCTGGAAAATATTGACTGCTTGTTTTTATCTCCAATAGCTGCCTTTTCTTTTAATACAAAAATGCCTTATATTTCCAAATTGCAAATAGCATCCATTTAGCATCAGGTATGACTTTGTTTCCAAGTGTAAGAGGTTTCAATGCAAGTTCAGCATAAAAATCCATTTTAAATTTTGCTTTCACATTAATAACTGGACTTCTTTTTGCCCCAACAACTCACAAATGTCAAATAACTAAATAACACAGGCACAGTAATAGCCCCAAACCCAATAAAGAATAAAGTAGCCTTTCTTGCCTGTCAGAGGACCCCATTTTCTATTCTGAGCAGGCAAGCTGAAAGCACTGCTCTTCTGTCATTCCTTGACAGTTATAGACTAGTTCTGCACCTTATTAAAGATTAAGGTTTGCCCAGGCACTCTCTTTTGGCCATCTCCTGTCCACAGTCCAGCATTTATTACAGGAGAGCTAGAGATTAGTACCATATATTCTGCTTTGAAAGAACACCATACCTGAAAATGAGGCCACGTAACCAAATGTCACAGAGCAATTCAAGAAGCACTCAACGAACGAACACAGTATTTCACAAACTTTAATCTTTCTAGATAATCACATCCTTTGGGTTACATATATAACTGATTTTTCTCATTTGGGTTATTTTTTGTAAATTCTAAAACATAGAGTAAAACTGGTAACACTATGCCTTTTTATGATGAAAAATACATCTCTGGGTTGTTAAAAACATTATGAACACAATTATGCAAGAATTGTGTAAGGCCCTATTAAATGTAAACATTTGCTACTCGATTTTAGTTTGATACAAGTATGTTGCAGCAAAAATTCACAAGCTGAGCCACTACGTAAGAAACCTGTTGTAGGATTTCTGCAGAACACTGTCCCCCAGACTATTTAGCAAAGACCATTATCAACCCTTAACCTTTCTTAGAGGCCACCATGGACAATCATCACCCAATTTTTAACCAAAAGCATTATAAAGTCTGCGTCGTTCTACGGCACACTTAATGCTGTCATCGGGACCACAGTTTGAAAAACTGTTTGGTAAGATAAGTATTTTTAGTAGCACTGCCAGTTAATTGTAAACTGATGTCCTAAAAATATTCATTTAATATCATCACACATTTCCAGGTTACCATTTTACTCCCTCTAACATCTGAAGAGATGCTGAAAAGCAATTGCAAATGGCCAAGTGGTCAAAACTGGAAATAAACAAAAACTTGTTCCATTACAGAGAGCTAAAAATAGAAAAATACACTCTTTAAATGGTTTATGGTGGTTTCACTTAAGCATTTTGTTTGAGAACAGATAAAAAAATATAATATCCTTGCACTTCACATGTGAACTGTTAAGCAGTATAAAATTCTGTATATTGCAGCAAAATTTTACATGAACAAATAAAAACTTCTAGAGTATTAGAAAGGTCTAGCGTATCTTCCACGGATGCTACATCAATAAAAGCATGACAACCTGAAACCTATTAAAATGCAAGAAATGAAGACAGGGAATTCCGCTTGCTTAAGAGTGTAATCCTTTTTTTTTTTCTGTTTTTTAAATATTGATAATATATGGGAAAGTCTTATCTGTTCAGCTTTTATACTAAGGGCTTTGTTCACTCAGGATGTAAACCAGCAGAATTTCACTCAATTAATGAGTCCATCAATAGGTTATAAAGAATTAGATAGACTAATGTCAATTTTAACACAGGAAACTTATCAGTCAACTCCCAAGCACTGAAGAGTTGGAAGAAGACTCCCTCTGCTCCAGGTACACATACATTTCTTTTGACTGTTGTACACCACAAGTACACAGCCAGCCTTAGGTTTACCTGACATTACATTCACTGAATCAACCATATTCCTACCTTTCTAAAAAGAAAGATCCATCAAGGCTTCTTGACTCTTAAAAAGTTCTAGGGCTTAGGACCAGCACCGTGAGGAACGCTGTAGCCCTACAGTTCCACCCAGTGCACCGCAGTGTGCTGGTCACTCAGGGCAGTGAGAGTGACAGTGTATTGTCAACACGGTGTTTGGTATATTGGAAAAGGACCTAAATAGTTAGAGATCACACTCATAAGTTGGTAATGACACTATGAACGCAGTCTGTTTGTTATTAAGACAGAAATTAGAACACTGAGATTCTATCTGCTCAATTATTTACTACTCAATATGATAAACATGCTAAAATGTTATTAAAACCTGTGTCCTAGGAACACAGAAGTTCATTTATTGATAGCATATATAGCAACAGATTCAAGAGATTTCCTTCAAAATCACCAGAATATTCTTCCAACACACTTTTCCTCAGAGAATCAAATCAATACATGCCTTTCCCAGCTAGCAATTTGGTGTAGCTTTCCAGTAAAGCATTTGACAACGTATTCAAGCCAATTAAAGACTACACTGTAAAAATAACTAGTGACTGTGGCATCCTGGGGTGGGAGGGAAGAAAGTTAAACAGAGAAAGAAAAGCAAAACACAGAAGAATATTCCACAGTTCTAAAACAATTATTTGCTATTGATGTAGAAATATCATTATTCTCAGTACGAGTCAAAATGCATTAGCATTCCATCTGCCAATGCTGCAGCAACCATTTTTCTCCATTTCTGTTTGACCTCAAGCCTTTTATGCATAAATGTCAGGGCTCTTTACAATTAATCATGTCTACCACAGACTAATTGTGGACAACAGTAGTGCAATTAACACAAATTTGCTTCAAATATTCATGAACATTCAAAAAGCATTCAATGACACAAGTGTTAGTTACCTAACCACAAAACCTGACAATTTTTTTTTCTTCGGCTTTCAAGCAGCCTCTGCATCAGGGAGCTAAGTATGCCATCTAGGGTGATAGCAAGATTAAAAAAAATGATCTACCAAATCTGAAAATAAGATTGCTTCACTGTTACTTGCTAGACAGATATGCAAGGAAGAAACAAGCTAAGTAACAAATATGAAAAATATTGCTCTTAAGAGTGAGGTAATTCAGTGAACATAAAAATGCTAAAATACATTTTGTATACTAAGAAAAAGAAAAATTTTCATAATTCTACCTTAATGAAATTAAGAAAAAAATTATTATTTCTAAACCCTATTTAAAGAAAAGAAACAAAGCAGTCTTTACAAATTATGCAACAATTAGACCTGATTAGTTGTCTTGATTCATTCTTAATACTATGCCTGGTACTTTTTTTGTATCTCACTGAGGAATTAATAGCAGAAGTCTCCCTAACCATAGAAAGCCATTTGTAAAGCCTGACCTAAACACAGCAGATGTAATAGACTTGCCTTTTTTTTAAATACATGCTTTACATTAAAGAATTTCTTGGACAGTTGTGCTATTTCTAATCAGGCCCCATGGCAAATATTCACCAATCCTCACAGGAATAAACTATTCTCACTTCAAACAATTGTTACAGTTTGAATCCAATTGACTCTAGACAAAAGTACTGAGATAATCAGCATATTAAAGCCAACACTATAACCATATGTTAATTATGTAAATGATTCATTTTAATCAGCTAGAACCATGTAAAGAGTTACAAGGAATGCAAATGTAGGGAGTTATTAAAAATCTCATTATTATTCATCTTGGTTCCATGCGTGAATGTATCCATCCAAACAGATGAATTAATAGTTAGATGAAAGATGAAAGAGCTAGAGGGGAAGTCTGTGGGAAACCATCTGTCTTGCTTCGTATCCCTCCCAGGCTTCAACTACACTGCAACAGCTACATGGAGAACAACCCCAGAGAAGAGCACCGACTGTCTACACAGCACCTCAACCAGTAGGCAATGCTTCTACAAGAAATTTGGAAAAAACACAACACTTATCCATTCCCAAACTCGTACCTTCAGCAGGTCCAGAAGGTGGAAAGGGAAACCTGAATGGTAAGTTCAGATGAACTGCTACCGGAATGTGGTTCCATGCCGACCAAAAAAATACAGCAAATAGTGATTTATACAAAGGTTCTGGAGTACTTCAAAGACTTTTTCTAAAGAAAGCCATCTTACAATTGTCAATTAGATGCTATTGAGGAGCTACTGTGATTGGGGCCCATATTAGTATCTGAACTGCTTGTCTCAACTTCAGCAGAAACCCTGTGTGTGGGAAATACAGAAATCCTTTTAGAGAACGTAAAGATTTTTACAGTATTGCTAGTTCTTCCAAGGAACATGGGGTAACTGCTATTAAGTCTTAATTCTGGAAGAGCTGTCTTTTTATTTATCCCATTCTCCCAGTTCCCTGTCCAAAGAAAATACATTCCACACAACAGTTATTTGCATGAAGGAAAGGATCAAATGGCATTGTCATTCCTGATTGAACCACAATTTTGCCAGTCCTCTCAACATAGCGCAACTGTGTCTACTATGTAAGGAAATAATAATTAGCTGGAAAGGTAGTGCTTAAAGCCACAGAAGAAATAAAAGCGTTGGCATGTTTAACACAAGTAGGCATGCATTTGGGTAAATCCACCCTGCAATTCTTCATGGATTTTAGATAGCATTTTTTTTTTTAAATTAAAAGGAATTTACGTTTTAAATCTTTGGTTAAAGCCAGCTACCACTACTCTGCAGACAAAACTCAAACTCCATAAACAAAATGTACAAAGACCACAATTAAAGTGTTTAGTTCGTTATAACATTAAAAAATATGTACTTTTAAAATAAATTATTTTCATTCTAATAGAGTTAACAGAAATAATTTTTAAAATATGTTTGTCAGTTTTCAGAAGCTTTACAAATCTTTGTTCTTCATACTGTAATTCTTTCATGTTTTCCTGCCTGATGTCTCCTAATGCAGTTTCAGTCGAATCATTCTATTTTTGATCTTTAATCCTTTTATATGTTTTTTCTTTGCTTACTCTTGCATGCCTTTGTAGTTTCTGTAATTGGGTCTTTGCACCATTTTAGCAGGGTTTAGCACTGTGCAGCTTGTCAAATTTAAGTACAAGTGAAAATAATCTATCACTGGTATAATAAATAAGCAAGTAAATTCACATATCACCAAGCTAAAGTGAATGTTTGACACAAAAAATTGTAAACTGCAATCCCCCTCTCTCATTCTACAAAGACCAGTGAAGCTTTTATCCATTTTGTAACGCCCCAAAAAATGCAATTGCACAGAAAGTACTTTAGATCACTAAAAGTTTATTAAAAATGGCTAGATATGTGCAGTGAAATAAGACTTCACTAATTTCTTCTTGAGGTGCCTGTATAAATTCAAGTTAGGGAAAAGTGTTTGACAGCTTTGCAACTATTGACTGACATTCTTCAGCAAAGCTTCACTGATTACAGAGCATGATTTAAACACATCCTGGCGATAATAAACAGAAGTAGTGAAAAAAGAGTAAGCCTACACCAACTGAAATAAAGAGAGCCAGTATTTTTTAATCATATGACCAATCTTTGCTGCTTTTAAAAACATTGTAAACTCTACCTTATTGAGAAATTTCAGTACACTCTTCAAGTATGGAGTATTCAGCGTTTCATATGTTTTTTCGGTTCCTGGTGATATTTACGTTTCACAGAAACGTTCATACAAAATAACTGGTAATCTAGATACAACCTTAGAAAACAGTGCCGCTTTCCAGCAAGTCCTCAGAGTTCAGAATTATACACAAGTTCTTTGTACGAGTCTCCCAAAGAACACCACTGTTGAGGTATTTTATCATGTATGCAACTACCTAAAAATCTGTCCCTGAAAGGATGAAATCAGCTGTGAGATATTTCATGAAATGAAAATACATGATCCATGATAAGCTACAGAAGAAATGGATCTCTCCTCACATGCTCCAGACAAAAGTCCTTCTGATATAATCAAATAGGCATGCATCCTAAGATATATACATGAGACAAAGTATAAAACATATTAAGCAAGCTGAAGGGAGTTTCCAGCCTTAGACCCATTATTTTGTCCACATTACAAGAATCACTTCCTATTTACGCAGGCATTGATGCATAAACCAGAGGAGAGGGCAGAATGGCAAAATCACAGTGAAAAAAAGAAACGGGAGAAAAATCATATTGATAATATGATAGCTTTAATTTGCTAGCATCTTGTTTACCATTATGAAGCTTAAGCAGAAGAAATCATAACCTTATTATTATACTCCCCTCTGTTTTTCCATGATGTAAGTGGAAAATTATATACAAACTTTATAAATATTTCTTAAAAAGTTGCTCTATTATCTGTATTTTGTGTCTGGGAGTGAGTCTTAAGGCACTCTTTCATCTTTATACATTTCTTACCACATTTTGACCGTTTACAAGCTCTCCCAGTGCTGGTCAGTAAGGAGGAGAGAAAGCTCTCATTCTTCTCTGAGATTACACAGTCAATTCTACAAGAACAAGACTCAGCAATGGTCATCTGGAGGCCCTCAAGAAGCGCTATGAGGTTCCACCACACTTACCTCACTCACTAAGCCCTGATTTTCTAACTGCGTTTATTTCTGCTCTGCACACCTCAACACATTAGCACTCTTGTGAATACCTGAAGAAAAAAAAGCAGGTCAGGGCAAGAAGATTCCTGAAAGTAGCAGTGTTGGTACGTATGTGGAGTTTGGGAGTTATTTTATACAAAGTGATACAAATAAAAACTGGCAAATAAATCCCACTTTGCTAAGGCTCACTTATTTAGCTTTACTTCTCTGTGTTTCTTTATCTCTCTGCTTTTTCAGACCATTTATCTGCATTTTCCTGATCACAGACTATTCTAGATCCATGCCTCAGAGTTTCAGATCCTATCACCAATATTATCACTAGGAGAAAACTAATGTTTGTTTCTCAAACTTGAGAAAATACGATTATATTAGTGAATACTCAGATCCTAATTCAGGAAAGCACGTCAGCGTGTGCTTTACTGTAATTTCAATGCCTCTTGAACTGGAATATCCCCAAACACATGCCAAAATACATTGTTTTACAGGAGGCTTTCAAATGAAAAATGGATTAATTACAATTTGTTATACATGACACTGTGGCTTTAAAAAACCTGAAGAGTATGTGTATTCATACCTCATTTTTTGTCACCTATCTTTAGAAACTTTGAAAATAGGATACATTTAAGATAATAATTCTCTAAAATACAGTTATGATTATCACGGGAAAATTAAGTGTGGGTAACACAATGGTAGCATATGTGCATTTTGCTGACTGTTAATGTAATCAGTTATCCCTACCAATAACACACATGATTACTGTTACCCACTGTGTTGAGGTTTCACTGTTGCTTTAGAGAAGACCGTGCTTTTCCTGTATCTAAATAGTCTGTGGCTTTTCTGCTGTGCACTGCCATAATGGTATCCACTCCAACAGTGGGTGTAATAGAAAGTGATCTCATGTCATACTAGTACAAAAAGCCACTCCTGTGCGCTGCAGGAGTTCAGTATCTCACATGTTAATGTAAATGCCATACAGTAAAATGAGGCTTCTTCATGCATTCCTGTAGTGACAGCGATTGATTGGGGCATTGTGACACTGACATAAATAAAATTTTTCAGATGGAAGGATCTGGGGCTCCTGTTCTTTGGACATTGAGAAGCACAGACTACATGCTTTGACAAAGCCAAGTGCAGAAACTGATACTGCCACACATACAGCAGCACCTCCAAATTAAGCCTCAGTTGAGTTGCTGATGAAGAAGGGATATGCAAAAATCAGTAAAGACCTAGCTTGTGCTTTAAATGTTTTTCCTCCTACTTCACAAAATTTGACAGCCAAAAACCGCAGACAAGGCTTCAGAGTGCCGATTATTTAAATAGATTACTTCACAAATGTCACTTTGCAAACACACAGGCAACATGATTGCTGTTTCTTTCAACACTGTATCAGTGTTGAAATAGACTCAATAAATGGGATTTTAAAAAAATCCAAACATTTATGAATCGTTTGAACCTACTGTACTGTATCTTGTTTACCGCTGCTCTAGGAAGCTTCTCTTAAAATAACGTGTTAAATCTCAGAGGGGTTATCCCGAAATGAAATTTTTAATAACAGCAAAATAAACTCATCCTTCACAGTGCTCTGTGTCTCATGATTTAGTGTTATCTCTCACCTCTCCTCCCCACTGTACATCTGTATCTACTAGCAAAATTTTATTATCTCCTACTCTGATTTCAGGTATCTGAAGGAAAGTTATGCTTCATACGTTATATTATGTTCTTCTCAAAAAGAGAAATTAGATATCTAAGTAATTCTGTGGATCTAAAAATCTTACCTATCATGTCTTGCAACTGTAGGAGGCTAAGGAAAACTCTAGAAGGAAAGACTGAAGGAATGAGGATGGCACTACACAAGAAGAGGAGGCTGAAGTTGCCATCACTGTCTTTAAGCACATAATGGCTGACTATGAAAAGGATGGAAATAATGCATTTTCTATGCCCACTCTGCGTAAAACAACAGTAAGAGGTTACATTACAAAATGAAAGATTTTAACTCAGACATTGGGGAAACAGTCCCATCTCTAGTAGAAGTGTAAGATGTCTGGAGAGGCTAGAGCAACCCTCTCATTCAAGATCTTAAGAACAGGGTCGACAAATATCTGTCAGGAATGACACAGGCAAAGTGGATCTTGCATTGAGGCAGAGAAGCAGTTTACATGATCCCATAAGGTGTCTGCCTTCCCTAATTTTGTCCATGTCTGTGATATACATCTCTTCTAGGAGATGGTACACTTCAAACTTCCTCATTTGTTTGTGGCTAATCTGCATTTTCAATCTTGCAGACAAAAACCCCAGCAGAAACCAGGGGTTAGAAGCAGAAATAGAGATAGAGAGCCTCGCAATGTCCCAACTTGAAGGGTAATCAAAGATACAAACAGTTTAGTAGAGTATCAGTGAAACTGATGCAATCAAAATTAATAGGACATCTAAAATAAGATTAAATATCTTCCAAAAGGTCTGGTTTAAACCTGCTACAGGTTAAATCCTGTAGCATGCATGTTCAAGAGGACAGATTGAATTATCCTTCCTGGCTTGAACATCTTTGACTCCGTGGATCAGAAATCTCTCTTCACAGCAAGAAAAACCTTTTTATATAAGTGTATATATTTACTTTCTGATTCTGAAAATAAATAAAATATGGTAACAAAAAAAATACGGAAGTTAGGTTTTGTTACATTAGAGGAATTGTTTTCATCGAAAAGCATGGAATCAATTTTTAACAAAAACGTTTTGTCCTGAGACAGAGAGAGAAAAAGAACCATTACACATTTGACTTGATTTTTCTATTTTTGCAGTAGGTAATTTATATTCAAAGTCTCCTGTCCTGTTAGAGAACAAATGTTAACTGTTAAACAAAGCCACAAAGTATGTACACTGGTGGTTGGGTTTTTTTTTTTAAACATGCCTAAAAAGGCCTGGGGGGTAATTAACACTAACTGCCTTCATCTTCTTCTTGAAACACAGCTGCTATTTAACAAACAAACTTCCCAAAACCTAATAAATAAGTTTTACTTAAATTTATAAATTTTATCCTTCCCTCTGAGGAAATGCGCTGCTTCAGCAGAATTATGTATGCATACAAAAGAACAAAGCGGTAAATGTCACAAATATTAACAATGCAATAGGATCAGTATACAGTATATCATAGGCAAATTAATTCTTTAGTTTTAGTCATCAGGTTAGGGAGCTAGCAGTAAAATGGATGGCATTTTAGACAGTCCATTTGAGAATCACCTCATGAGCTTACAGGCATCATTCTCAAGGAATACTTCCACACATACTTTAAACACTTGCCAGTATACGGTGTTCCCTAAAAATATGTCTTGGATCTGTTTCTGAAAGTGTCTGATTCCCAACTCACAATCTATTTTTATGGTGTGGATGCCATATCTTGGCATATAGAATACAGAAAGTGAGAAACATGGGGTAAAAACTGCAATATTACAACAGCGTTACAGAATGGTATCGAGAAAATGAGGCGCTGGGCAGATTATTTGCTGTGTCAGAAAAGAAAAAGTGCTCAGAAACAAACAAACAAAAAGAATAAAACAATGAAAGGTGGGCTTAAATAATTACATCATCTGGCTCTGACCCAGAACTACTTTTAACTTTTTCAGGTACTTGATTTTAACTTCTGGAACTCAGGGAAGGAAAATCTCTACAATGGATTCAACTAAAAAACTGGAACTGTAAAACAAAAAACATCATCCCATCTATCCAGAAGCACAATACTACATATTTATTAATATTTTGAAATAATCTCTCCCACATAAAGTAAGATTCACCAAAGAATCACTGGAACCACCTCTTCTCTTCTTGATCTCCCATTTCTTACTGCAATCAAGAGAATAAAAATGCCTTTCTTGGGATTTTATTATTATTCTGCTACAGGAAGGCTTTTATTAAAAAAATATTTTGTGCAGTTCTGTAATAATGAACAAATAGTAATGCAAAAGATAAATTTGCAACCAGAAACCTTCCACCAGGAATATAATGACCTCAAGACAACTGTAGAACAGCATATAAAAAGTACATTTCACAGACACTTAAGCAAGAAAATGCTTCTTGTGGACAAGCACCAGAAATAAACACGCAGCCACGACAGGAGTTAACATGCACAGAATCATTTTCAGGCCCATGGAAAGGCCATACACTGTCTGGCAATGCTCTAGGTAGTCCTCAGAAGACCACCAGTTCCAGAGGACTAACACTGAGTTACATCAGACATTCTCCTAGGAACAAAGCCTCATTTTCAGAAACCCACAAGTCTCACTTTCTTGCCTTTATGAAATACAGTTAACCATATATCGCCATCTGCACAGGAGACTACAGCCTAGCATTCTCCCCATTGCTGCCACAAGATACTAAACCTTACTTACATCCATCTGAAGAGGAATTTAACAAAGTTATTATGTGGAGAACTAAGGCCAGAGAAAACCAGGGAATCAGTATATTGCACATTTATGTCTTATTACAGAAAAATAAGACCAGAATAGCAGACAGTTTTTAGAGTTCTCTTGCATATTTCAGTGAAAAGACTTACTGACTGCCCAGTAACTTTTTTTTTTTTTTTTTTTTTAAGGACCTGGCAAAGGGTTTTTTCTGTTATTAAAAGACAGGCATTACTGAACAGGAAAGCAATGTCTGCCTTGCATTTTTGTCTCCGCCTCCCCCCCCCCAAAAAAGGAAAACTCAAAAGACAACTGATATGAAACACCCACTGACATTTTTAGGTCAACACACTTTCCTAGCCTGTACATGATATTCTGATACAATAAAAATAGGCAATCACTGCAGTTTTTTGAGACACCAGGAACGTACGCTTTTCCAGAATGGCCAACTATAAAACGTTCAGTTATAATACATATCACGAAATATAGGAGCATTTTGTTCTCAGCATTTTTTTCAACAGTAGATGCTATCATATCATTGGAAATGACAAATCCCACTCTGTGCATAAACATGTCATACATGATTTTAGAAGTGTGCTGGTCTACAGTGCCTTCCTCCCTTCACTACCAGTACGCCTCTGAAATCAAAAAGTAACACACATTTCAGGCATAATATGCAAAAAAGAGGAAAATATATCCCTGCAGTCATCACGAAGAGTTGCCATCATAAAGCTGATTACAGCGACAATTAGACTGAATGTAGAACATTACAAGGCATAATATCACTAGCTTTTAAAGTCAGTTGGCAACATAATACAAAATGCCACTCAGAAATCAGATTTGAAGCGTTAACATCTCTAAAATGCATATGAAATTTTCTCATGGACTGAAAGTTCCTTTTAAAGATATAGTTTGAAGCACAGTGGATTGGGGCACAGACTCAGAGCTGTCAGTCAGGTCTCCTTATGTTTTTCACACAGTGACTCTCAAAAATCTACTAAAGATGAAAGTTCATATAAACTCCCTTCTTTCAAAATCTGTGCTTCCCTGTTGGGAACATATTCAGCAGACTTGGCTTACGGTACAGGATGTATATACTGGGCTTAATTGTGCCTAACAATCCTCTTGGCCAGTGGAAGGCATTTTGAGATGGGAAATGTGTATGAACATCTGTTACGTTTCCCTATGCCTGATTTTAACTGTTCCTTCATGGAGGAAGGCATAAAAATCAAAGCATTCATTTCTGCAGTAAAAAGACCGTGTACTCACTTCAGTCAATCCAGCACAGTATGTCAGTTAAAAATGGTACTTTGAGAATCCTGCAATGGATTTATTTCATTTCCTATAACAGCAGCATTCAAAAGGCTCGAGTGTGTTTTAACAACTTACGTCTAGAAAATAAGTCACCACAGGAGCCAGCGAAGACAGTTTCCCAGTACATATTGACTAATGCTATAATGAAACCGATCCATCTATTTCTTTTCTTACAGAATTAGTTTTGAAAAATTGCTTTGAATCAACAATTTCAGGTAACCTTTAAAGTATTTAAAAGTAAATCCTCACACACAATATTTTCTTTCATTTTACGTTTAAGATTCTAAACAAATAAACATGGAACTACATAGTGCCAGCTGTGCAACAATATGAACGGCAAACCTAAGAACTGATTTGACAGAGGATAAATAGAGAAGGAAGAACAATTTCTAAAGACTGGCTGGTCTTTTAAGGAGAACTGGGCCTAACCCTAGCTGCTGTGTTAGCCTTAAACCCTCTTCCGTTACTGGATCCAACTGGTGACAACTGTATCTAGGTAGTAAAGAGTGAGATGGATACTTATGTCTTAAATGGAAAGAGAAGACAAAGAGCACACAGAAGCTAGATTTTTAACGGTATAAGTTGGTCACAGAGAAGTTGAGATATTTTCAAGACTTCAAGTTTGCCTTATTCTGGTTTTAGATATTATAAGGCCAAAAAACCACAATGTTTTAAAAAAGCAATAGTAAGAAGTGTAATTTATTCCTTTACAGAAGGGGACAGTGCTCCAATTACACTTAAGTTCACTTAGTGAAAGGAAAGCTTGTGCTGTCTTTTCGATGTTCATCTCAGAACAGACTCTTGCATGACTTGTCACAACAGAACATGCTACATTGTTTGTTCTCCTTGGTCTGAGGACAAGGTAGAAAAGATTCCTGCACTTCTGGAAATAACATTCATTGGAACAGAGGGAAAAAAAACCTAAAAAGCCAGTCAAGCATTAAACCCACACTCCTGAAAATAAAATAAAACATAACCCTGTACACCTAAAATACACATCCGACACTTAGAGAATAAGGTACCATTTTGCATGGGGGGGTGTACACCCTCAAACTTTCTTTCAGGTAAGTGAAGCAGGTCCCATCTTAACCTCTCAATCCAGCATCCAACTGAGCCTAAGCACCTGAGCCATGCTTACAGAGAGAAGTGATCTCTAGGGAGAGTAAGGAAGGACTTCTCAGGTTTACTAATTCACTGAAAGCATCACACCACAGCTAGTAGTGAAAAAACGAATGATTCATTCTGTATTATTATCTACAAGATCACTCGCAGATACAGGAAGACCTGCTCTCCCTCACCTCTAGTCACCTTTTATTTTGCAACTACATATCATCTTCCTCGCTTTTGACCAACTACATGGTTCTATCTTTTAAAAAGCCTGACAATGTTGGTTTGGGATTTTTATTTTTTTTTCAAGCTGTTCTTATTACTCATTGGAATTCTCACGTACACTCAGGTTCTGATTTAATATAATTCTATGATTTTCTCTAGAATGGAGATTTTTCTCTTTCTTGCTCTCTAGTGTCAACATGATTTGAAACACACTTGTATATAGTATCACTGTCAGTGAAAACGAAGACAGTTGATGATACCTCCACAGTTGCTGGTAAGTTTCAGAAAAATCTATGTATTTGCATTGTGGCAGCTGACCTCTTACCTGGGTTAGATGTTTTACAGTTTACATGTTCAGATGGCTTGAGATGTATTTTATTGTATTTGCTATAGTCAAATGTTATGGAGAAAGTAAAGTGTCACAGACATTTATCATAGTAAAACAATATATAAACAACCTACCATTTCCTCCTCCATTACTTTTAAATTTTACTAATTAGCATACAGAAGGGCATTACATGCTTTTGAAGTAGTATAGCAAAGTAAGGACAGAGATATAACAAAAGTGTACTTCTAGCTCCACAAGATGAAAAGGCACTGGGGTAATGATAATTTCACCAGATTTTTAATCTCTCAGAATTAAAAACAAAACAAAACCCCAGCATAGATCAGATAAGTCCTCTGCTTTATGAGTACTTTTAGCTTAATCTTAATAAGTTGCTTTTACTCTAAGAATACTTTCCAATAACGTCTGAATAATGTTTCCTTGAAATGCACAATTTATTTAATTCAAAAGCCTCAAACAAAATCTTATAAGGCAGAATATGAACCATTCTGACTCTTGAATATATAAGCAAGAGACTTTTGCTTTCTTCTCAGTTTGATCAGCAATAAAGCAATACATGGATAAAAAAAAAATACTTTCTTTATTGATTTAATAAACCCATCAGAATTAAATAGGATTAATCATCCTCCAAGCTATCCAGCTCACGTATATCTAGCCACTAGAGGAAGAAAACCAACCAGGGTATCAGAATTTTCCCTAAACCACAATAATCTGAATCTCATGAAACACAAGTGGAAACTCTGATGCAGAAAACGTACCTGAATCAAATTCCTATCATCTATTTACAGTGTTCAGGTCCTGTCACCACACAAAAAAAACCACCCCAAATTTTTCAAATTATCTGTGAACCCTTCTTATTTTTGTAAACTTAAGACAGCTGTGATATCTAACTAGCCACATGTGATTCCATCCATCTCACCTAGTAATCGAGCAGTTCAAATGAAATTCCCAATTACTTCAGCTGACAGTATTTATAGTTTAAATTAAAACATCCTTACATTTTTTTTCTGCAACCTGGTCTACTAAAATAGACATTTCGTATATTTTTACAACACCTTCTTTAAGACCAGGTCTAAGAAAAAAAGTTACCTCATACCTCAGTTAAAAAAGGCAAGAAAGCAGATTAAATAAAATAAATAGATGTATTTCAACTGGGTTTCTAACTTTAGCTCATGTAACACAAGATAATTTATCAGAGGGTGTACAGGTAAAATATTCAAGAAAACTCCATAAAAATAGTTGTTCTATATTTAGATATAAAAGCATATTTTGATATGAGTTGTGTATCATTCTACCGAAAGCAACAGAACTTCAAAGTTGTATCTCCTGGCATAATCTGGCCATCAGAATTTTAATTACTGATGATTATGCATAAGTCAGAAAAAAAATCAGCTGAAATTCCAGATCCTTGGAAATAGCCGTATCAGCTTGCTGTCTTCTAGTTAGGGAAGTCAAATTAAATAATCTGCTTTTGCAGTGAATCCAAATCTTGAAAGCTTTGTCTTATTTAGGGGACAAATAAATAAATAGAACCCATCCTAATGAAAGTTATTCTATCTATAGAAACTGTTCTATTGATACAGATTCAAATATTCTTTTATTTATTCCACTTAAATCACAATACAGAAGTTACAGCCATGAAGGCCCAGTTTTATCCAGTTTCTCGCCATACTAAAGCACTCCATTGAAGTGTGTCATCCAACACACAAGTTAGTTACTATAATTATATATCATCATGTCTAAAATTCACTAATACTGATATTACATGCAAACGTGGGGCTGGAAAAAAATTCTGTGTCCATTGAGTGACAGATAAAATCTTTTGCTATTTTGCTGAGCTCAGGAAGAAACCCTCACTATAACACAACACTGACCGAGCTGATAGAATAACAGGTAATGCAGTATCACCCGACTCATTCAAATTATGTCACCCCTTGATTTCTGAAATAAAGGCTAGCGAGACAAAATCATGCAGATGGGAGGAGAGAATAACCACTTGCTTCTTAGTCAAACTGGCCTACTTAGACAGGTTATCCTTCTCATCAAAAAAGTCTCTTTGGTCAATGGGAAAGACATTCTGTGTCACTGCCCCTCCCCTCTGCACGTTCACTCACCAGGTATTTTATGATACCTGCACCAATTAGCATGAAACAAAGGCAGGTTAAAAAAAAAATAAACTCTAGCAATAGCACTAACAAAATACTCTCAAGCTTTCTGTAGCCTCCTGAGCAAATGACAAGTTTTACAGAGAATGCAAGTTGGCTACATTGCCTGATCCATGTATCAAAAGGAAAAAGAAAAAAAAAGGAAAAAAAAAAAAAAAGAAAAAAAAAGGAAAAAAAAAAAAAAAGAAAAAAAAAGGAAAAAAAAAAAAAAAGAAAAAAAAAGGAAAAAAAAAAAAAAAGAAAAAAAAAGGAAAAAAAAAAAAAAAGAAAAAAAAAGGAAAAAAAAAAAAAAAGAAAAAAAAAGGAAAAAAAAAAAATATCTGAAGCTGCATTTCCAGAGGTTTAAAGACCGATAACTAAAAAATTTGTAAAGAAAGTTATGCAAAGACTACATCCATCACTATCACCACCACCTCACACGTCATTACGAGTACTTTTGATACAAAAGGGAGAAAACCTAACTCTTAGAGAAAGAAGAAATTTTAGGTATACTCTCTCAGAAACGGAACCAAATATGCACTCAGATGAAAAGTGATTGCAGTGGTAAAACATGGTAGTCCTCCACTCAAAGCACAGGGAGTACAGCACCAATAACAGGAGATCCTTATCACTTGTGAAGACAGAAAAACACAATCAAGCCAGAATAAATTTGCATCTAAGGTAAATCATCTACTTACTGCATTTCAAATAGGCAATTCGGCCAATGTAAACAGAAATTATGCATTGATTCCACTAGATCATAATCTAAAAACAACTGAAACAACAGTACACCAGGCAACATGGAAAGAATTAAGACTTCTCACCATTTCTATTTCAAATGCATTATTTAAGTAAAACTACTAAACTGCAAATGCCTTTTTAATGTAAGGCAACACAACATATCCACAACATTTTCCAAAACTGGAATGCCAGAAAGCGTGATTCTGCAGGTAGCCTAGCACACGGGCATCTACAAATACTCTGAATGCCTTCGCTGCCAGCACTTCCCAATACAGCACTAAAACAGGGATTGTACAGACGGGCAAAGATGGAACTGTGAAGAAGTCTGCACCACTACTTTTCACAGCATATTCTGGGCAATTCTCTCACTTAGACCTAAAATAAAATGAAAGTGTCTCCAGCTTACCACTTTTCCAGTTGTCACTAGTTAGCTAGTTATGGAAAATCAGATGCACAGATATAATCAAAATACCTTAAGAATAATTTAAGCTTAAGAATTATGTACTTAAAAGTACAGTAATTCCCAGTCTATTAAAATAGTTAATCAACAGTTATCTATTTCCTACTTTTCTTCTACCCCCCTTTGCCACCACAAATAAATAAGCAAATAAAAGCAGAAGAAAAGGTTTTAGCTTAGCTGGCTGAAGTCTTTAACAATGAACATAAGCTTAAACCCTCAGAACTCTTAGAGGTTTTCTGGTCACTAAGCTAAAATAAAGGCATACTTTAAAAAAACCTGATCACATTCAGAAAAAAAACCCAACCTTTTTGATCTTAAATTTAAGTAGAGCATTTTGCATTAAACAGAACTGTCTCTCCATTTAGAATTTTCCAGTAGTTTACTGAAAAGTCTAAGCAATTTCAATACTTTTTATAATAATGCATATGAACTCCTCTTTCTCTGCTAAATAGAAATTGAGCCGCCTAAACCAGCCCTGTAACAAACAATTTAGTTTCCATTTTTAAAACATTACATATTGCACTTGTGTTTTTAAAATATTTTATCATACTCCTAACATCCCAAGTATCCAGAGCAACTGCAAAGATTTTATGCGCCTAAAACACTAAAAGCCATGAAAGATGAAGCTAATACGGAGACAATTAACTTATTATTCTACAAAACATACCACTCCTCTATGCTGGACTTTATAGTTTTAATGATAAACAGAACTTTTTTTCACATATTTATTCTGAGAACATGTAAGAGGGTACAGCAGCACACGGCCACACGTCCTGAGAGTAGGGCAATGGTCCCACACCCTGGCCAGCGCAGATGGACCTTCTCCATGTGACACCCTATTGACCTCACTGCTTATCTGGACACAAGGGTTCCCCGAGGGGACTCAAAAGACAAAACTGGGATATGAAGCAAGGGCAGGATAAGAAGTCTTTTACTGGATTTCCACTTAATCCTCTACAGTGGTTTTTTAACTTTGCCTGCCAGGAGAAACAGCGTGATAGTTCCAACATCAAGCAGGCCTTGCTGTCCACAGCATGTGCAGTTGCAGGATTGCAGTACCTGCGCTGCTCCTCGTGGCTGCATCATTGTGACAGCCTGTGAAGCCACCGGTACATCTTTTGTGCCAAGTCAGAAAACATCTCTGCACCCACTTGAGGCCTAGTGCTATTTATGCATCATTTGTACTTTCATGTGATCTTTTTTCCTCCTACAGTTTGACTCAGGAGGAGGAAGGGAGAGGAACAGATATTTTATTTTTTCCTCATTAAAGAATGTGTTAAGAAATCATAGGCAATAATAATACCATCACTCTAATAAGGTTTTTTTAAGGTATAGTTACTTATTGGAAAGTAATACTAACTTTTTTAAGGTATATTTACTTATTGGAAAGTAATACTAACTTTGCAAGTATATGAAACATAATTTGATACATTTTGATATATCTGTAACTCTAAACAACTACCTTTTCTTTCTCCAAGAACATACGCATTCCATTTTTCATCATCTCACTCGAACATATGATCTCAGTAAGAGGAATACAAATCTTCTTAATAGAATAATACATGTAATTGGGAAAACACACATAGCTATTTATCTAAAGCGTTTCCAGAGATGTATCCACGATATCTGCCCCTTTTTGTCTGTCTTAAGTTTCACACATTCCAGTACTCTGTAAGAAGAGAGTGTGACAAAAGCAAGCAGAGGACGTAAAATAGAGTTTACTGACGAATTAAGGAGGAGCGGCTGAAAAAGGCTGCACGTACACAGCATAAAGTCAAATAATATACAGTGCTTGAAGGTGCAGAACCCCTGAAGACTAACAGTCCTCCCCAGAGATGTGAGCTCTCTCTTGCTCAATCATGCAATACAAAACATGAAAACAACCCAAAACAGTCCCCCAAATCTGTACGCAATACTCTACACTGTTGCCATATGCAAGCTTGGTTTCCATCCAAATGGAAAGCCATGGGGAATCCCGAATCAGAAATACATCTACTTTCTGTAGAAATCCATACAAATAAATACATTGCAATCCTATAAGCCTCTAAAATGTTAAAAGAGCCTCGGATTTGAAAATATTTCAGGGTTGTGGCTATCAATCTGTAATGCAGTAAAAACATTTGCATAATCAGTTTATCAAAGCATATTTTTGAAGAAAATTTCCATTAAAGTTCTGAACATTATGTAATTACTGCTTAGAAGAGGATGATATAAATATGCCTATCAAGTGTCCCTTGCATTATTTATTGTGGATGCTTTATGTAGGTTTACTCCAAGAGACAAACGATAAGCATTCTTGTATTGTAAACTGACTGCAGATACTGCAAATGGGGATTAAAAGTTTGGGTGAGAAAAAGTGTTTAAACCATTTTATGTCCTAGTTCACCCATTAAGACAAGAACTCAAATATCTGTTTTGTTTCTAAAATGCAATTTTCAGGTATGACATTAGGGAGAGAGAGAAGGGAAAGGAGACTAGAGAAGTATCCATACAAAGAACATTTTTCAACTGTACCTGTAAACATACCTATTTTTTTGTAAAACAATTCTTATTGCTTGACTATTTTAGACCTATGCTAATGCAGTAGCATAGGCCTGGATATATCTTTCTAAGGAAAGAAAGAAAAGAAAAAAAGATTGAAATAAGGCATCCCGAATTTTCAAAGGGCCCTTTCTTCTAATCTATCTGCTTGGATAATGTGTCCAGAGTGGCATTTTGTAATGACAGCAACTTTCCAACAAATCAATAGTTATTTAATTCCCAACAAGCTCTCGAGTCCATTAAACCTGATTACATTCACCCATTTCAGTTGGGTGCAGTTATTTTTCCTACACCGGCACTTAATCTATAACAGGAACTTATGAGAACTTTCAAAAGCAATTTCAACATCAATCAGCATAGACTGAAAGGCACGATTTGCTTGTAATTATTTATTGGACAGGATGGCACAGGGTCTGACTGAGTTCTAGTGTCCGACCTTCACTCCCAAATTCTAATGGATATGAAGGCCTGCTTGATGTGTTCAAGTGTGCTACTGTGTCTCATTGCATAAGAAAAAAATAGCACCAGTTTGCATGTCCCAGAAGACAATACCTGATAGCAGCCACTGTGCAATGCTCTGTTTCTGTCTTAGACATAAGTGTCTGATAGTGAGCTTAAAGCAAATACAACACAGATGACTGAATGGACCTATACAGGAAAAAACCCTCTTTTATGCTGTGATTCCCCCCTGTGCCAGCTAACTGTTGTAGTCAAGCAGGATAAGGAAAATTTGCCTCCCTGACACACTTAATTTGACTGATCACCAGCATGACACAGAAATGCTGTAATAGAAGTGTTTTTCTCTTGACCATGTTAATGCATAATATCTACCTACTGCCATTTATAGGATACACTATGTTTTTTTTCATTTTGTCAATGCTTAGAAGTGTTACTTAAATTCTTTCTTAATGTCTCCCATTACTCTAAATAACAGAATACTTTCTGCTTGATTAGCGTCTACATGTCCTATTCAAAATCCTGTCTACCAGCAGAAAATTCAGTAGTACCACTTCTTGATAAACATAAAATAAAACAAAAAACAGACAACACAACAACAACAACAACTAAATCTAATAATTGCCAGTTAACTTATAAAATACAAAACTCTTGCCCTGAAGCAAGATCTTACACCTTCAGGGCTCAAAAGCATTAGTATGATATGCATAAATATTCTGTGAAGGTTATCTGTTTCTATACACACAAAATCACAAACCCTTTTTCATTCAGTGTGATGCATAACATATGAATTAATGCATATTTAACACTATTCATATTTGCTGTGCTAAAACACTTAACCTTAACACATCACAGTAAGTTACTTTGTCTTATGACCTGCCGTGGGAATGCTGACTCCCTCAGAAACCTAGAATGGATAGCGAATCCTCTGCCCTGTGGTCAACCTCGTGAAGCAAAGGCATGAATGTTAAACAGCAGACAAATCAATACAAGCAAATATAGCTCAACTACACCATTTATTCAGCCATGAGAGATGTCAATACACAGATTAGGGTGATCCATCTTTTTGATTTCCTACTGTCTTCTCACTGACTACATGAGAGCTTTTGCCTGTATTAAAAGTGTTTGCTTTCTCAACCATAAAAATTCCAATTATTACTCTAAGTGCACTAGAGTTAAGTTGCTTGTTGGAAGCGGCCTTGCATTACCTGAACAAGTCCAGCGAAGTATGGTGCTGCCGGCAGAATCATTGGCACTCCATATGGATGTAGCAAAACTCCTTGAGACGACAACATGGTTTAAGTGATAGTATTACTCCCACTAAAGCTAAACACATCAATTGAAAGTTAGGGGAAAATCTATATACCAACTTCTTCCAAACTCAGAGCTAGAACCAAATAACTTCTGTCAGGGGCAAAGCCCACATCAGCTGTAAAAAAAAGAAAAAAATTGACGTCAGCAACTCTTAATGTTAAAATTTTCTTCAGAGACAACAGATAGAGACAACAGCTGCAAACCTAACTCTACCAAAAAAGGAAGGTGCTATTTTAGGATCAGCTTAAGTAACATGACTAACCAACTACTCTTTATCAGTTCAGATTTTTAAGTGCTATACACATACAGATCAAATTCTGTACAGATCTACAGATTAGAATTAATTTTCCTATCAGTCCTGGCATATACATGACAACAGTTACTATCAGAAGGCATTAAAAAAAAATAATCAGGCTTATTATGACCAAGTAAATAAATGCTTCCCCATATTTGTAAGCTATTAAACAATATTCATGTGAGAGTTTAAACTGAAGTCTGTTACACTGGACACATATTCTGGTTTGATTAATTATATTTTTCTTGCTTATTTTGACTAATGCAAGCTAACTGCTTCTATTAGCATTATATTTTAATCCCTTTTCTAATCTTTCACAACATCTATGTCGATACATTTATCATAGCTTCTTTTAAAAAGAATGAATTTAATCTTTAGAGTATTTCATATCTGTTCTTCAATTAAACTTACACTCTTAGTGTAAGACACAAGAGAGCAAACTTTAGAATGATTTAACCTCTAAACAAAACAATTTGCTTTTAACTGTACTGCTTGCAAGACATTCTCTTCCACAGCCACTTTAGACAAAACAAATTTAGCCATTAATACCTGCTTCGTATGTAATGTATCTCCTACTATTGCAGATATGACTAATCACAAGAACTACAACTGAGCAAGATTTTTAATTCAATAAAGAATTAGTTAGGTGCTTAAAACTTCACAAGTCAAAAAAAAATAATCCTCTCCTCTAGTCTTTGAATAACCAGGTGCTTCACATGACTGATTTCAGCCACTTGATTTTGTTGCATAATTACTTTCCCAGATAACTAATTGCAGACAAGATTTGATGCGATACTCAATTATTTAATGTCACATTTTGACCATCGTGAAAGGTTTCCAGTAATTGATTCTCATGCATCAAGGTGGCCATGTTGCATGGTTTAGAATCTACCTCAGCAGCTGCAGGTTGGCCCTTGGTACTATCAGCCTTATGCCATTTCTGACTTCAGATGTTGAATTGTGACCCTCTATGATGCTCTTTTGAGAGATTGCCAATGAGGACAGCAATTGTCACATGTTGATGGGATGCTCACCTAATTCCATCTCCTCTTACAGAATCACTTCACTTTTCTGTTGGGGATAATGCTGTTCACATTGGTTATCTGACTATGCTTAGCTACTGATCGTATTTCTTGCTCTTTTCTTATTAAGGAACAGAGCCCTGCAGTCTAATTATTAAGCACACAGTAGCCTGACACATTGTGGGTTTGCCAAAAGATTTTCATAAATTCCAATACAAAATCAGGCATTAACTTTCATATAGAAATATATAAACAAAAGATATATATGAGAAAGCAAGGTGCCATTACAAGTCGTTTAAAAGTATCTCATTTTTAAAAAAAAGTTCATTTTAACTATTACCTATTTGTTTGGTCTGAGAGAGTGAGCTGTATTTGAAAAGAAAGATCTCTTTCACGTAGGAATGGAGATTATAAAATGGATTCTGCAAGCTTTACTCAAATGACTCCAGCGGGACAACTGACATACATAAGGATTGTTAATTTGCTCTGTAAAATACCCAGGCAGTTTTTTGTTTCAGCATGTATGTACTTGATAAGACGCTAGAAAACCTAAAGAGCAAGATGATTTGTACAGGGAAACACAGGCTCAAGGGAAGCTTTTCTGTGATCTGTTTTGGGACAGTTTTTGCTTAACATTTTCATTAATTATTTTGGCACAAGGCAACATGCTGATGAAATTTCTGAGGACATAAAGTTGGAAAGTACTGTCAAGACTGAGAAGGATAAGAATATTATATAGAAAGAATTGCTCAGCCTTTCTTTCTGCATTAACAGAAATGGGATGAAATTCCATAATACAAAACATAAGGTCATGTTTCTACTAATAACAGAAACTTCAGTTTTAAACTCAGGAGGAAGAAAAACACGACCTTGTTGCATCTGTTTAAGGAATTTGAGCTATTAGCGTGATGCAAATATAAAAAGGCAAATTATCAGTATTTCCTAATTATTTTCTCAATTAATTTATTAATTTCTTAGAGGTACTTCCAACAGCATACAGTTCTCTCCATCCACATTAAAAAAAAAAAGGTCAAATTAAACTACAACAAACATAGAGAAAGTCCTTTTTGTGTTTTTCAGGGGAACAGAGTAACTATGCTGTAACAGGAACCTAAGAAAGTTTGATTTTTTTTAATCCTAGAAAAACAATCTGTCAACAGGGAAGAAAACAGCAGGAGAAAGAGACTGTTCAAGCTAAGGACAATCCTGACACTAAAAATCAAGGAAAATCCAATTTTGAATACACTTGGGTTGAAAATATTTTTTCAAGCTATTTTATAGAAGTATTTTGGTGTTGGCTAAGTGAGGGTCTAGAACAGCCTTCTACATCCACAGTAACAAAGCCAGACAGATTATAAAAGAAAATTAAATGATGCCAAGAGTAGTGGTAGTCTAAACTCAGCAACTTATAGGAGGACCCTTTCAGTCCTTTGCAAGCAGTATAAACATTCAAGAATAATGAAAATATCAAATGTCTAAAAAGCATTTATATTTACTACATTTGTAAATTATAAAATATAAGAATAAATTTTGAAAATAAGCTGTAGTTACCTGTTTTAATGAAAGGATGCTTTGCTTGCCTCACTATAACAACATGCTTCTAAATGTATAGCCGTATGGCACTCCAAATCCAAGCTCTGACTTTCTGGTTGGGCTCTTTGATGATGTCCCATGTGTGCACCAGCTACCTAAGTTCGCACAAACCTCTGTGAATCAAAACCACAGAAGTACAATACAGCTTTACTCGCATCTCCGCCCCGTGCCAAAGTCTGAACTTACGCCAATGCAACTACATCAGCTTCACCAGTTTATACCAACATGTTTATTTTTTCTCCCTCCCAGCCACATAAAAATGAAATTTGTCTTGGTTTACAGTTCACCATTAGTTAGCATTAATGGTCACTCCTGTTCTGCAAGAATATATTGAATACATGAAATTTGACCATAAAGAGTGCTGAGGACTTAAAGAATAAGCCAGAAGAGTATTAAATATGCTAAAAATTCTGTTTCACTTTAGCAGGACCTCTAGCGTGATTAAGGTTAAGCATGAGCCTAAATGTTTTTGCTAGGACAAAGCCAGAATGGTCAGTACTATGCACATCAATCACCTGTCTGGAGTCACTGATAGTGACAAGTACTTAATTCCTGCCTACTCCAGGATTGTTACTCCTTGCAAAAAATTAAGTATGCATGCGGGTGGAAAAGGGGAGATCATCTATCTTAAACAACTATACAGCTTCCACTTCCATTACATTATAGAAAATTATCATGCTGTTAGAAAAAAACTACATGCTAAGCCATTTTCATTATGTTAATAGAAGGCATGTTTCTTTCAGCTATCTGCTTCTAAACCCATATATTTCTTTATTTCACTACAAACTTTCAAGAATTTTCTGAAACTGAAAACTGATTTTAAAAATGAAAGAGAAAAGAACAAGAAAATAGATGAACACTAGTTTTATATATAATATATATACACACAAATAAAATATGCAATCTTATTTAATTTCTGTAGAATTTTGTTAAAAGGCATATATTCTTTATGAAAATGAATCTGCAGTTTTACATTTTAACAACAATATAAGATTTTAGTCACGTTGGACTGAAAACTCCCAGGTAATCACAGCTAAGCAGCTCATCCAATACACACCTTTTTTAAATTTGTTAATTAAAGACAATTTTGCACCAATAATACAATGCATATTTGAACAGGTTAATGTAAGAGACTATAATTATTCTACACAGAAATCGACTGAATAATCAATCTTCCAAAGTCTGACAGGGTAGTCCTGTTATGAACTTCCCTCCTAGAAAGAAGCTGGTTTTAAAGGTGAATAGCACAGGTTAAGCAAGCTAAGGTGGCAGTAGAAGGTCACAAAATATGTAAGTAATTCAGGTCCAGCAGCTTAATACCATAAATTTATGTTTTAGCACAGAACTAAAGCTACTGACAGGAGTGGTCTGATAGTGATTTCACTGCGGACTTGCTCAAAGTCATCTGAAATGAGAAGGAAATGGAGACCGCTGTACAGTACAGATGCACACAGAAAGCAAGCAAGCCAGGAGTACGCCTGAAAACTGGCTTGCACATTCAGGCAGAACAAGGAAAATAAAGATGATGCAAGAAGTGCCAAGGTTTTGATCCCACCTGCATATAATACCGTAATGGTGCATTAGAGAATGACTGAAAGATTCCCACAGGCAAAGGCAGATGTCTGGTTTTGCTGTGGTTCAAGGTAAAAAAGACTTTAGCAACTTCCTTGGAGCCAAACTGCCCGGAAAAAGGCAGGTCCCTGCAATGCAGTCATCAGCCAATAAATGATGTATGCTCTAATCAGATCCTGACAGAAGTAATCTATTTAGAACATCTTTCTGCCAAATAATTAATTCTTCTTAATGCCTATATCTAGTTCAAAATACCATAAACAATGGTTCTTCCAAATGCTATACAACACCAATGAACTTCAAATAATTTCTACTTCCTTCCAACATTGGCCTAACTTTCCCATCTCATAGATCATAAATAATTTAGGTACCACTTTGGCAACCTCTTCATAGCTTATGCCATGTCATATTTGATTCCTTTACGCTCTTCGTCAAGCCTCCCATTTCCTGGCCACCTTTCCTATTCTCCAGATGCTCTCAATTTTCTTTTTAAGATTTCTCAGTGTTTTCTTGTAAAGGAAAACCCAAAACCGAGAGGATAAAGTAGTTTCCTAGTCTCCTGGTAGTTTCCATCATCCACAGCAACTTTAGATTATTGTCCCTAAAGAAGTATTACCAGATCAGTACCGTGCATGCTCCAACAGAGAAGGCAAGCTGCTAGTGACTAGTATTGCATGAGGTAAGTAGATCCAGGCATCAAAGGAAATATTTGTAAATAGAAAAAGCTGTCCTGCATGTCTTCCCTCACCCTCCCAACCATAACCACTGCCACTTTTATAACTACTGCAATTGTCTCCCAAAGACTATTTCCACCTTTCTGCAAAAACAATTTGGGACCAAAGGCTCTGCAAGGGCACCAGAAGCACTGTCCAGACTTGACTCCTGTCCTCAGTCGACTCCATTGCACTCTTCTAAGACAAAGCTTGAAGTACATGTAGGAGCTGTTCATGCCAAGTATCAATTCCCCAGCCAACTCCTATTATACTTAACAGTAGAACCAAAATATAGCGTGGATACTTCACTGATTTTTAAAGTAGAAAATATCACATATACAAATCCAAGATATCTACTGATGTCATACAAGCATAGTGGCTCTCGGAGTTCATCAAGTTTATTAAGCATCTCAGTTTACACTAGTATATAGTACGAAGATACAGAAACTGTTTACAACTGGGAGAGCTCACCTTTTTCAACTATGTGGAACGCCTGTGGGATACAGCACATTTGCTATTAACACATTCTTTTACCAACTTAAAGTTTCCATTTGAAAATCAGATTAGTTCTTAGGACCTGCAGTTCAAGATGAACCACGTTGATTTTTTCATTCAGAAACCAACAATGCTTTAGTTCTGCTGAAGTTCAACTTCCTAGCTTTTTTTCTTTTAAACGTACAATGGTGGCAAATTCAGAGATTTCAAAGAGAAGCAATTTCAGTCCTGCTGACTATGAGAGATTAAGACAGAATCACCTCACATAAAAACTTAGGAAGCACATTTGGGAAACAAATTTGTAGCCCTAGAAAAATTAAGGCTTTCACATTACAGGCCAATTGTCTTGCATTATTTGAAGTGCAGTATCTCAGCAAGTGTTGATCTGGGAGTATGTGATCAATCCATTGTCTTTGGTTTGACAAACTCCAAACTTTGTTTTTTGTTGTCAGTACTGCGCACTGAGTCACCCGCCGCTCTAGTCGCTCACTGGCTAAACAGCAGCATGTTGATTTTCCATTTCTTTTGGAATGCTCCCATAAAGATCACTTCTCCTTTCCCTCCTTGCATTGCCCCACAACAAATCCTTTTACTACCTCAGCAACTATACAGTACTTGCCATCACCATCAAGGGCTCTCTTATGCTGATTCCTACCCTAGCTACTACTGTGAACAATTGAAAGATTTGCTTTTTCAGGAATGTGTGAAGCTACAGATTTTTATGTAAATTGCTTGCCCTCTTCTACATCCTTAGAAACAGCAGTTCCCCACTTAGACTAGAGAGCTAGAGGTATGCATTTGTCTTGTGATAGCAGATAGAGTGATTCACCCTTCAGTGAGTTGCAAAACACATTCACTTACATAGGCAATAAATGTATGCTAGAGAGAGGAAGCAGGTTAAACAAATGGAGTTAAGGGATGCCTTTGTGGCTGGACTTCCCTTTGGCTACCATAGAAACCTAAGGACCTGTCATCATCCATACATATCATGGCATAAAACTGGAGAACAATCCGTGAACTGCTACTTACTGAAAAAACAAATAGCTTTGGGTACCTTTTGACTTATCTGTGTTTTCAGATGAATTAGAAAAATTCTGAATGGCAACCAGATTTGTCTTTTTGTGCCAGCATTTCGTGTCAATATTAAGCCAGGATGAATCTGAGAATTTCATTTATTTAATGCACTGAGGAAGAAGGGTAACATTACACTAATGCAAGAATTCACACAGAAAATCATATTCTAAAGTGACAAAAAGTGGTGCAGCACATATGGTGATGCAAGCCATTTGTAGGGCAGCTCCTTCAATCACAGCTCCATGGCCCTGTACAATTCTATTTGTGAAGGGAATTTCTCTGTTTGACTCCTATTGTCCTGGATCACCCAGAAAAGTCAGCTGCAGAACTGGAAGAAAATACTATTGCTTTAACTACCACAAGTTGATTCTGACATGCACACATTACTACTTATTCACACCACAAAAGACGTGTTGCAAAGGTCCTCACTATGTTTCTTATGTCTTAATGAGCACTGCATCGTTTTTGTTTTCTTACGGAGTTCCATACTGGCTTTTATTACATAATTCCTACAGGCTGGATAGTGTACCAAATCCATTGCATTTTCACTGCTGGCTTCTTCAAGAACAAACTCTTTCCCATCTCCAGGCTACTTCGGGTATCTTTCATACTCTTTAATTTATCTGCCATTTCTTAAAAAGTTGAGATAATCCTCCAACCTATGTGAAGCTAAGCAGTTTTGAAACTTTTGTATTAAATGTGTAACAGACACTTTCAAGATCTTATACATGTTTGACATCATGCAGTTACATAGCCAAACTACTAAAAAAGACATACATCTTCCAGTGGCACAAATGATAAGCAGTATCAGATATATCTTTATTTTAAAATAGAGAGGTTATATATATGTATTTCACAAAATATGTATTACTATCATACTTTCACATATCTTCCTTCATCTCATTCATTTATTCTTCTTATATCCAGCACACAAAAGATATGCCCAGGTATGTATTTATGCACTTATTTTCCCAACAGGCAGGAGTAAACTGTCATCTTCCCCTTGGGCTACACTCATTTACAAATACAGATCATCAGCAACAAAATATATTTTTCCTTGCAAATCAGGAACAGACTGACTTCTAATCAATATCCATTTTAACGAACCCTGTTAATATACCCAAGCAATGCCATGAGAGATCATCAGCCCGTTCCACACAGGATTTTTTCCCAATACCTGACCACACAACCAGTCTCACTCAGTATGAGTTCATGGCCACCTTCTTGTTGATGCCAACATCAACAGGATCTCAGGAAAATAATGGTGTATTCTAGAACAGACAAGCCACATGCCTGTCACTGTCATCTATCAGGGTTTGGTTGTGTGGAGATGATAGATAGCCACATATTTTTCTTGCCAAATCTGCTCAGACTTCTCTTTATTGCTGCAGTCAGGCTACTCTGACTACTGTATCACAGGAAGCTATGACTTCTTCTTGACCTCAATTAGCACATTCATTATTCATCAAATTACAGTTTTCATTTGCTTCCTTCGGGAACAGCAGAGTATCACTGTGAGGATCTTTCAATACAACTTCACCCCCTTAATACACACGGGATTTGCTGACAAGTAACAACTATTCATTCCCCTGAGTAAAGTTCATATTAATAGGACTGCATGGTGAATCATGAGATGGTATTAAATCATGCCTCCTGCCTGTATAAATACATCATTCAAGCACCCTACTATGCCAACTGCAATGGTTTGATTGCGGAAACCAGCATAGGGTAGATATCCTAAGTGAGCAGGGTGCCTTAGAGAAATAACCTATTCAAACCCCCCAATAATAAAGACCCTACAGGTCTTTAAAGGGCTCAGAGCAAATTTCTGTTCAGAACTGACAAGTTTCATATTCTCCAGAGATGAAATATCAAGACTCGAAGGCATTAGATGTAACGCAAGCTATAATTCAGCCTATTCAAGACATCAGCAATAGTTTTGAAGTACTGAAGTTTAGCCAAGGACTAGAAGCTAGGAGCATCTGAGGCAGGCAGGATCTGGCTGAAAGCATTAGAAGGCACAGCTGATATGAAGTTTGCCTCCAAATCTGAATACCACGAAGTTAAGAAGGGTTTTTCAACTTTCTTGCTACTTTATGTCTGAAGTCAATTCAGTCTCATAGGTGTCTCCTAATGTGTTTGGACACACATTTAATCCCACGTTCAGCAATTCAGCTGCCACTCCTAACCTCAGACTGATGTCTTACAGGTAGCTGCTGTGCATGGCTGATCCCACCAACAGATTACACGGCACAGGAGCACCTGCCTTTTCCTGACACGGCTCAGATCTCTTCTGCCCATATTCCAAGGGTCTGGGCCTGAGGGCAAGTCAATGTGAGTGGAATTGCTTCACTATTCACTGCAGGCACCTTCATGCAGACAGCTAATACACAGGAAAACTACTGTGAAAGAACAAAATTCCCTGGATTAAGCTTCCACAAAACTTCCCGGTAATTCAGTAAATAGATTTCACCTTAAAGAATCACATCATGTATCTTCTTTCCTCCCCTCTCCCAAGACCTCTTAGACAATATTCTACCCGTTCACTACACATTCCAGTCCTAAATAACTATTCTGCTAAAGAGTTGGTTTTTTCAGCTACCACAGTGGACAATGAATTCATGGGAATACTGGATTTCTACTGTTATCTCTCACAACAACAACGTCCTCAGGACAATATAAACCTATGGGGATGGTGCTACTGATAGAATAACAGAAGACAACAGAATAAGCACCAAAGAACAGAAAACCATAACGCTGTTGTATCAATGCCAGATGGTAGGAGCCTTTCCTGTCATCCAATTAGGAACTTTCTTACTTTTGGTTAATTCCTTTGATATTAGAAGGGAATACTGAAAGAGTGGCCCTTTTAATCTCACCTTCATTTAGGTTTTAATCAACCTTTGTCAGTGCTCTTGAGCACACCAGCAAAGGACTGGTGTAAATTTGTGTAGAGAAGGCGGCCAGCAGAAGAGAATCACTTTCTTTTTACTGAAATCAGTACTTCAGCTGACTTCAGCTGATATTAAGATTATTAGTTGGATATCAGTAAGATTTTATTGCTGCAAGAAGTAAGACAAAGAGTAAGCAGTCCCCTTCTAAGACCTGAGATGTGCCCAATTCTCCTGCAGTGCAACATAGGAGGGATCAGACACAAAAAATTTAACTCAAACTCTTTGACTGAGAGCATCTTAACTTTTCGCAAGAATTTTGAATATTGGTCTGTCTCTAGGCAGAAGAAATGCAACCCATGATACTTTTTAGTAAAAAAGCAAACCACTAAAACACATGTAACTGAACACCAGGAACAAATGAAAATAAGAAATGCAATATTCCCCTACAAGTTTTGACTAGTGTTGCTCAACAAACATGAACCACACCGAACGTTCATATCCTGTTGATCCCACAAACGTAACTTTTGAACATCTGGATTATAAATGCTATTATTGGAACTCTATTATCTCTCTGGTATTGCAGTGACAGAAAAGCACTACATAGCTTCTTCTACAGAACTGTCAGATTTCAGGATAATTAATGTCAACGGGGACTAGTAAATTCTTATAGAAATTATTTTCAAAGGTTTTTCGAACTCCCTCAATTTTTTTCTTAAAGATAAGCCCGCTTTCTTAGACACTTCTGTAATCTAGTACTTCTGCATAAGCAGTAGAAGTTAACAACTTCTGTTGTTGTCTACTGATCTATTTGGGCATTTGTATACTAGTAAATGAGCTACATTTCCTGAATTCTTATCCTCTACTCTTCAGCCCTGATTTGCTCTTTAAGATCACAGAAACAAAACTGAACAGTTTTGTGCTCCATAGCCCTAATTCCTCATGAAGCTATGCAAATAACCAGTGTCCACCACTACCACAGATCAGATGCTGCCTGCCGTAACTCAGCTACCTTCATAAATCCATGAAAATAACACTTTCATTTAGAGTTTCCATAAAGCAGTTTCAAAGCTCATTTTCTGCTGGAAATGGGCATGCATTACTTGTGTAATTTTAGTGTAAATAAGCACTTAAAACTACTCTCAAGCAAGAATATGACGATGAGAGAAAATGCACATAAACTGCACAATGCCAAGGATAACATCCTTAGTGGAAGCCAGTAAGTTGTGTTGATCTATCCCAGCAGAACTTCTGATCTTCATTTTCTCTCCCATTAAAATCCATCTCTGCCAGAGATACCAGAAAAATGCCTGTGAATGCTCCATTCCCACGCATGCATTTGAAGACGCCTGCATGATTTGTTTGGTTGCACACAAACACATATGTTTGTTTATAGCAAGTAGTTTAAGAGACACAGCCTACCAAACCATTGAGCAAAAAACATTATAGAAAAAAAAAACCCCAAACAAAACCACAGTTCCCTCACCCCTACCCCACAGTGGCTTTCTGGAACCACGTTGAAAACAAAATTCCTACAACAGCATCACCCTGGTACCCCTTTATTTTTTAGAGAACTGTATTTAGAAGATCCTGTTAGAGTTCCCATTTGTCACATGTTTGTGGAGAGTCAAAACTGCATGCGCAATCCTCCAAATCGATTGAGGAGCAGTTACTGACACTTGAAGAAAGAACAGAGTTGAAATCCCTGTTTTACATTTACATCTTTTGCTGCTGATGCACATGGATAGGTGAGAGGGAGATTACCAAATACTTCTAACAAGCCCTTGGAACAAAAAAGTGATGAATTTTCATTCTATGCTAAAAAATGAATGCCATTTTGCAAAATGACATTTAAACAAGGACCTGGAATGCAAGTCTTACATGAGTTAATAATGCATACTTTCCTGAGTAACTACACTTATTATATTTTTTCCTTTGAATTCAGTTCTTTATGTACATACAAAGGGTAGTTTAGTTCATGTTAAAGCAATATTGAACAGCTTCATTTCAATGGAAAACCTGTGTACATAAACCCACCACATTATATTAACAGCATTTCAAAGGCTTCAAATGTATACAATATAAGAAACAGCTAGAGATAATTGTAGATCTGGAACAGTATATATTGACATCTCAATAGCCATGAAAACACTACAAACTCATGTTCTTCCTTAAAACTTTTTAAATAGGTGACTTTCTGCAATGACAAAATAAACAGGAGGCCTAATTTTAGTATTTGTTCATCATTACTGTCTGGAAAATTTTCTTACATGCTTTATTTTTGAGGCAAAACCAACCACATGCTGCGTACCTGGAATTTTTCAGTCATTTCATCCATCCAGAGATAGCATAGTGGACATCAGTGTTACAGAAAGAGACTTAAAACAGTTGACATATAATGAAACAAGCACTCTTCCAACAGGGAATCCATTTGTAGAAGAGTCAAATTCTACAGTGCTGTCTCCCTGCTCATACAGTCCAACTCCTCATGGCATGGGGGGGGTCCCAGGGCTGTTCTGCCCTGAGTAAGAGCAGTTTGAGCATTGCCTTCCCCAAGAAATGCTCTGGCAACAGTCTAAATTTTTAATTAAAAGTAATTCAAGTTAACTAATACTTTTTCTGTAAGTAGTAAGAGTTCACCAGTAGCTGTTTTAGTAATAAATTAAAGTTAATACACATTTCTGATGTTTGTATTAGCATTCTCAACTCAAAAGCATTGTTTAAATATAAAATGTATGGTGAAATCTATTTAGTAGTGGTGAAACCAATCTAACCCATGTATTATAAACTAGAAATTCACTACTAAATAAAAAATGACCCATCTCATAACATTTTTTTAAATGGAGTAGCATTTATTCAACCAAAATAGAAGATCACTGTGCAAATACTAGACAACTAATTACATAATGTACCTTTACAAAATTACATAATATGGGTGCAGCTTGTTTCCCTGTTTTCTGTTTGAAAAATAGATTGTTTAATAACCCATCAAAGCTATCTGTAAACCAAGGAAACAATAGAGCAGATGTTGACTGTTGTCTTGTGCCTCACAGACATAATTAAATACAATGAAACACTCATGCACCCAAATAATAGAGGACAAACAAATACAAAAATGGTACTCTATAAACATAAACTTCATTTACTGGGCACCTGTCTTATATTAATCGGTGATATTTAAACCAGTGATGAAAATGGAGAAGGCGGCATTAACCTGCCTTCAGACTACAGAACAAACTACAAACAAAAAAATCCCTCTCTGTATTAAATAGCTTTAACTTCTGCCATACTGATTCCCACATCACAAAGCTATGAGGGAACTGTAGTTTCTAATGTAACACAGCCAGGACAGGGCACCCACAATTTCTGTAAGCAAAAGCTACATGAATCAATGAGACTGAATGATCCAAACGGACTAAAAAAAACCCGTGCCTGCTGTGTAATACAAACTCTTAAGACTCCCCTGGAAAGCCAGATTTCCTCTAACTGCAAGACATGTTTCCTGTAATTATTTTCTATACACCCCTCTTTGTAAAACAGTAACGGAAAGTAAAGATTCAGTAAAGATCAGATTCCAGATTCCACGAGTATCAAACCAAGTATTTATTTTCTAGGAGAGCGTCCCATAACATTGTTTAGTAGTCTATTTCACATCAGAATTTGACAACTTTTTTTAAAAAACATCCTTCTCTATCTTCATTTCTATAGTCAAATATAGACACGTTTTCTTTAGTAATATCAACATTTATCCGCTATTTGAAAAGAATCCTTATGTGAATTAATACAAAATTAAGTACCCAATTCTAGAATTGCTATTAGGAAACAAAGTTTCCAGACTGGGGGGGGGGGGG